>NC_136067.1:1813748144-1814211808 GCF_964261635.1 Lissotriton helveticus
CAGGCTTCCTTAGAAACAGAACAAACATATATATTTAATATCACTTTCATCATAAATTCCACTCTGAAGTTTGAATGTTACCTAGTACTTTCTAACTTGCCCGTGAGACTTTAGACTTGTTCCATTACAAACGTGTGCAAATGTAATGTCTCTTCCGAGGGCATTTGTTACAAAAAAAATGCATTTGTTCATAAAGTGGTGCTGTGAGTGATTGCTTGTGAATGCATATATCTAGACTTTGCAGCCGCACACATAATTAAGGAAACAGTTCCCATAACCCATGTTACAGAACCAGAATGGAATCATCGCTCTTAATTTCATTTTTCCCATGCATGATACAGATTAGGTTGGAAAGCTCCAGAAATTCAACTTTCTCAGAGTCAAGGGAAGATGAAAAGAATTCTTTGTATCAGGAGCATGCAGAGTTGGTTGAATAAAAAACAGCAAGAGACTGACAACGCTGAAGAATAAAAGCAATGTTGCTGGCGTCCAAAAATTCTGGGAAGCATAACATGGTGCATGGCTGAAATAAAACCTTCAGTTCCTCATATAGCATAGGTATTGCATGCAGGAGATATTCAGGTTAGGAGCTGTTGATTCAAGCAGGCCAGCATCTGGTTTATGTTATGAGAGGTTATTTCATGCTTGTGCAGCAGGACAGTGTGACCACAGGGAGCAGGCCGAAGTGTTAGGCCCATTTTATTCTGCAAATATTAGTATTCCCATCAGACAATGCAGACAAAGACAAAGGAGAGTGAACATCTGGATGTGTCTCTGACTAACTATGCTTTTGATCTTCTTACAAAAAAGGTATCACTTACAGGAAACAAGCATTTGCAATGCAATAGCTCTCGCATTTATGGGAGTTTGAGCTATTAACTTGCTTTTATTTTTGTTTTTGTTTTAAAAACATAAATAAAAGGCATTGTTATTTACAATGCCAATAGCTGAAACTCTCGTAACTGCGAGACCTATTGCATTGCAAATGCTTGGTTTTTAAGCTATCTAATTCACCAATGGGTGCCACTTATAATTTAGTGCTAGGCCTATTTGCCGTCCCAGTCCAATCCTATGCCTTATTACATGCGCATTATATCCTAGGGCACAGGTAATAAGGTGGATATAATCGTCAAGTTGTGACAGAGTAACCTACCTGCCAAGTCTAAGTCAGGTCTTAAATGTGAATGTTGGTGGTGGTTTTCCACAGCACCTAGTGTGGGGCTGTCTGCTTGGCAGAGGTGATTTCTCGGCATGAATATACGAAGTGTAAACAGTTTGAGGATTTTTATGTTTCATGAACCATCACTGATTCTTTAATGGTGGGTCTAGGGAGGGTGGGGGTCTGTGGAAGGATACTGTGATGACATGGCACCTCTCATTGACAACAACCTGTCAGTTGTCTCATGCAGAGCTGGCAATGAGTGAACAGCTGCTGCCATTGGAGGTGTCAGACTGAAAGCACATGGCACTGAGATGGGCTCCGTGTCTATGCCTGGGGCACCAGGTCCGTGCTTCTGGCATAGCGAGGTGGTGGCAAGTCCTGCATGCAATGCGCAGACTATGCCTGGTATCACGACAGATGGCATGGGAGGAGGAGAGCTTGGTTGGTGTGGCAGAGCCTGGGTAGAGGCTACAGAGCTTCCTGGGCAGGAGCAAATGAGCCGAGGTGGAGGCGTCTGTGTCTGCAAGGGAAGTGCAGTGCCAATGTGGGCGCCTCAGTCACATAATCGCCTAACTCTTCCGACCCTAGGCAATCGTTTTCATTGAGTTCACAGTGCTCATTGGCGCTCCTCTGGACAGTAGTGGCCCATCATTAAGGGTGGAGGGTCCATGTCTCTACTTTTTTCTGATGCATGAAGAGTGTCTCTCAGGATGAGCAACGGTCAGCCCTACAGACACGCTTTATGTTTAGCTCAAGGATCCAGGCGCTGTACATATGCTAATTAAACAGGTACCTGGCTGCCTGAGCTGAAATGTGCATAGCTAAAGATTTCACAGCCTGATAGGTGTGAGTGTGACCTCGTTAGCCCAGCAAAGATTTCTTTCGCCTCCCCCTCATGACGAGGGGGAGCTCTCTGTTAGAAATGGACTTTAGTTGTTCTTTATAGTCTTGAAAATAGTGCAGAAATTGCTTTTTTAAGAGCTTTTGCACCTATTGTAACACTGCCTTAAGCCTCCATCTGCTGGAGCATCTCTGGGTTAAAGTTCAACATACATTAATGATCCTATGGCTCTCCTTTGTGGTGATACCTGGAGGTATAGGTTTATTCTAATTCTAGACTGTTTACCCCTGATGTTTAAAATGCACAGTTTGTCACTCTCTTTATGTTGGCTCTGACATTAGCTCCGCCCACACTGCTTGAAGTGTTGGTCCCCCCTCCTCAATTATTTGAGGTTTTGTCCCCCGAAGTTCGGGTCAAGTTATGCCCCTAGTACAGAGGATGGGGAGGGGGCATATCATATTAATAGGATCCAGGTGGGCACAGAAGACTGTGCCTCGGTGCTGCAGAGGGTGGGTGGTGGTGACAGTGCCTGGGTGTTGGCAAGGAACCTGTTGTGAAAGCCAAGGACCTTTTTGAAGGCTGCAGAGCTTGGGGGGGCGGCCGGGAACAGAACCTGGATTGGGGCTACAGAGGCTGGGCGGGGGGCACTGGGCCTGGACGTAAACTGCAGAGCTTTGGTGGAGGGCACGGAGCCTGGAAGAAGGATTCCGAGCAGGGGTGGAGGGCATAGAGCCTGGAAAAAGGTTTCCGAGCAGGGGTGAAGGGCATAGAGACTGGAAGAAAGTTTCTGAGCAGGGGTGGAGGGCATAGAGCCTGGAAGTAGGTTTCCGAGCAGGGGTGGAGGGCATAGAGCCTGGAAGAAGGTTTCCGAGCAGGGCTGGAGGCCACAGAGCCTGGGCAGATGGAGTTGGAGACCACTGGACCATGATGTCTACTGCAGTGTTTGAGTGGAGGGCCCAGAGCTGGGTAGGGGCCACATACCTGGTTCGGAGTCTGCAGGGCAAGATGAATAGAGTGTAGGTGGGGCTACAGAATGTGGGCACACGCTGCCAGCCAGGGACACAGGTGAAAGGCGGTTTTGCCTAGTGGATCCATGAGATAGTTACAGCAGAGAACTTGTCCCCTGGATTCTATGTTCTCTGATGACCTGAGTAATAATCCTGGCGTTCCCACTTGATAACATTGTGTGATCCTCGGGAAATCACAACATGCCATGAGCTCGATTTCTGTATAAACACAACTGTATCCCAATACTTCCCTATTACTTGCGCATATGTCTCACTGCTCCACCCCCTCGCTGAGCACCACCACTTTCCCACTGCCCCTCTGTCTCATCCTCGACTCCCTCGGGTCTTGGTAAACCACACCTAGGTGTCCCTCCTCCCCCACTTGCTTATCTCTGTACACCCCCAGACCTCGGCTGCCAGAGCCACATGTCAGAGTTGACACTAATGAAATCTCCCAATTAATTACAGCACCATCAGGAATCCAATTACAGCCGCTAACTGCCCTCAGGGAGGAGCCGGGGGGAGGAGGCTTTAAATCAGAGGAAAGAGGCAATTTCGGTATGATCGTCCCCCGTGTGCTGGAATGGTGACGCCCCCTACTCCACCACCACCTCCTCCCTGACACGTCCTCCGCCACTCTCTGCAGCTTCAGGTCACCAGTTGCATATGCCACTCATGCCTGCTTTTCACAAATCTAACCCGCGAGGGTGGAGGGGGCATCAACAGTGATGGGTGAAGGTGGCATTCAGCCCTGAGACTCGGATTTGGAATCCAGAATAAAAAAAAAACAATTTTCTGTGTTTATTTTCCCTTCCTCCTTGTTGAGGGGCCGAGCCTTGCATTCACACAGTGTTAGGTTGACATGAGCTTATTAGAAGTTTAAACGCCATTTTTCCTTTCTGCTGCCTTTTGCACACGGCACACACTGTATTAATTGTTTAGAGTTTAGCAGAGTGTTTTGCTTCACAGGAGAATAACATGTTTTTCTACATTAGTAGCCTTGCTTGGTAAGCTTAGTCTGAACAGTGAGTGCCGAGGCCCTCAAGGGTATTTCAACACTGTGGTTTTTGTTCGGACTGATCAGCGCACGTTCTAGACATAATACATATGCAGCTGCGGCCACCTCTGATTTTGGCACGTTTAAAAATGCACTGCGGAGGCATATTCACACACACTTGGAGAACATTCGTATACTGAGTGCTTGTGCAGAATTTGATGTGATCCACTTCTGCTAATACCAGAGGTATAGGGCCGCCTATGAAATCACAAGAGACTTTCTATAGTTATAAAATAACCTACTAGCAAGGGAGGGTGAAATATAGGTATATTTTAAACCTGTTTCCATTTAGCATTATAACATGCTTTCTCCCTTTGTATTTTATGGAATAGTAACTATGCTGACAATCTTGTTTCTGATAACATGTCTGCTTGTATTAGCTAAGATGCTGCGCATGAGAACACAGCGTTAGAAATAAATATTTCAAACTTGCACTTGTCTCTTTTTACTCCCTGTTTTGGACTGGTATGAGAGTTGTAGAACTGGCATTTTGGAGACCCCCCCGCCCCCACTAGGAGAGTCAAAGCGAGTGGCGCAGGGAAATGCCTTGAATCTACAGGTCCTTCTTGCATCAATCATGCATTACCAAAGAGACCAGGACAACCAGCCGTGGAGGGAAGCAAGTCATTTATTAGCTCGAGCTAAGGACAGAGGTCCCAGAATGGTACAAAGACAATTCTACGGAGACTGCTGCTTACTTCACAGCATGACACATATGTATAGTGCTACTCACGCCCATTTGCACAGTACAAGTTCCCTATTCAGACTAGTTCCTCAACTGACAAGCTCTTCGTCAGTCTTGTGTGGTGCAATCGTGGCCAGGGGACATCGGTCTCTGATTGCACAATGTACGCAGCCCCCTGCTTCCTTGCTCAACTGGTGTGGTCATGGGACACAGCCTTGTGCTTCCTCTATCAGTTGGTGTGGTCACAGTGCACAGCCTCGTGCTTCCTCTATCAGTTGGTGTGGTCACAGGGCATAATCTTGTGCTTCCTCTATCAGTTGGGGTGGTCACAGGGCAGCTGGTGTGACAGGCTGAGTTATCAACAATGGACAGGATGTGGCTGAGTCTCTGACACAGCTGTGGGGGTGTGAGGCACACAGGCAGCTTCTTGGAATCGGCTCAGCCACAAGGAGCAGGGAGGGTTGGGCAAGTTTTGACAGGGAAGTGAAAAGCAATTCTTCACCAAGTTGCCGAGAGCATGGCAACACAAAATAGAGTCATATTGGTCATTTTAAAATGCAGTCCAACAGTCCCTCATTTTGCCATGCAGAGGCAACAATCAATCTTCGTCTAGATCAATGTCTATCATTTCCTGGACCTCTCTCTTGATCTGCATGCACTGTACTCCAGGACATCTTTATTACCTAAACTACTTAACTTTGAGTTTATTATTATATATATATATATATATATATATATAGAGCTCACTGTGGTTTATCCCCTGCTTAACAGACTCTCGGGTCGAGCTGGTTGCGGTGGTCTCGGGGGACCGGAGGAGGCACTGGACAATTGGCACATCAAAGAGGTACTTTTATCACGGTGTCTGTGGGGCTCATGCTGTTCCCTGCCCCCCTGCAATGACATTGGTACTATTTGTGTCTCGCTCCTGCACCGAAGGTCACAGACTCCATTATGCTGTATTCTGGGACATGTAGTCCTGTGCTACACTCGGGACTACTCACAGGTGTTTGGAGTTTTCTGCAAGGGGTGGAGCTGGCTTGCATTAGCAAGCGTACAAATGAGGGAGTAACTTGCAGTATGGAATTTCACTCACAGACTGCTTTGGGCGCTGAAGAAGGCAGGAAACTGCCAAAATGCATTCACCACATCTGTGCTAAATAAACCAGTGTTTCCCACCGTGTTCCCCTGGGTCGCTGTCTCTTTTCTCGGAAGGAGTGTTGGTGTATCAATTACAGCGTCACCCAGGGACGCTTCACAGATGACCCCCACTGCGCTTTGGGCAACCGGCTTCACTGGGACTTGGACTCTCGTAGTTCTTCTTAAGTTACCAGCGTTGGTTGGAAAGGCTGGCAGCCCACCAGCAAAACCGGGGAGAAAAGGAAGCAGTTTGGGATTATTAATCCCATGCCGGGTAGAGCTCACTGTGGTTCATCCCCTGCTTAACAGACTCTCGGGTCGAGCTGGTTGCGGTGGTCTCGGGGGACCGGAGGAGGCACTGGACAATTGGCACATCAAAGAGGTACTTTTATCACGGTGTCTGTGGGGCTCATGCTGTTCCCTGCCCCCCTGCAATGACATTGGTACTATTTGTGTCTCGCTCCTGCACCGAAGGTCACAGACTCCATTATGCTGTATTCTGGGACATGTAGTCCTGTGCTACACTCGGAACTACTCACAGGTGTTTGGAGTTTTCTGCAAGGGGTGGAGCTGGCTTGCATTAGCAAGCGTACAAATGAGGGAGTAACTTGCAGTATGGAATTTCACTCACGGACTGCTTTGGGCGCTGAAGAAGGCAGGAAACTGCCGAAATGCATTCGCCGCATCTGTGCTAAATAAACCAGTGTTTCCCACCGTTTCCCCCTGGGTCGCTGTCTCTTTTCTCGGAAGGAGTGTTGGTGTATATATTAGATAAAATTAGATTTTGCACTTCTTTAATTGCCGATTAAAAGGAAACAACTGATAAATGACAGCAATTTTCTGAGGGTCTCAGCCCACTGGGGCTTGATTGTTTACAATATTTACTGCACATTCGTGGATGTGAAATGAGCAATGAGTTCAAAAAATATCGTATGATAGTATATGACATTGTCTTATCTGTATTCACACAGAGATGAACATATGAATTTTAAAATGTTGTAAATATGTATTTATATATTTTATAATTTGGTCGCTTATGCATCCAACATTATATTACGAATATGTATTTTGATTTAAACACATGTGAATTAAGTATTTTTTCCATGTTGTTGCTAACCATTTTGAAAATTGCGCGCGCATTTGCACTTTAAAAATCGGCATTAGCTCACAGCAACTCGCCATGTGATCAAGCTTTGTAAAAGGCGAAACGCGTAATGGCGGCGGCAGGCTTGCTGGCAAAAATAAATCACCTCGATTAAGCACTTATCATTGGGTCTGTTCTTTCGTCATTTGGATTCCAGGGCTGAGGCGGCTGCTTCAGTAGTTGTGGCGAATTTACGTGCATATATATATAGAGAATTGAGAAAGAATACAAGGGTATTCGAAACGCGTCTGACAAACTGAAAATAAAGACCTGCATTTTCCACATTACTTGGAGTCTGTATTTCGTCCTTTGGTTGTGTCCGGCTGGGCGCCACAGAGAGGTTCGGAGATATCCAGATATATATATATATATATATATATATATATATATATATATATATATATATATATATATATATATTCACTGAAAAAACCATAGGTTTTACACCAGTTATAGTTAGCTGGAAATTTTACTCGCATAAAACCATTGAAATTCCCACGTTATAGTTAGTTGGACTCACTATAACTTGCGCGTGCAATGCACTGCTGATAACGTCCCATATTACATCACTCATGACATGGTCAGTGACATCACTCATGACATCACTCATGACACCATCCAGTGAATGTGTGTCTTTTTAAAAAATAAATATGTGTTATATATGTATATGTAAAAGTTGATGGAAGAATAAATGTTTAAATAAGTGTTTACATGGATGTTTTTTTTTTTAATTGATCGGTTAACTGGTTTATTAAGTGTATCTTAGTGAATACATATATTAGAGAGTAATGTTTAAATATTTAAATATATGTATTAGTGTTTCACTTTGTGTATAAGTGGCTGCATGGGTTGGTGAGTAGCTACATGTGTATGTATATGGGTTATTAGATGTTTTTCTTAGTATCAGTATGAGTGTTTGTATGGTTTGGTGGGGGTATTACTTAGCACATAGATGCATGAATGACTGACTCTCTCTTTGTATGTGTTTTAAAGACAGCATATGTGCAGGACTGTATGGGAGGATGAGTGTGTATATGTGTGTGTTAGTGAGTGAATGACTGTCTCACTAGTGTCTTTATCAGTGACTACATATGTTTTAATCTAGTGTATGTGAATATTGATGTATATAAGTGAGTATATCTGAGAGTAAGAGATTGTAAGAGTTCCTATTTAAATTAGTATGTGTTTCTATAAGTGATTCTTTAAGAGAGTAAGTATGTGTAAGTTTCCTTAGAAGTAAAGTGGTAGTGTGGGTATAGCTGTATATGCAAATAAATGGATGTTGAATAATTAATTTGCATGTGTGAGTATGTGTGTGAGTAACTTTTGGATGACTGTCAGTGTGTAACAGGATGTATAGGTGTATCACTACATATGATGAGTCAGTATATGTCTGAGTGACTATATTGAACTGTTGGTGAATGAGTGCATGTGTATATAGATGGTAGAATTATTGAATTGGTTGTTGTAAGTTGTATGGCTATCTCCATTTTTTTGTAAATTTTAGTTTCTATTTTTTAATATTTGTTTCAAGGGTTACATTACAATGAAAGGAGGTCTGTCACTCTGTCACAAGGATGGTGTCATCAGTGATGTCATGAGTGATGTCACTGACCATGTCATGAGTGATGTAATATGTGACGTCATCAGCAGTGCATTGCACGCGCAAGTTATAGTGAGTCCAACTGACTATAACTTGGGAATTTCAATGGTTTTATGCGAGTAAAATTTCCAGCTAACTATAACTGGTGTAAAACCTATGTTTTTTTCAGTGAATTTAATAGGTTTTTTGAATGCTAATTCCTAACTATAACTGGTGTGAAACCTATGGTTTTTTCAGTGAATTTCAATGGTTTTTTAATAGCAAATCTTAATAGGTATAGAAAGTGAAAAATTTTAAAACAAATTTTATATTGTATAAATATGTAAAAAAGTATTATTATTTTTTTTTTATTTGTAACCTGGGGGCGCTCCCGGGGCGCGTACCGGTGAACGCACGGGTAAGCGCAATGTTACGGCGCGCCCCGGGGCGCGTACCGGGGAGCGTCCCGTTAGCGCTATTCTCGCGAACGAAAACAACATCGTGACGTTTCGCGTAACCGCGTGTTGCGTCATATGACGCACAGCGTAATCGCAACCGAAAGCACGCAATCGCATACGATTGCGAAACGTCCTGACGCGCTTACGCTACGCACCCGTGGGCGCACCCCGGAGCGCGACTACGGGCGCGCCCCGGGGCGCGTAGCGTAAGCGTGTCGGGTCATGTGACCTGAAAATAACACTTTCTATTGGTGCAGAACAGTTTTGGTTTCCAAATGAGTATAGCCTGGGTCTTGTGACCAGCCTGGGTCTTGTGACCTGAAAATAACACTTCTGATTGGTTCAGCACAGTTTTTTTTCCAAATGATAAAAAAACCACCTTTCTTCCTTACTCTGACTTTGTTCTTTGACTTGAGGTTCCGTAAAAATTATTACGATGTTCTGGGCATTGCCGAATATGGATAAGTTTGGTATCTACGAACCGCAAATGACGAGTTCGGCAAGTGTGCGAAATTTCGCTACACTACCTGCCAGGGTTCGCCTAATATTACGCGTTCTTCATCTGAACCCTCGGGTTCCATTTTAGATACGGCATCCATTTTGTTTCTTGCCCTCACGTAGTCAGCGAGCAGATAACTGTTCGCCCCCTGACCCTCTAGTTCCCAAGCCTTACGGAAGACGCATATTCCTTTCATGCGTCTTTATGGCCGGAGGAATGACACAGCAAAGGCAAATGGCTCAGCTTGAGGGTAATCTGGTTGTGCCGGCTTATTGTGACAGCCTTGCAGGCGATGGATCCAACTCTTTGATCCTACGATCATGCTTCCGATATTACCCCCACACTCTTTTCTCTACACGTATCTGACTTCCTTGCAGCTGTTCTTGTCTCTTCTTCTTTGTCATTTACAACTCTAATGGGTGTGCCTAATGGTGGGAAGATGTACTTTTACAGTTGGGAACCGGCATAGCTATTGTAATGATGTTCCGGGATTCTGAACACATGAAAGCGACCTTTTTTTGAAACCTACTGTGGGAACCGGATTATAATCTTTTGTCCACATGTTATGCAACGGTAACACTCTGTATAAAAGAGAGCGACCTACTACCTCAATTTGAAGCAGACTCTCAGAACCTACACACTGTTGTACTTCTTGTGACTTTTGCCTCCCTGCAGTAATAAACGCTGATCTTTGACGCCGAAGGAAGTTTCCCGTGTCTCTGTAATTTGTGCGCCGAAACAGGTATCCCATGAAGGTTATAGGTGTTGTTCCCTGGCACCGCTGGTACTGTTAAAAGTCCAGTCCTTCAGTTGGCGCCCAACGTGGGGCGACTTCAGCGGTACCGGTCCAAAGCCTGATGATCGTGAGGAACTTCGTGTGAAATCTCCGAGGGAAGGTGCACCCCGCTTCATTAATCCTGTTGTCGAAATAAGTGGCCCGAAGTTTTTCCCTGCGAAGATTCCCGCCTCCTGACGGCTGCGACGGACCGATGCCCTGACTGTCGACCTGTCTTCGACGCCCGGCGTAGACCTTACGTACAAGCGAGACGATAGACGGGCCTTCCTGGTGACGCCATTGAAGTTCTGAGTTAAGTATTTTGTGGGTCGCTCCCAGTCCTTAGTGGTTGTTCTAGCTTCTTGAAAGCTTTGTTGTTAGCCTTTAAGGCTTTGTTGTAATAGCTCACCGAGCTTTGTAATAGCCTCCCCAGGCTTTGTGGTTAGCTCTCCGAGCTTTGTGATAGCCTTAAGGCTTTGTTGTATTGCATGGTTCCATTGCATTTGTGGTTCTTAGTATTGGTCCTTAGTATTATTTGACAGTTGCAATTGCCAAAAACCGAGGGTTTTGACTTACACGAGGTTTAATTACTTCGGTAATCCTTGAAGTTTGATACTAGGTTAGTGTGCACGATGCCTAGCCATAGTGGTTTGTTTCGTATTTTCCAATGTTGCGCAATGGATTCCCGGTTGGAGGACTCGTGTCCGATACCTCCAGTTGGAACTCCGATACATGATCTTTATAGTCGACATGGGGTGGGTCCTATAATATATAATGATTACTGGGTCCGCTATACAAAGAAAGACGGTGACCTTAGATGGCCACCACATGGAACTTTTGAACTTTCGATTTTAGATAATCTTGAGGCTAAATTATTTTTAAAGAAAGCTAGGCCAGCTATGTTTGATTCTTTTCGAATATGGCGTAAAGAGGCCAAGCAGAAAGAAATCAAACAATTTAAAAAGGATCAAAAGCAAGGGTTCGTTCCGATAATGCAAACTATAAAAGAATGTAAACAGGACAAAGAAGAAAAGGAAATGGAAATCTCTACTAGATTGCATCATATGAAAATAGATAAATGTTACCCGGTTTTACCGAATAATCTAGAAAAGAAAGAAGAAGATTTAAAGGAGGATTCCTTGTTATCATATTTGATGAAATCACCACCTCCTTATGTACAGGGTGCTACTGCTCCTGTAGCTGCTCCTGGTATTCCTCCTGTAGTTCCCCTTGTTGCTCCAGTGGCTGCGGGCCAGCCCGTTGTTAACCCTACGTTTGTTTCACCACCTGTCCTTGTTCCTACTGCTCCTGTACCTGTACCTTCGCAGACTGTTGTTTCTGCTACTCCAACTATCTTGTCAGTTCCTACTATGCCTTCTTTCACCTCCAGTGTTGTTGCCCCTGTTTTTCTTTCCCCTTCTGTTTGTAAGCGTGTTCCTAACTCTGTTGCTACCCTTTATTCACCTCTTTCTGGTCCGTTATTTTCGTCTGATTCATCTGAAACTCCTCAGAGACGGAGTCAGATCCCTAGTGGTAGGGAGAAAGAGACATTAATAACCATGGCACATAGGTGGATAAGACATCCTGCTAATTACACTCCTCGTGTGGTCTTTGATACATTTTCTCAGTTTAATGAGCCTACGCAGAGATTCGTGTTTGAGGAGATGTGTAACTTTTTGAGGGAAGAATGGTATAATGATGATGTAGATAATGTACCGTCCGACATAATTGAACTTCAGAGTCACTTTTCCAACGGTATGATCATAGGTGAAGATGTACGACGTGCCGTGGAACGCTTATTAGCGTTTAGATCCACAGCACATTCTCGGGTGTCCTCAGATGATACCACCGAGAATTGGAAAGCGGTTCCTGGTCAATATCCCATGAGAGAGGTTCCGCCACTGTGGGTGCCTGGTGATCCTAATGCAAACCCTGTGGTTCTACCGCATTTTCGAAGGGTATGGATACATCTTCCATGGAAACGATCGGAAGTTTTGCAAGTGAAGCAATCCTTACCCGATCCGCGTAAAAATCCGGCTGGTTATTATAAGGAGTTATCACAACTGGTGGAAGCTTCTATTATGAACCTTGCCGACATCGACATGTTGTTTGGCAATGTTGTACCGCAACCAGTTTGGGCCAAAATTCGTCAAGCCAACCACGCAGTTGAATTAGGGGGTGATTGGGCTGCACTGCTAGCGGCTGATGCATTACAAGTTGGTGGGGCTAAGCCCGACCAGCTAATCTTAGACTTGCCGCAGAAAATCATTACGCTCATGAAAACTATCATGCCAGCGATGAAGGTGAACTGGGATAAGTTATCAGCTTGTAAGCAAAAGAAAGACGAGAGTGTCTCGGATTTCTTTACAAGGTTTGAGGAAGCGTTTGTCGACCACAGCGGTCAGGACATGGGAGCTGAGGGAGGCCAGCGGTTATTTGTTGACAAATTTGTGTCGAATTTGTTGCCTGAATTAAGCAACAAACTGAAAAATTCAGAGAGTGCGTGGGCAGTTTCAACCCCTGCGCAAATACTAGCAACAGCCCAGTATTATGAGAATAGGGAAAAGGAAGAAAGTGATCGTGTAGAGAAGAAAACGAAGGAGCTAAAAACGAGGGTTTTGTTACAGCAAGCATACCCTCCACGATCAAACCAAACTGATTCACAACAGCAGTATCGACCACGAGCACAGCCCGATAGGACACAGCCGCGTTCTGACAACTTTGATTATAGATCTTCCCTTGGGTATAATCAGTGCGCATATTGTAAGAAAGAGGGACACCTAAAATATGATTGTCTTGCCTTACGGGACCGCCTAAATGGTGTGTCAGCACGAGGAAATCGTGGTAGTGGTCCCCAACAGGCATCACGAGGTAGAGGTCGTGGTTCATCCCACAATCAGAGTGATCGTTATCAAAATCAATCAGATGCAAATAATTGTTTTGACCAGCGAAATGCAGGGTCAGTCCGATCGGCACAGTATAATGTGGACGATTATTACGTAGAGCATGAGACTGTTGTAAATGATCATTACTAGGACAGCCAACGACAAAGAGAGGGAGTAGTGTCAGTTCCGGTCGATCAGAGTGGGCCTTACGTTGCAGTGGCTACATCGGGTGTAGTTGAGCCTTTTTTGTTAGACACTGGTGCGACGAAAAGTTCCATCATGCATTCGAAACTCCCTGGCGCACCTTTGTCTGGCTTAACGAACGTTTCCGTTGGATTCTCTGGCGCCCCTGTTAGCAACCCAGTCTCTAGTCCTTTGCCTCTTATGATTGGTCCTCGTGAGCTAATGGCTCCACTAATTCTATCTACAGGTTATGGTGAAAATCTTTGGGGCCTGGATAAGTTGAAACGGTTATATGCAACAGTGTATTGTTCCCCCGAAGGAGTGGAGCTTACATTGGGACGGAGAGTGATCTCTCCAATGTATTTATCGGTCGATAAATTCCCACCGGAATTGAATTCCCTCCCTGCGTCCTTATGGGCCACAGGTCCCAATGATGTGGGCCTGTTAGACATTCCACCCTATGTGATTCAATTGAAACCAAATGCGCGATTACCACGTTTACCTCAATATCGTATTTCTCTTGAGGGCGAACGAGCGCTGTTAGCAATCGTTCATGATCTCATTGGAAAAGGTGTTGTTGAAGAAACTCATGGAAATGTGTGTAATAGCCCTGTATTACCAATTCTGAAACGAACTGACCCAACTAAACCTCCTGTGTATCGTTTTGTAATAGACTTAAGAGAAGTAAACAAAATAGTGGTTCCACAATTTCCTGTAGTTCCCGACATTACGGCTTTACTAACAATGATTCCGGCATCTGCCTCCTGGTTCACAGTGATCGATCTAAAGAATGCTTTCTTTAGCATCCCAATTGCAGAGGAAAGCAGAGACCTATTCGGATTCTCATTAGGTGGTCGCAGTTTTAGGTTAAAACGCGCTCCACAGGGCTACTGTGAGAGTCCGTCAATCTACAGCCAAGCACTTAAAGGTCAACTTGATGCCTTTGTATTACCTAAAGGTGCAGCTTTGATTCAATACGTTGATGATCTTTTAGTGGCAGCTGATACAGAAGCTATTTGCAAAACGGCTACAGTATCATTGTTACATTATCTACATAACTTACACCACAAGGTATCGCCTTCAAAGCTACAGTATTGTTGTCAAGAAGTTACCTATCTAGGTCACTTATTGTCAAGAGAAGGGAGAAGGTTGACCCCAGAGAGAATTGCAGCGATTACCCGAATGACTGTGCCAAAAACCCAGAGAGAAGTTCGTGCCTTTTTAGGTATTACGTCCTATTGCAGACAATGGATTCCGAATTTTTCACTGTTGGCGAAACCATTGATAGCCCTTACGTGCAAGGATGTTTCATCCCCATTGCCTTGGACTGAAGAGTGTCAGAAAAGTTTTTCTGAATTACGTGATGCGTTGTGTTCGGCTCCTGTGTTGGGCACTCCTGATTACAGTAAGCCGTTTACACTATACGTTCACGAGAGGGATGGTTGTGCGTTGAGTGTTCTGACACAACCTTTTGGTGGTAAGCAACGCCCATGTGCCTATTTTTCTTCGACTTTAGACCCAGTAGCAAGAGCCTTGCCAAGTTGTTTAAGAGCAACAGCGGCAGCTGCGGCGTCCATTCGACAGTCCGCAGGTTTAGTTATGGATAATATGCTCACGGTAATGGTTCCGCATGCAGTTGACACTCTATTGAATCGAACGTAAACTCAACATCTGACGAGTGCAAGATTGTCTGTATATGAGTTGACGTTGCTGGCCAGTCACATACGGATAAAACGATGTAATGTGTTGAATCCAGCAACATTGCTGCCGATTGACACAGAATCAAATGGTGAAGCAGTACATGACTGCTATCTCAGAACTGAGGAGGAAACTAAGGGTCGTATTGACCTAAAAGATACTCCATTGACAGATCCCGATGGTACTTTGTATGTGGATGGTTCTTGTTTCAAGTTGCTGAACGGTGATGTGACGACTGCATATGCTGTAGTTACATTGAGAACGATTGTGGAAAGCGAAAGACTAAGTCAGAATTCGGCTCAGGCTGCCGAGTTAATCGCTTTGACAAGAGCGTGTGTGTTGTCTAAAGATAAACGGGTGAATGTGTTTACAGATAGTCAGTATGCGTTTGGTGTGGCACATAGTTTTGGACGACTATGGAGAGAGAGAGGATTCCTTACGTCGCATGGCACGAAGATTCAACATGGTCAGCTTGTAAATGATCTTTTAGATGCACTCACATTGCCTAAACAAGTGGCCATAGTCAAATGTAGCGCACATCAGAAAGTAACGGACGATGTGGGTCGTGGTAATGCGTTTGCGGATGAAACGGCTAAAGAGACGGCTAAAGATTTGACAAACAGAATGTATGTTACGAGCTCAGTGAGATGGCCAACAGAGACTGGTATGTGTAAAGACACATTTGAAAGCGTGAAAGGAATACAGAATGAAGCCACTGAGACGGAAAGGACTAAATGGAGAGAGAGCACGGGAAGATTAGATGAGAATGGATGTTGGGTTGATCTATCAGAGAAACAGAGATGGATGTTACCGGATGCGTATGTGCTCGCTGTTGTTACAATGGCTCATGGTATGGCGCACATCAACACGAAAGGTATATGCAAGTTGTTGTCTCATGTATGGAAGAATGATGGGATTACTAAGTGTGCTGAGAGAGTGGTTAAAAATTGTATGGTGTGTTTGATGCACAATCCTGGTAAGGGCACCCCCACTCCACCTGGTCATTTTGCCCCTCCTACGTACCCTTTCGAAGTTATCCAGTTGGACTTTATCCACATGGACCGATGTAATAACTTGAAGTATGTGTTGGTTGTGGTGTGTGCATTCTCTAGGTGGATTGAGGCCTACCCCCTTAAGGATAATACGGCTTTATCCACGGCAAAAATTTTGCTCAAAGAGTATTTTCCCCGCTACGGAATGCCTCGGGTCGTATGGTCGGACAACGGAAGTGAGTTTGTTGGGAGTGTGATGAAGAGTGTGTGTCGCGGTTTAGGGATAGTACAAAAATTTCATAGTGCAAACCATCCACAATCAGCAGGCTTGGTGGAGGGATATAATGGCACTCTAAAACTGAAATTGGCTAAAATTCAGGCAACAACTGGTTTATCTTGGCCCGACGCTTTGCCTCTGGCTCTCCTGTCGACCAGGGCAACTGTACACTCTCATATGAGATTGTGTTCGGTCGTCCTGCTAATATATGGGGAGTCCCAAGACCTAAGGAAGTTGACAGAATTGAATACCCTATGTTGATTGATTATCTCTATGACCTGACTGCTAAATTGAGTTTGATTCATCAACAGGTCTTTGAGTCTCTGCCATCACAAACAGAGGGTCCTGGTCATCGACTTCAACCAGGGGACTGGGTCCTCGTCAGAAACTACGGACGAAAATGAAACCTTGAACCAAGATTTGTGGGCCCGTTTCAGGTACAGCTGGCTACGAGAACGGCGGTTCGACTACACGGACGTCGGAACTGGGTACATGCTACCCACACGAAGAGAGTCCCGCTTCCTTTGCCATCGGACACCTGGATAAGAAGAGGTCTTTCTTCATCTGAGACCGACACTGCACCACGTTTCGTTCCATTCAGCGAAGCTCGGCTTGTATCTGACACCGTTGCTGACTCCTCTCAAACAATTTCCTCCACGTCAACCTTGGAAAATTTGACTGTTGATTAATTGCCTGAACAATTGAACACTCCTTTGCCGTCCAATCCATTGTTTGAAGATCAGACTCGCCCTGGAAGTAGCCGATATTTTCTTCGTCCACGAACAAGCCATAAATAAAAAGATTTTTTTGTTTATAGGTTCTACGTTACTCTGAAAACAGTGGACATTATATATATTGTGTATCTTTTTCTTTTTCGTACAGCCAAGAACATTATCTAGCTAGAACCTACCATCCAGGTTGACCGTAAGGCCGTGCGGGTACTTCCTTCTGTTTAGCAGCTATCGACACAAGGTTGGTTTCTATTATCAATTTCTGGGAATTCCTGGGAATTGATAACCGCTACTCAGAACGAAGTGCGTCAAGAACGTCGCGGACGGTCGTTAGGGGATGGAATCATCATTGTCTGAGCTGTCGAAAAGAGAAGAAATGTTGGCGCAAAGATCTACATTGCAGAAAATATGTCATACAAAATGGTTTTTCTCACAAGTAATCATACTGTTTCTCACCATATCTATGCTATTGGTAGGAGGAATATATTATGGGTCTCAGTTCTTATTGTCTTCTGCTACACCTACTCTTCCATCTCATGATCAATATTTCATTTCTACTGTTTCTCCACATTCCTTTTATCCTCTGCCTCAACACGAACAAATCAGACGTGCGGAATTCAGAAACAACTCTTTTATACAACTCCTGCATCAGCATCAGTTAGTGGTAAACACTACCAATTGTTGGGTGTGTGGGTTAATGCCACATACTATGGATAAAGGTATTCCGTACCTAGTTCTGCCTTATAGTGCACAAGGGTCAGCTCGAGCATTACAAACTATGTTCCGTAGCGCACTAGATTCCTACCCCCATCGAGAACCACGCTCAGCAAACTCTGGTCCTGGCCCGTACCACAAGACTCTGGCGAGAGCTATTGCAGACTTAGATAGAGATATTTTTGACGCATCACTCATCCCAGAGGAAGAGGTGCGAGCACATAAGGAACTAAGTGAAGCTGAGTACAGCCTATCAGTGGGTGAGAGGCAGCTTAAAAGCTCGCCACCGATATGGATTGTACCTCACCTTGGTAATTTCTGCTTGAATGGTCTTGGTCGAAATCCGAGAGCTCAGTTTGGGGAGAGTGCTTGTACCGAGACATATGTCTTACCGACACTCTCCTCCCCTGTCTTCCTACCTGCCAAGGGTACCTACTTTGTATGTTATGATCGAGCCTATACGTGGTTACCTCATGACTTCTCGGGTACCTGCTATATTGCAAATCTTTTGCCTCCGACCTTCACTGTGGCCTCTGATTATCACAGAAATAGAATTGTAAGAGGTGTGATTAGCAAAGAAGATACTTCTGGACAAGAGGCGGGAGACTTCTTTAAGGGTTTCCTACCGTTCTGGGGACCAATGGTTAATAGCAGGAACCTGAGACAGTTAACTCGTGTAGTAGAATCAACTGCCAACATAACTGCAAATGCCCTTGGAAATTTAACAGCCGAAGTCCAGGCGGATAGACTGATGACGTTGCAGAACCGTATGGTTCTAGATATCGTTCTAGCAGATAGAGGTGGGGTTTGTAAAGTCATCCATTCGAGCTGCTGCATATTCATACCTGATAACGCTCCAACGGTTTATCAAGCCATCTCTAAGTTGCACAAAATTTCGGAGTCCATACACGTGGACGAAGGAAATTGGACGCTTCTGGGATGGTTTTGGGGTCTGATATCGACTTGGGGTTGGAAGATTCTGATGATCATAGGGATTGTTGTGACATTTCTGTTCTCATGTTGTCTTTGTGTGCAATGTGGTCCTGCCTTATGTGGCCTTTGTGCTACGACGTGTATAAGACAGCCCGTTGTCACCAAAGAGGCATTGAAGGATCGAATAATGTATCAACAACATCTGAGTGATCTGATGAGTATTGAAATCGATTATGATTCCGACTAGTGCTTGCCTACATGAGGGCAAAAGGACCGTCTGAGGTTCCGTAAAAATTATTACGATGTTCTGGGCATTGCCGAATATGGATAAGTTTGGTATCTACGAACCGCAAATGACGAGTTCGGCAAGTGTGCGAAATTTCGCTACACTACCTGCCAGGGTTCGCCTAATATTACGCGTTCTTCATCTGAACCCTCGGGTTCCATTTTAGATACGGCATCCATTTTGTTTCTTGCCCTCACGTAGTCAGCGAGCAGATAACTGTTCGCCCCCTGACCCTCTAGTTCCCAAGCCTTACGGAAGACGCATATTCCTTTCATGCGTCTTTATGGCCGGAGGAATGACACAGCAAAGGCAAATGGCTCAGCTTGAGGGTAATCTGGTCGTGCCGGCTTATTGTGACAGCCTTGCAGGCGATGGATCCAACTCTTTGATCCTACGATCATGCTTCCGATATTACCCCCACACACTTTTCTCTACACGTATCTGACTTCCTTGCAGCTGTTCTTGTCTCTTCTTCTTTGTCATTTACAACTCTAATGGGTGTGCCTAATGGTGGGAAGATGTACTTTTACAGTTGGGAACCGGCATAGCTATTGTAATGATGTTCCGGGATTCTGAACACATGAAAGCGACCTTTTTTTGAAACCTACTGTGGGAACCGGATTATAATCTTTTGTCCACATGTTATGCAACGGTAACACTCTGTATAAAAGAGAGCGACCTACAACCTCAATTTGAAGCAGACTCTCAGAACCTACACACTGTTGTACTTCTTGTGACTTTTGCCTCCCTGCAGTAATAAACGCTGATCTTTGACGCCGAAGGAAGTTTCCCGTGTCTCTGTAATTTGTGCGCCGAAACAGGTATCCCATGAAGGTTATAGGTGTTGTTCCCTGGCACCGCTGGTACTGTTAAAAGTCCAGTCCTTCAGACTGAGGAAGACCTGTTTCATCTACAGAGACAATTCTTTTGAACTTTGAAATCGCTACTGTAGCAGCAACAGCTGGAGCATCTGCACCACCACCACCAGCAAGAGGACCACCACAACAATACATTGGTGGTGAAGAAGAGGAGGAGGAGGAAGAGGAAGAGGAAGAGGAGGAGGGGAGAAGTTGGCTGCCTGAAGAAAATACCCCATACAAGCCAAAAGAACACATTGTATGGGAGTTTTTTTCTCTTCCAGAGGGCAAGAAAAAAGTTAATGCGGCCAAGGTAACATGTCGAATCTGTGGTGCAGAACTCTCAAGGGGCAATCCAGATAAAAAATATTCATTTGGGAATCATACCATGATTCGGCATATGACCCGGAAGCATCCTGCTAACTATTCTCGTGCAGAGATCAGGGAACTGGCCAGTCACCTCCCCCAGTGTTCAAGGACCAGCTCAAAAAGAAAGCAAACCAGTCAATCGGAACCAGAAACAACGGAGACGATGCCTTGCATTCAGCAACAATTTGGTACTTTTAGAATCACTTGTACTGAATGTGGCAAGCTCATCACCTATGGTGAAAAGAGCGTAAAGCTGATCGTCCTTGCTGCTCAGAATCACATTTGCCCCAAAAAAAAGAAGTGATTTTTTCCGTTTTTTGTTTTTTGCTCCAGTTGAGCCATTTTCAATTCCCTTTCTCTTTGTTTCTTCCCATAAAAAATACAAAAAAATACAAAACTGTTTTGAAAAGCCAAAAAAGTACAAAATGTTCAAAAAACATTTAAAAAAATATAAAACAACAAAAAGAATAAAAAAAAAGTTCTTTTCAGAACTACCTTTCTTTAAAAAAATTAAACCTATATTTTTAAAGGATCTCTGTCAATTTTTTGTCCTTAGGGTACGCGTACCGGGGCGCGCCCCCCCCAAAAAAAAGATTTTTTTTTTTTTTAATGAAGCAGTTAGCATGAGGGAAGGACACAAAGAGAGTTATGTTAAGAGAAAAAGAGCTACAAGATGACCACAGAGGGATTGTTTATTACATAGTAAAAAATAGAGAAGGTGTAATTGGATGAAAGTGAGAAAAGTAAAATGACTAAAGGAGCAAAAGAAAGGAAGCGAGAGGAAGAACACTAAAGTAGAGATAGTGTGAGACTGTGATTGGTTGTTAAAAGAAAAAGAAAGGACAGTAAAAAATGGAGAATGAAGGGTAGTGGCGGAACCACGATAAATGAAGAACGATTAGGGAAAGTGAGAAAAGACCAGGTAGTATAAGTAAAGAGGGGTGAAAGAGGGAGAAAAATTGAATTAGGATAACACATGGGGAGTGACAAAGAGAGAGGACAAAGAGAGTAAAGGAAACAGTACCTGAATGGGCTTGAGTAAAACAGCAAAGAAAGATAAGTAATGCAGTGTGTGTGACTTATAGGGAGTCAGTGGGTCTAGGTTGGGCTGTGGGTGTGTAAGGTGTGTCTGTGGGTGTGGTTGTGTGGAGTGTTTCGGTGTGGGTGGAGGTGAGGGTGTGTGAAATATGTGTGAGAAGTGTATGAGTGCGGGGTGTATATGATTTCGATGTATGTGTGTGTATGGAATGTGTGTGTGTGTGTGAGGAGTGTGTGTGGGAGGATTTTTTGTGTGTATGAGGTGTGTGTGTGGTGTGTGTGGGGTGTATGTTACAGGTGTGTGTATGTGTTGGGAGGGGGATGAGGTGTATGTGTAGGAGTAAGGTAAATAATTAAGAAAAAGAGAATGAGTGAAGAAGCAAAGGAAGGGAACAGAGGGTAAGTGAAGTAAAGAATAGGGATCGAAAGAAGTTGAATATGAGAGGGGAAATAGGGAAAGGGGAGTAAACATGTAGAATAAGAATAAGTGAGAGAAGCAGAGTAAAGACACAGGAGTGAGGTAGATTGAGAAAATGTTAGTGACCTTAAAGCAGAGGGTGATGACAAACTACATTTTACTACAGTTTGTATCTGTGAAAGAGAGAAGAAAAAATAAGTTATAATTAGTAAAATATGTATTTTAAATTAAAAGATACAAATGAAGAGGTTAAAAATCATAACGCTCTATTTAGAAATAAAGTTAGAGTGAAGGATTCAGAAACGGAAATAAACTAAGGTAGAAGGACAAAAAGAGAGAAAAAGAAATAGAAGGAGAGCAAATTACAAAGAGTAAGGCATATAGATTCACTGACAAAAAGAGAGAGAAGAACAGAGAAATGGACTGAAGGTAAGAAAGATACTAAAACAATGTGAGATAGTAAAACTAAATCAGGAAACAGAAGTAAGTAAAAAGATAATGACTGAGACAGAAAACAGTCTAATTAAGGATGCATTTAGAAGAATTAGGATTAGAAGATAACTGAGAGTAAGTGAAGAACAGTCATAGAGTGAAAGGATGAAGGGAGACAGGATAATATACAACGATTGAGGGAAATGGACTGAGGAAGTTATAAGGTAGACACACTAAGAGAAAAACTGAGTGAGGTGGAGTACAATGAGTGAGAAAAGGAAATGAGTATCTGAGCAAAAAGAAGGAAAGAGAGGAGAAGACGACTAAAACAGTGGTACTGAGAGAAAATAATTTGGTGATGAAAGTAAAGAGAAGGACATTGAAAGAAAGGAAATGAGGGATAGTAATGGAACCAGAGAAAAGAAATGGGATGAAGAATGATGAGAGAGGAGCAGTGAAGTTGTTGTAAAAGAAGTGATAGAAGTTAGATAAACACAAGTGAACATAACACAAATAGAGTGAGGCACTGAGGACATAGAAGTAGTGAACGAAAAATAGAGAGAAGAGGTCAAAAGTAAGGAGCAAACAAAGATAAGCGAGGGAGAGTGAGTGATTTATAGTGATAGAGTGCAATAATACTGCTGAGTGAGTAAACAGGAATTACTAAAAGAGCAAAGGAGGAAAATACGGAAAAGAAAAGTAAAGCAGAGAGACTGAAAGCTAAACAGTTATGCAAGGGAGAGACGGGATGCACACAGTTGAAATGAGAATGAGGGGTTGTCAAAGAAGTGGAGTAAGAGAACGGGGTTACAGAGAGTGAGAGAAAGACATTATAAGTGAGTAAAAAGAGCTGAAAGAGAATGGAAAAAGGAAAGTAGGTGTCAGAGAATGGGAATACAATTTAATTTACACAATCCAAAGTATAAAATAACTTGTACAACATGTTACATAGTTTATTTTTGCTGTTCTCAGAATATATTGAATTTCACTTAAAACAGTGAGTTCAAATTACTCATCATATGACAGCGGGGAAAAAACCACAATCTAAAAGATTGTGTTTTAAAAAAAAACTTAAATACTGACAAATGACAAATGTACACTAAACTTAGATTGACTTACTGTTCCTTGAGGCCAAATACTGTATCATGGTGGTCCTTTTCTCGTTGGAAAGTACTTTGCTGTTCACTTAAAAATCCATTTCATCGACTTTCTATAAGAAAAGCTCCAAGATCATCTGAAATATTTTCAATATTTTCATATACTCCTTTTTTTCAGTCATGACTCTTTACTCATTCCTGCACCTTTCCATTTGGCCAAATAGTGTCAGATGTATGAGTATATGTTCAAATTAATTCTAAGGCACTCTGAAATGACCTTTTTCCCGACGTTCTGAAAGAAAGGCTCTACAACATTTTCACAATATTTAAGTATTTGTAAAATCATCTCTGACTCACTCATGTTCATCATTTTGTATAATACTAATATCACTTACTATGAGATCCACTTACAGTACCTATATGACAAGTCATTTTTTTATATTGCCTGGATCACTTTTACTCAGAATATATTTTTACACAGCAAAATAACCTTTATTAACTGCTCCCGTCTTCATTGGCCAATTACTTTTACCTAAATTTTGGCTGTAAAAACACTAGGTATGAATTTATAAAGCCAAAAGGCAAACGTTGTTTGAAAGTCAAATGAGTGTCGTTACATTGGGTCCAACCTTTAGAAGTTTTTAAATAGCATTTGTAATGCCCTGATGTTGTAGAAGGACCATCATGGAAAATAATAGCTACAGTTGCAAAGGTTCTTCCTGATATCGATAACTGAGAAGGCACGAAATTTTTAATAGAAGTTGTCAATTTAGTTCCATCAGGTCTACATCGTTGGAACATTAAAATGACATAGTGACCATAATTTTGTAGAAATAATGTGGACAGCATTGTAGACTTACATTGGGTACACACCATATTGTGATCCGCTGCTTTAACTAGATTATTAAAAGGCACTGATTTGCAGTCTGGTAAAGTCAAATATATAAATTTTTCAGAGTCTATTCTAGTAGTACTTGATGAAGCACAGTTATCACAGTCATGTTGCCATTGATAAGAAAGGTTAAAAGATTTTTTATATCTACTCCTTCATCTTCCAATACATCAAACATATACATTAAAAATTCCTGACAATCCTGCTGAATTATCTGTGAAAATTGATTTTGACCTGAACATATGTCTGCAACATTTCTAATTTCTGAAACACTTTCGATTTTCCTCTATCACTACAACATTTCTCTAACACAGAATTCAATAAACAGCACAATGTTTGTTCCCGATTTTCGACAATCTGTTTTTGTAAATTTTGAAGAAAAAAACAACATTAACTACTACATTAGCATAGCAGTTGACACCAGAACTGTTTTCAAACTGAAATCCAACAACATTCTCAACAGAATCCTTTTTCCTTCTGCTTACAATTACAGTTTCATCTACTTTTTGTCTTTTTGCTACTACCTCACTGCAATTACTCTCATTTCTTCTTTTTCGGCCTACCACACGTTTTTCAATCAGAGGATAGTGAGGCAAATGTGGAGCATACTCTCTTCTTAACCTATTGTATTCTTTAACACAATCTAGATCAGCACAAATCTTTGTTTCATCACACTCAATCAAGTACAATCCTGATAAAGTTCTGACTCGTGATAAAGCCACATATGCCATACCATCTTTAAACACAGAACTTCCAATGTTCACCAAAGCACTATCTACACTTAAACCTTGAGATTTATGAATTGTCACTGCATATGCCAAACAAATAGGAAACTGTTTTCGGCGAACATATAAGTCTTTCACAAGCAAAAATCTAGCTGAACAACGACAAATTTGTTCTATTTCATCAATGCCATCAAATTTAATTTTTATAATTTAAATTCCATCTCTATTTTTGTAATTCACAAAACCAACAACATGACCCATTGCTCCATTTACCAGACCTCTTTCAACATTTAAATTCCTTCTCAAAATGACACGACAATTCAAACACACATTCAGAGTCTTTTCAAAACCAGCAGTTTTAGATATACTCTTCTCTAATGAATCCAATTTTGATTTCAAATTTTCAGACAAAACAATTGTTGCTCTATTTTATCTGTAGCTTCCAGTTTCACTATCTCTTCATTTTCTAAATTTAACATTTTGTTGTTGAACATGGAACATTCTTTCAGAGTTGGCATCAAACATATGGCAGATTTCCTCTCGTTAATTTTCTTAAAAATATTCTCTGGAAGAATGTTTTCATTTGGGTACAAATTGGAAATTAACCGTCCATGTAAAGCTTCTTTCCCTTGCTGACTTATTTTTCCTACTCTTACGTCTTGTAAAATATTTTTATAATCTTCATCCTTTGCCTGCCGCATATTTTGAAGCAGTTCTGCATATTTGAAGTTTAACCATATATTAACGTTTCCAATGCTTCCTAGGCACTTCCTGGTATCTTCATGCATGAGCATTTTGAACACAGGTTGTCCTTTCACTGGAGTCAACTGCAGAAGATCTCCAAAAACAATAATATGTTTTCCTCCAAATAAAACATCATAGTCTGTTCTAAGAATTTCTTGCATTCTCAAATGCACAAAAGCAAGCATTATATTTGACACCATGCTTACTTCATCAATGATAAGAAGTTTCATTTTCTTCAGGACTCTCGAAACTTCGTAACACGCATCTCCAGATAGCTTGTGATATTGCAATTTGTTATCATGCTCCACTGGCAGCATCAGTAAACGATGTAAAGTAATCCCTTTAATATTATGTGCTGCCAGCCCAGTTGGAGCGGTAACAACACAAGACAGCGGTGATTCAGTCCTTTTCTGCAGATGCAATTGCTTTAATCAGAAAACTTTTTCCAGTTCCCGCTTCTCCACTCACGTACAGTCGGACAGGCCTAAATGATGTACATGAGCACTCTTTCTTCTCATGACTCAATCCATGTTCAACCTGTTCTGTGACTTCGTCATATATCAGTTTCTGCTCAACGTTTAATTGTTTCACCAAATCTTCTAAATTAATTACATCCTCTTGCGCTTGCTCCATAGCTCTTTCCTCCTCATCCATGGCAGTGGCAGCTTCATTTTGGATAATTGGTCCTCCTAGTGGATCCTGACTCAATGAAGCAGAACTCTGACTGCCTTGAGAACTGTCTCTCGCAATCTCTGCAGCAATTTTTGCTTCTTGCTCTATTTCTTCATTCAACATTTGCAGATAATTTGGAAAAACAGGACATTCTATGGTATCCTTCGTAGCATTAAAAGAATCTTCATAACAGAGAAAATCTCCAAGTAGTTCCTCTTCTTCTCGCCATGGTTTAAAGAGTTGCAAAAGAGCCAAATAGTAAAATTCTCTTTTGTCTGGATTTTCACAACTCAATTTTCGATGATTAATCAAATGACCTTTTCTCTGTTTCACTAGACATCCTTCACATCCAATGACAGCATATATTCCATTAATGATATCTTCTCTGATGTTCCTCTTATAAATATAGCTTTGAAGAACTTCATAGAGACAAACGTTCTCAAGATGAGGACTTCTATTTGGATAGTATGTATCCAACATGTTTGTCTTCAAAATATCTGTACTTTCTGGTTCTTTCTCCGCCAAATACTCTATCTCTTGTACAGATTTCAAAACTCGATTTCGTGTTGCAGCAAGACCTAGACTCACCCAAATGATGGTTCTAGATTTGGCATAGAGACTTGCTGACGACAATAGATCAGAACATTCATATGCTCCAATTTCTCGATGCGACAACATCTTCAGACTGTAACTGTATAATTTCTTGCTTAGACTCTTTTCATGTGAAATGTCCTCCCACATTTCCTTCAGTTCTGTCTTTTCTTTTTTTGTGATGTAAGACGTCACATATCGAGCCACAGCAATAGAGTTGTTAGCAACGAACTGAATATCCATGTTAGCATTCCACATGGACAAAATCACTGGGTTGTAGTCGTTGATGTACTAGGACTCTTCGTTTCTTTTTAAATTGTATGTATTTTTTGGTGATTTCCTCGTCACAGTATGTCGCAGAGAAGACATCAAATTATTTACTCTTCCTTTAGAAATCACTTGTCGTGGAAAGCCGAAACAACATTTTGTGTAGAACTTGTCCTTGTTTCTGAATTTTCGACGACAGTACTTTCCACAACGATGGGATTGAAAGCGTAAAACTTGTTGCCCTAAACTGTTTTCCTCTGTAGTTTTCGGAACAGCACATGTTGAATACTCTTCAATGAAGCTCATCACTGTCTCATCCGAATCTGTTCCAAATTTGGGTGCATCTTTAATCCATAACAACATATGTATGTGAGGAGCACCTCTCGCTTGATACTCCTTTCTCCAAAAGAAATCCAAAACCTCTCCAAGGGGAGGATTTTTTTTGTTGGTAATAAAAGACATCATAGCTTCAAATCTATGATTGAAATATCTGCATATATTCACTGGATCCAAAGAACACAGTTCTCCAGGTATTTTGAATTCTATATTTTGTATATTTGCATTTGCCTCTCGTAGAAATTGTAGTAAGTCGTCCCATGCGCACTCGGCACAGCTAAGAGTTAGGAACCATGTAGGAGTTCCTAAGTTTCTTAGCATACATTTCAATTCCCCATGACGACGGTACCAATACTCGTTTGTACCACGCTGACATGCCATGAGATTGATTAGATGAGATTCTAAAATATTATCTTGCAGATTCACTTTCTCCATAAAGTCCCTCGCCGAAACATTTTGCAGATGTGCTCCACTTTTCAGTATATGGTTTACTGCATAAGAAAGCCCAGACAAGTCACTTTCATACAGTAGATGAAACAAATAGGGAATGCATTGACGAAACCTTGGATCTTCAGCATATAATCTTACAGTTCGATATTCAGATGCAGGAATTTGAAGTGGTCGATCGTCATATCGTCCACCTCGACCTGTTGGAAATAGCTGTGGAAAACAACGAGCTTCCAAACTTTGTTCCCATACACTAATGGGACTTCCTTTTGCTGCTTTCATTTGAAACAATTCAATTGCATTCCCCATTACTTCTTTGGAATGCAAAGGATGAACAGTATAATGTTCATATATTTCTTCACTTCTAGACACATCAACTTTTTCAATTTGGCCGCCTGAACAATCACTGTCTTCATCTGCAGCTGTTTCCTCTGCTGCAACACATACATCTTTGTAATACTCATTGTTTTTGACTAAATACAACGTTGCCTTTTTGACTTTCCTAACATCCACTAAATCTTGCCAGATTTTTTTACTCTTTGTCGGAACCCCATTAACTAGAATAACTAAAGGTTCCTCTTCTACTTTTTCTATACCAATTGTATCAATATTTTTTTTAAATCTAGGGGCAAATAAACAACTCTTCCCTTTAATCCTCTCTGCAAATCTGTAGGAGGCAATTTCCCTATCTTAGGCTCCATGCAAACAATTGCCTGAAAAGGATGGACACATTGAATCAAAATAGACTCATATGTATTTAAATCCATCAATTCACGGGGAATGTCTACCAACTCCAGATTATTATGAACAGCTCTAGCAGGCATTCTGTTTTGATTTAATTTATCATAACAATATTTACAAATACGCTGATCAGAACTCAAATCAAAACAATTCTCCACCCACAAATAAGTTGCAAAATCTTTCCACTCATAATTATTCATCTTTTCACTTTTTACATATAAATCAACCAATCTAGTTTGATGCTTATAATGACTTCGTCGACAACACACACAAGTAAAATTCGACCTTTCACTTGATTTCACCTTAAACCTGGTAATTTCTTGCTCAAACTTTTCTGTATTTGAAATCTGTACATTGTCTTCCACATTACCTTGAATTGCTGTGTCAATTTCTACACTGTCCTCTTTTTCACCAAAATAACAAATCTCAATTTCTTCACAAATCTTCTTCACATCTAATTCAGTTCCATGCAAAAGAGCACTGTTTAATTGTTTAAGCTTAAGTGCTGGACTTTTTGCATAATACAACATTCTCACTAATTTCCTCATTTTGGTATGATGCACTGCTAACATACTAAAATGATGAAAAACACTCTGACAGACTTTTCTAGAAAGACAAGCCAGTGAATGCCCTTGCAAACCTGTGTTTTCTCTCACTCTACAAGGATCTAAGTCTTGCAACAACTTCACTTTCTGCTTTAGACTTTTCTTACTATATGTACGTAAGAAATTACAAAACAAATCAATTGATTCCTGTCGCACACTACAAATACTACTACACTTTCAAGTGTACATTGGACCCTTAGTACGTCTCCCTAAAACTTCATCAGTTAACACCTCTTCTGGTTCTCTAGGCACAAGTTTCTCTTTTTCAATCGGACAACCGTCTTTCACTTCATACGCTCGACCACAGGTGTCAACTGCATGCACTAAATCATTATCCTGGAAGTAACTCTCCACATTAAAAAATGGCTCACAACTTGAACTGTGCATCCATTCTCCCGAAAAAACTTTACAAAAATTAGTCCGATTCATTACTCTTTTCCATCTACTGTTTGATTTGAAAACATCAATTGTCTTGTTAAGTGTCCTAATTCTATTGATTATTAAAATAAATAATTTTTTCTTAACTTCAAAAGCCTGATCAAAAATCTTCTCTGCATTTTTCTTTTTCTTATAAAAAGCAGCTCTCTGTTTACCTTTCCTAATGTTTTTTAACAAATTTAAAACTACCCTATTGCGAAACATTCGTTTACGAATGTCTCTAAACTGATTCTGCCTTCTATTCCTATACATATTATTCTCTCCTGCTCCAGTTGTAGAATTCTTTGAGGGTCTCTCCTTCCTTTTCAAATTTACTCTCTCATTCTCTTTTTCTACATGCTGTCCATCATTTTTTTGAGATGTACATATGTTACGTATGAAAGACTTAGTTCTCTCACCAGGAGCTTTGTTCCTGTTTTTTGAAGTATTTGTTGTGGAAGAGTGCTGTAATTCCGTTGCTCTTTTTGTTTTTTTGCGGTTATCTTCTTTTCTTCGCCTTTCCCTTGAAGGCATTTTGTCTTACTCTTGAAATCTTGATTTCAATCTGTGTTAAAGAAAAAAATAGCACATTATAGATCACTATTACCAAACAACAAAGCAATGACAAAAACCAAACAGTCTATTCAGGGTTACAGATCAAGTCAAGATTCTCCAGGGGTGCAGAAGACGTGAGGCCTGTATTGAAGAGTGTAGTGGAACACAGCTCTGTCCACAGGTACAAAGTAGGTGAGACCTGTGTCTAAGAGTCCAGTAGGGGATAGACTTCATGAAGTCTAGTCCACTGCACTCTTATACAAAGGCTTCACCACCTATGCTTCCTAGGAAAGGCCTCTCTCCCACTACAGTCTTGAATATAGATTTCACCTCCTCTGTTCCTCTGGACATGCCTCACCTCATCTCCACAATCTACTTCCTAATCTCAGGTGAAACAGGTGACATGATTGTGAAAAGATCAAATTTTTTTTATGTAATCATGCACACACAATTTATTCTGTCTCAAAAATGTAAAACACATTACTTTGCCCTATAAATGTTTCAGTAGTATAATGAAAAGCTTATACATATCACCTTATCTCTGTTTTTCAAATTTCATTCTAAAAAAAGATTATGAGGCCTAAGCAGGACTGCTCATGTGATGAATCCTGTCCAGGGGAGCACAAAACGTGAGGCTTCTGTCCAAGAATGCAGTGGACAGGACTAAACTGGAGTAGTGTGCAAGAAAAAGATGAGCCTCATTTATAAAACCATGCGTCAGTTTTGCGCTACTGATGCGTCACTTTTTGTGACGCATTGGCGGCATAAAACATATGCCTTGTTGCACCATATTTAAAAAGTGACGCATGTAGGTAGATGCGTCATTTTTTAAACCTCTGCACCACATTATACCTCTGTCAAGTGTAATGTACTTTACAATGATGTTACCTGTGTTAACTCAGTGTAGGAAGCATATTGAGTTTGTTTGCATATAGGAATTGTAGTTTGTAAAATAGTGAGGTTTCAGTAATGACATGGAATGCGTGTACATAGGACCTGTGCTGTGTTTCCTAAATGTGATGTCAAAAACGATTTTGAGGAAAATTAATGGCTTTTACATTTTTGAGTATAATGTGGCGCAGAGGTTTAAAAAGTGACGCATCTACCTACATGCGTTACTTTTTAAATATGGCACAAAAAGGTACATGTTTGGGCTTTCCTGGGGAGCGTAGGTGGTGAGGCTTGTGTCTAAGAGTCCAGTGGACTAAGCTTCATGAAGCCTATGCTTGTACATAGGACCTGTGCTGTGTTTCCTAAATGTGATGTCAAAAACGATTTTGGGGAAAATGAATGGCTTTTACATTTTTGAGTATAATGTGGCGCAGAGGTTTAAAAAGTGACGCATCTACCTACATGCGTCATTTTTTAAATATGGCTCAAAAAGGTACATGTTTTATGCCGCCGATGTGTCACAAAAAGTGACGCATCAGCAGTGCAAAACTGACGCAGGGCCTCATAAATGAGATTCTTTTTTTTTGCACACTACTCCAGTTTAGTCCTGTCCACTGCACTCTTGGACACAAGCCTCACCTTTTGTGCTCCCCTGGACAGTCTTCATCTCATCTGCACTCCTTCTTAGGTGTCAGAATCCTATCACATGGGCAAAGCTCCATGTGAAAGCGTTTGCCTCAGTCTTATCCCTGCTGTGAGGCAGATGCTTGTACATAGGACCTGTGCTGTGTTTCCTACATCTGATGTCAAAAACGATTTTGGAGAAAAAAAAAAATAGATGCGTCACGTTTTAAACCTCTGCGCCACATTATACTCAAAAATGTAAAAGCCATTAATTTTCCCCAAAATCGTTTTTGACATCACATTTAGGAAACACAGCACAGGTCCTATGTAAAAGCATTCCATGTCATTACTGAAACCTCACTATTTTACAAAATACAATTCCTCTATGCAAACAAACTCAATATGCTTCCTACACTGAGTTAACACAGGTAACATCATTGTAAAGAGTCAAATTGATGCCTGTGTCTAAGAGTGCAGTCGGGGATAGGCTTCATGAAGCCTAGTCCACTGCACTCTTAGACACAAGCCTCACCACCTACGCTCCCCAGGAAAGCCCAAACATGTACCTTTTTGCGCCATATTTAAAAAGTGATGCATGTAGGTAGATGCGTCACTTTTTAAACCTCTGCGCCACATTATACTCAAAAATGTAAAAGCCATTCATTTTCCTCAAAATCGTGTTTAACATCACATTTAGGAAACACAGCACAGGTCCTATGTACAAGCATTCCATGTCATTACTGAAACCTCACTATTTTACAAAATACAATTCCTCTATGCAAACAAACTCAATATGCTTCCTACACTGAGTTAACACAGGTAACATCATTGTAAAGAGTCAAATTTATTTCTTTAAACATGCACACATTCTTTATTCCTTTTAAACAATGTAAAAGCCATTCATTTTTCCCAAAATCGTTTTTGACATCACATTTAAGAAACACAGCACAGGTCTTATGTACAAGCATTCCATGTCACTACTAAAACTTCACAATTTTACAAAATACAATTCCTCTATGCAGTAAAAACTTTTTACCAAGCATTATCAAAAAGCATGACACAAAGCAACATTAAAAAACCACAATTTGCTTCCAAATCTTCTCCATAGAGTATACAAGTCTCTATGTATATTAAATGAATCATAACTCACCTTTACAAATGCTCTAGGAGATTCACAACAGTGTCAGATACACACACCAATATTTCTTTAGCAGAGCAAAAGGTATGTTCTCCAGGCACTGGAACCATTAATGGCACAGAAAACCTCTAATTGTACACACATATTCCTCATGGTAACCAATCAAAACTCTTCCCTCTCTATTTTCAAATCAACACCCTTCCCCCCCTCGGCCCTTTCTACCTGTTACCATAGCAACTCCCTCCTCACTGAGCTCCCAGGGTTAAAAGTTTATTCTACAATGTTGCAAATCAAATGAGCAAGGGTGTTTGACCACTCAATACACCAGCTTATCTGGTGCAATGTTTCTTTAAATGACTTTTTTTTAACCATTCAAATTACTTCTTACACAGAAGACAACCATGCACCCTAACTTTCAGTTTTCAACTATCTCAATCTACCAATCATTGCTTGTGATTCAAGAGCACTGAAACTCCACAGGTTTTTTTTTGCAAACTCCTACTGTTCCAACTGCCATTTCATTTCTACACTTATTCTGACTGCACCAGAACCTCCTCTCACGATATATTCTGTCTGGATTATTGGACATAGCTATATCCACTGGGCTCAAAGGTATGCAGCTACCAGAAATTTTCACAACCTTGACTTACCAAATGTGAAGATTAAATTGATTGGCCAGAGAGGATTGAGATGTCACCAATTGATACCATTGGTGAAAACCTTTTTGCATTTGCCACACCCTGACCTTTTAATTGTGCACTGTGGAGGAAATGACTTGGGCACTTTGACTGGGGTAGGTTTGGAAATGCTTTTAAAGGACACCTTTGATCAATTGATGGCACTTTTTCCTCAAACTGCCTTGGTATATTCCAATATATGCCAAAGACAGAAATGGAAGTGGTCCAATCAATTTTGTCCACAATTTGAGAAAGCACGGAAACATGTGAATAAATCTGTTTCTGCTTACATGAGAGACTATGGAATGGGTTCAATATACAATAATAACTTGCGTTACAACATGCAAGATATCTACAGAGGAGATGGTGTGCACTTTTCAGATGAGGGGAATAGAATATTCCTCCTGAATTTAAGACTGTGCATTTGTACCTACTTGTAGGTACCTAAATCAGCCACAGAACCCAAAAGCCCTTTTCAGGGCTACCCTATCTCTGATCACTCCAAATGATTATTTTTTCTACCTTTTTTCACTATTTTTCACCATAGTACGCTCCCCGGTACGCTTCCCGGTGCGCGTACCGGGCGCTCCCCCCCGCGAAAATTTAAAAATATATATATTTTTTGGGCCTATATGGGCCTCCTAAGACCCCCTCAGAAAACCTATAGGGTCAGGGAGTGCCTACCGTACCCCCTTATACCCATTCCCAACGTTGTTTGTCTGCCATTTTCTGACTCAAATCTACCGAAACACAAAATGGAGGACTCCCGTAGCGCAGCCGGTACACGTACCGGGGCGCGCACCGGGAAGCGCTCCACAAAAAATAATAAAAGTTAATTTACATAAAAACCACTGGAGACACTTTCACCAAATATAGAATAGGCCATACTACATACCAGTCCCTACCATTTCCCCAAATTTGGTGGAATTCCATTGAGCCATTTGAGCTGTAGCACTGTCTAAATATCCTGAGGTAAATTACTTCACAAAAACACATCTGAAGTGTTAGAATTGACAACCAATTAAAATGTTACTTTCATTTTCTACTTTTTTCCTGACATTTGATTGGTTATGTGCATGAATATATATATATATATAAAGAAAGAGTGGAAAACCCAGCCATTTTGACTACTACCTCCTGAAGTAGATTTCAAGAAAATGTTCACTGAGAACGTAAACTGCTTTTTGAAAGGTAAGTTGTTATTTTGAAAACTGAAGTATGTTGTGCACTTTAAGTTAATTTGGAAAACTTTTTCTGATAGTTTTATACTATCCCTCTGTAATAGTTATAGATTTAGATAGACTTCTCTGTTATAGTTATGGATGGATTTAGGCTTGTCTTGTATAATTATGAATTTACTTAGGTTTCATCACATATACTTTTTTATATTTCTACTTCCAGTCTGATACCATACACTGCCCAAAGATAACTTCACTGATAAAAACTCCAAACTACCTGTCTGAACTTAAACCCAACAGTGCCATATTTCTACTGATTTTTTATTTTTTATGCAAATTTCAGCACAAAAATGGAAGGAGAACAAAACGTTTCCTTTGAAATTGTCCTAGAGATGAACAATGAAGAAATCATTGAACCAAATGACTTGGAATTCATGGATGAATCAAGGGACCATGAACTTCTACAATGTGTAGAATCTGTGGATTTGTTAATTCAATATGAGGACGTTTCTGACAGTCAAATGATAGAAGTTATGTTTAATTTAGAAAAAGAATCTGAAAAATAAATGTATATTTAATAATTCTAAAATTGTTTGAGACATTATTCATTTTTATATGTATTTCTTAAACTAGTACCAAATTGATTATAATGTAAAGTCAGACTTATAGTATACTGTGCAACTTTTTTGTGTTACATAGTAATTTTGCTCATAGATACTTCCTTTCTCCCACTATATTATCTCCAATGTGTATTTGACATCTCTTTTTCATCTCCTGCCTCCATGTTCTTTCTGCTTTCCTGACAGACTATGGTATGAATTCCTTATACCACAATAACTTCTATAACAACATGCTAGATATCCACATAAAAAAGGTGTACATTGAATTTAAGACTCTGCATTGGTACCTGCATGTTGGTACTTAAATCACCCACAGAACACAACAACTCTATTCAGAGATACCCTACCTCTAAGCACTTTAAATTATTATTTTAGTGTTTCACTGAGTTTTCCCCATGTGTGGGGGGGAGGTGTGTGTGGGGGATGTGAGGGGTGTGTCTGTGAAGTGTGTATGTGTGTGTGTGTGTGTCTGGGGGGGATGAGGTGTATAGGTGTGTGGGGTATGTGGGTGTGGGTGGGGATGTGGGTGTGTAAGGTGTGTGTGTGGGTGTGTGGGGTGTTTGGGTGTAGGTGGGAGTGTGGGTGTGTGAGGTGTGTCTGGGGTGTGTGTGGGTGTGGGGGGTATGTGTGTAGGATGTCTATGTATGTGTGGGATGTGTGGAAGTGTCTCTGAGGTGTGTGTGTTGGGGGGGGAGGTGTGTGTTTGAGGTGTGTGGGGTGTGTCTGTGAGGTATCTGTGTGTGCGTGTGTGTGTGTGTGTTGGGGGGGTGAGGTGTGTGAGTGAGTGTGGGTGTGTGGGATGTGGGTGTGGATGTGTAAGGTGTCGGTGTGGGGGTGTGGGGTGTTTGGGTGTGGGTGGAGGTGTGCGTGTGTGAGGTGTGTGTGGGGAGTGTGTGGGTGTGGGGTTGTGGGGTTGTGTGCGTGTGGGTGTGTGTGGGACGTACTTGTAGGTACCTAAAACAGCCACAGACCCCAAAAGCTCTTTTCAGAGCTACCCTACCTATAATCACTCAAAATGATTATTTTATTATTTATTATTATGATTATATAATTTTTTTCACTATTTTTCCCCATGGTACGCTCCCCGGTACGCTCCCCGCGGGACCCTTTTATGGCCCCCACATCAAACCTAGGGGGTCAGGGGGGGTGTACCCTGCCCCCTTTTGGTCATTTCCCCCTTTTGTTTTTAGCCACCTCTTGTGTCTTGGTCCTACCGAGACACAAGATGGCGGCCGCTCCGGACTGTTTCGAATGTTTACAGACACCCGAGAGCCAATCAGCTTTCCGTGCGCAAGTCGCGTGGCGCGCCCGGAGTGCTCCCCGGTGCGCGTACCGGGGCGCGGCTTTAGATATATAATTTTTTTTTAACCTAAATTACTCAAAATCCTCTGGAGCACATATCTTGAGACATAGCAAAGGCACATCGGGCTACCAGTCCCTACAATTTTGCCAAGTTTGGTGAAAATCCATTCAGCCGTTCGAGCTAAAAGTGCGACCGACCGCCCTATGGAAATTAACATGGGGAAAACACGTTTTGGGACCCCCCTTTTATCTCAGCCCCCCTTGACGAATCCCCCCAAACTTTCACAGAAGGAGCGGACCGCCCCGAGGCAAAGTTGCTGAATAATTCAGGCCGATTCCTCAACCGGCGCCAAAGTTATTCCAAATAGAATGTTGCGATTTCCCTATGGAAATCAATCCTAACTATAACTACCTACTGCCGACCGCCAGTAGGTAATATATATATATATATATATATATATATATATATATATATATATATATATATATATATGTATATATATATATATATATATATATATATACATATATATACTACCATAATTAAGTCTCTCAACCTACAAACATATAACTTGAATAGGGGGAAAACCAGATCATCCTTTACTAATTAGGATGGGAAGCAATCCATGGGCCCTACAGCTAATAGAGACTATCACTACTCCATCTGTGTCAGTCCTCGTGTGGTATCAAATGGGCCCTAGGTATTAACAATGCTTTCAGGTGAAATGGTGATACTCTTTGTCTGAATACAGGCCTGATACTGTTCTACTAAACAGAATACTACTCTTAAATGATGTCAGCAAACAGTAAGAACAGTCACACAAATTCTCTTCTGTTGGACCATTTTGAAACATATCTAACATTTGCTCTATATTATTAGACTAGAATTGCTTGTGCAACTCTGCCCAAAGTCCGTTCTAAGCCTCTTTAGTAGGCTTCTATTGTCCATCAAATCTGCTTCCATTTTATTCTTCCGCGTTGGGCTTTCTTGATTCAGGCCTTTCCATACTGATAGTGCTCCTTAGTTTCTGTTAGAGTGCCCTCCTGGCAAACACTCACAGCTCACTCGAAAGTCTCAATGTCTCAAGGCAGTGCACCAATATCTGTCCTCTGTGGCAGGCACTACAGATACCATGCTCTTCGGTGGTCATGGGCGTAGATTACATTGTACAGACACAAGTACTGTTAATCAGGAGAGACCAACAGGCTTTCACCCTCAGCAACACTCTCAGGCTCCAACACTCGTTATTCAGTATCAGAGGATGCTTGGGCTGCTCTTCCATTCTAATTTTCATTTCAACATAGGTATTTACAAATGTAGTGCATTTTGCCAATCTTGGATCCTCCAGTGCACTGCCCTTCTGTTGGAGCAAAGGAAAGGAGGGGGTGTGGTCAAAACTTAGGCCAAGGGGGTCAAAGACCGCATGCTGTCAGAGGTTACCAGCACATGACAGGTAGGAAACTGAAACCTCAAACCAGCCCTGCCGTCCACAACAGGGCTCCTTCTTTTTCACTCCTTTACACAAAAATTCTTGTCCTGTGGCAAACAGGGAACCAGCTCCTCTTTCTTCTCTGATGTCCAACGCCATCTGATGAAGAAAACACAATACTTTGGAACTGCCATTGATGATACGCTGGCGATCGCTGTCCAGCCTTGCTACTTTCTGGGTGTTGGGACTGTAGGTCCAAGACGTCCGCCCCTCATTTGTAGCTGTCACTGATGGGAGTCAGGACTCATCGTTGTGAATGTTCTGCAGGTTATTATGACTCTTCCTTTTACTCTGGAAGATCCCGCAGAACCTAGTGATGTAGGAAACGTGACACAGTTGTTAGTTTCCATCAAATTAGCGAAGAGACTATTTATTGTATTTAACAATGGGACTGCAAGTAGGTGGCCTGCAATCTTCAGGGAAGTGGCCAGACGCCAGGGGACTACTCTGGTCTAGAATGCACTGTCTCTCTTATGGGATACAAAGGCAGTACTCCTAGTCTCCTTAATTGGGTATTTTCATATTCTCACTAACTTCAATGTGAGAGCATTATCCTTTGCCATCTAAGGGTAGATAGCTACATGGGGATCATATCTAAATGTGTGTCCTCACACATAGTGGCATTATATTATTACATCTGTGTGTTCCTACATTCCTTATCTAGAACATCTCAGAAAGGAAAAACGCATGATACAGATTATCAGGGACATGTAGATACCTCCTTTTCATTATTGTGCATCAGGGGTACTATACAGTATAAAGGCTAATGATCAAAATGTGGAAACAAAAGACAAGAACTAAAGAGTCCCGGCATTTCCATTATTAGAACACATCTGATCTCATTGAAAATTAAAACAGCAGGGACAAAAGGGTACAAACCAAACTAGAATAGGCATTGAAAATATATCATGTACAAAAAATAAACATAAGGTATTCCCTATTTGAGATGGAAAACGTGCCTTACTATAGTATTGAGTCAGTTAACCAATCCATCACTACCCTAACAGTCAGACTGGAAAACATCGAAGTGGGCCTAAAGAAAATTCTTAAGAACCAACCTGGTCATACAGAATGGAATTATATATAATGTGGGGGTCCCTGATAATTCACTGCAGTCTGGGAACAATGCATCAACCATAATACAAGGGCCGACTGGTGAAAGGAATGCAGAAAAAGGGAAATGGGACTAGGACACAGCTAAAATCCCCAATAACTAGGCACAATGCGACATTGATCAGGGGAGAAGTGGCAAAAGAAAAATCTATAGGAAGAACAAGAAATTACTTGGGTGATACTCAGGCATGTGACACAACACCAAGAGTACGGGTGATACACAAAAAAACAAAATAGTACATATATCTTAACTCTACCACCGGCCGCTACACCATATACTGTAATCTCAGCTACAGATCCAGTTTCTTTTGAGGAACACAACCATATACTACCTAGGAAGCAGAACAGGTTTAAGTAGTGCAATATCATGAGAAGATTTTAGGTCACCTTTTGCAAGAGCCACAAATTTAGAGTCTTCCTTAGGGTCCAATCAAGGAACATTTTAATCAAGGGCTGCCTGTTCCTTAAGGGAAGGGGACAGTAATGTGACTAACTGCAGGTGACACGCTTTTAATCCTGTATAACTCTTTTATTTTTCTTCAATACCATTATAACCAAATAGACACGCCTGATGAAGCATTGTCTCTCATGTTCACAGCATGAAATATCATATCTGTGGAATTTAGTAACCAGAACAAGTCTAACCGACTGTTGCGTAGCGATGGGCATTGTCATGACCATCCCCTCACAACACAGGGGAGCTTGTAATAGTATCAAAAAGTAAAAATGTCTAAACAAAAACAATAAAAAGGAAAAAACACGCATAAGATAAAAAAAACTCACATGCCAAGCCATCAGGTATACTTGCTGTATACCAAGCGCAAAAAGCATAAACGAATTATAGTAGCACATGCAAATGAGCGGTGATACACAATACTTTGTCAGGCACTTTATGCACAGTGAACCTGTAGCCCAAAACCCAATATTTTGGCCTGCTTAATTTGTCAGGTTTAAAATCAAAATTCTATTTCCTTACTTCCCTCACCCTCCTTTTGACAGCAGGTCACCTTAGTGGTGATCGGCTGTCAATACAACTTACTGTGTCGCTTCTGACACACAGGACCAGCAGGAACAATTCATAAAAGGACAAAAATGCAAAAAAATAGAAAAACACACAAACATTTCTTTTCAAATGAGTTATGCAAAAAACACATCTTCTTTCAACATATTACTGACAGCACCCTTCTTTTTGCAATTTGCATGTTGACATATGGAACACTTGTTCCACCACCTCGTGGAATGGGCCATCACTGATGCGTTTGCTGTTGACCTCTGCTTTTCCACCACTTTCCTACACCTGTTGTAACATTCTTGGTCTGTTCCAATCTTTTTCTATCCTCATTTCCTACCTATAGTCATTCAGGGCTCACATTTCACCTTTTTCCTCTTACAACTATGACTTTTTTGTTGTTGTTTTTTTTGTCAAACCAACTCACGTGTCTTGTCAGCCTTAAAAACACCCAGAACAATCCATGAATGATCTGTGGGCAGAAGCAAAAATACACAACACACAAAACAGAGACACTTCTCATACCTCATAAAAATATCAACTGTAACTTTCAATCAGGAGGCAAAACATAATGCACATTAACAGAGCACAAAATAGAATATACTTAACTGTAACCATCTTGTCAATTTTGTAATGACTAAACATGTGAGCATGTTATGCCACCTTAATTTTGACTTTCTAAAAGCAAAACTCTTTCACAGACACCCCGTGGTTCCCTTGTGCCACAATTTTTCTTGTGAAAAATAAACCTGAATTTGCTAATCGTTTTTACCTAGGCATGTAGCCCACAAAATTCTTAGAAAGAGCTTCATCTTATTTTCTGTCTAAGACTACTGCAACATTATATTTTCTGTAAAATAAAGGCAACCGTGTGGACATTATTTTTCAATAGCAGGAATACAAATACATCAATTTCTTCACAGCATATAGCATGGTGTAGGGATTTTCAGAGAAAAACCCTACATTATAAATTTTCCCTTTGGGGGGGCCCTGTTTTAGCAAGGCCGTTCAGGAATGCACTTCTCCGGAGACAAGGCCCTAATTGATGAGGCCACAGATGTCTACATGATAGCCTCCTTCCATTGCTTACAGAGAAACTAAAAAATAGCACCTCAGCACGGAGCTGCGCTTCTAGCCCCCACCTTCTATTCACTCAGAAGCTGTCAAAGACAAAAAGCCTTCCTAATTCTTCCTAACCTGCAATAATTCACCCTATTTTAAAAATAATTTTCCCTTTTAGGGGCTATAATAATTCACAGAACATAATATCATTACATACCAGCATAGAGCAAATGTTTGTCACTACCCCACGCAATGGTACTCTGTTTTTATCAACCTGAAATGGATGAAAGTTTTAGTTGGTCCAACTAGAATTAGAACCTACAATCATGATGTTAAACACAAACCTCTATATCAGGCGCAGTGGCTCACTGAGCCAACACCGAGCAGAAACTTGTACGCTCAACATTCAAGATAAACTTAAGGAGATCATGTTCAATGCTGTCTGGCAAGATATTTTAATCTACAGATTAAATCAATACCAAATGGCATACTGATGTTATTTTTGAATATATTACTTTGTACACTTTCTTCCAGACAAAACTATTTCCTTTGCCAAAAGAATATATAGCGACTATATATATGTGATAATCATTAAGGCTGTCAACAAGGAATGGGTTAGTTGCACCGGGAGTTGAGGGCACATTAAGTTGGGCAGGCATGGGACCAGTGGGAGGTACAACAAGGGGAAGGGAAAGGTGTACTTGCATTGGTACAGTGGCCTGAATAGTCGGGCGGCGGGAACAAGTGGTCCAGGACATGGGCAGAAGCAATAACTGGACCAGGGCATGGGCAGGGGCAACAACTAGCAACAACTGGAGCAGTAGCGGGAGTCAACTGTGTGGGATCAGGGGCCGGATACAGGGCGGGGCATAGGGTGGAGGGGTGCTCAACATAGAGGACATGAGAGGGTCATCCCCCTTGTCCTGAGTCTTTTCAGGGACCTTTTTAGCAACGTAACATCCGTTCACCTGTATTTATGCAATCTATCATGTATCACTATACCCTCTTCTATTTCCTGATCATCGTAATTCTGTGCCTTCTGAATCACACTCATACGCATTGCTTTAGCTTTGCTTTTATTTACTTATTTATTTATTCATTTATTTTAGTTTGATTTCCTTCTGTTTGGACTCCTTGCGCCAAACCCGAAAGGAATCAAGCATCGCAGGCCAAACTTTTCTCTGAAATACTTTCTCCTCTAAATTATCTAAACAGGAGGCTCAAAACTACCATATAGCATAGACCTCATGATTAGGGGTCCCGAGAGGAGGAATCTGACAAGATTCCTCCAATGTGGAGTGCCGTGTACAACAACAATAATACCATTTCTGGAATTTACTAAGTCCAGGCATCTCTAGATGTGTATCCTGGATCCAAACATCAAAGGGTGCAATCGAATATTTACAGCCTATAACTGTACTTACCCTTTGGCGTCGGCTTTTGCAAAAGTCGAATCAAATACGAAAACAAAGAGGCAAATCACCAAAGAAGTGGGCCACTCTCACTCTTACCTGGCCATTAATCTTCCGTCGCACGGCAAGTGTCACAAAGGTCTCCATCTCCAAAGACTAGGAACCAGAACTGGTGCGTCAGTCGGGGCCGCAGTCGGGTAGCCCAGTGGAGGGAGGAATCACACAATCGGAGACCTTGGGCCCACAATGACAATTTTCAGCCAATGCAGTGGCGCACCTCCCTTAGCATTCGATCACGGACTCCTCACGACCACCAGGCTCGATGGCGACCACCGAAGACGCCCAGCGTTGGGTGCCAAAATGTAGAACTGGCTTTTTGGAGACCCCCCCACTAGGAGAGTCAAAGCCAGTGGCGCAGGGAAACGCCTTGAATCTACGGGTCCTTCTTGCATCAATCAGACATTACCAAAGAGACCAGGACAACCAGCCGTGGAGGGAAGCAAGTCATTTATTAGCTCGAGCTAAGGACAGGGGTCCCAGAATGGTACAAAGACAATTCTACGGAGACTGCTGCTTACTTCACAGCATGACACATATTTGTAGTGCTAGCCACGCCCATTTGCACAGTACAAGTTCCCTATTGAGACAAGTTCCTCATCTGACAAGCTCTTCGTCAGTCTTGTGTGGTGCAATCGTGGCCAGGGGACATCGGTCTCTGCACAATGTACGCAGCCCCCTGCTTCCTTGCTCAACTGGTGTGGTCATGGGACACAGCCTTGTGCTTCCTCTATCAGTTGGTGTGGTCACAGTGCACAGCCTCATGCTTCCTCTATCAGTTGGTGTGGTCACAGGGCATAACCTTGTGCTTCCTCTATCAGTTGAGGTGGTCACAGGGCAGCTGGTGTGACAGGCTGAGTTACCAACAATGGACAGGATGTGGCTGAGTCTCTGACACAGCTGTGGGGGTGTGAGGCACACAGGCAGCTTCTTGGAATCGGCTCAACCACAGAGAGCAGGGAGGGTTGGGCAAGTTTTGACAGGGACGCGAAAAGCAATTCTTTACCAAGTTGCCGAGAGCATGGCAACACAAAATGGAGTCATAAAGGTCATTTTAAAATGCAGTCCAACAGTGTATAATGAAAGAGTGTTCATGTTTTCCACATTGCCTGAGGTAACCTAAGTCGCATGTTCTGGGTTGTCTAATCATTGATATTTTGGAAGAGCCAATGTGACACTGATGCTAGTCTGATAGGGGATTTTGGGTACTAAGGTGAGTTTTGGCACATTGTAATTCACCGAGGTCCCAAGTTTATGTGCACAGTTCTGTGTAGGAGCAGAATCCCTGCAACACCCTCTTTTTCTAGCCCTGTTGATTTGTGTCAGCAGATGTGAGGAAGATTGTGCCTCCCCTCGGTGCCGTGGGGCCAGGGGCAAGGCAGTAAGTGCTGTGAGAGGCCAGGGACCTGGAGCCACTTTTTTTACAATTGCTGGGTCTGTGACGTCATAAGGGTTCCCATTCACAGGTTTCTGCTGGTGCTGCTGGGATAAAGTATGTTTGATAGGAGTTATATTTTCTAAATAGTTATTAAATAAATTTCAATTTCACCATCATTTTTATCCTTCCAACCAACCTGCACAGAGCTCCTTCAATTTACATATTAAAGGAATCTCGCTAGGCCACTTCCAGATCTATGAGTCTCCCTTATAGTAACATCCATTATTCAACCTCACTGCATCTCCTTTGACACACTGCGTGCACGTCATAGCAGCTGTTTTCTCTCTGGGATCCATAGTGCGAATGTCCAGAGTAGGGGTGGGCCCAGTGGGAAGGAGGGAGGCATGGCTCAAAGCAGTCTGGCCCTGAACTTCTGCAACTGCGATACCACGAGCAGTGACGATGTCCAGGTCTGTAGCGGGCCAACATTTCACCTCAGTAATTTCAGGTGTGATATAATAATACGTAAGTATGGTATGTTTGTTCTACTGGCTATAAGCCTATGTTTCAAGTTTGATGGAGGAATGTTGGTTGACGTAAGTCGTTTACATTCCTACCTTTTTCTTGACTACCAAGAGGGAGCAACTGCATGTCATCACATAAGAGCGCCCTCCCACGAATTGTTTCATTAATTTAAAATGGACAACAACAATCATTAACGGTTTCTTCAGGAAAGGAACGGAGAATCTACGTGCGCACACTAAGCGACAGAATGGCCAGTTTTAACCGCACGAGACACAATCGTCATTTGTGAACTTTCTTTCACAAACTCTGTTCTTTGTTTACCGTGTTACAGTAGCTGTAACGGAGGATGTGGTCTGACGCGCAGATTGTTGTCAAAGTGTTTCTCCACTAGATGGCACTCTAACTTCATAGATGTTCTTTGGTGGAATTTCCGAGTTCTTGAAGGGGAGGAAGGGAAAGTGAAAGTGCGCGATGCGCGCGCTGTGCCGCCGGTTTCTTTGCTGAAGGGAGACAGGAGTTGACACATGCGGACAGGAGATGTGCATGCTTACAGAGAGCACATCTCATGTCCGCGCGTGCCACCTCCTGTCTCCCTTCGGCACAGAAAGCGGCAACAATAGTCTTGCTAGCGAAACAGCGCATGCGCTGCGTTCGCATGCGAGACCTAAAGAGTATCAATTTTGAAGGGTTACATTCATGCTTCAAACTGGAGCCTACACAAATGTATCAAATGGTATTGTCCTTCTTCTTGAAGAGTGGATAATTTTATTTATTTTATTAGGGATTATTGTGAAGCGCTTAGGGCTTCAGAGGGTTTTGGGAGAGGCTTTTGGGACATAGGTATGGAGGTAAACAAGGGTGGGAATATGAGAGAAATAGTTAAAATAACTAAATATCTATGCAAAAATTATGGAGATAAAAATACCACCTGCAAGAATGGGATCTTCCAATGGATACACTCATTCAAACATGACCATGAAACGATGTCAAAGCCTCCAGTTCTTCTCCAAGTCGACTTGTGTTCTGATGGGATGGTGATGGGAAACCTGGACGTCATTTAGGGGTTGCCAAGGGCAGCAGCTGCAACCCCTGGCTTGCCCTTTGCTACTCCTGACACTGCCTTTGCAACCACTGCCTCAGATGTGGCAAATTCAGCGTTAGGAACACGGGGGCAGCTGGGGCTCCACTCTCTTTATTTCTGTCAATTTTGAATTACACTAGTAGTGAATAAATAAAATATATTATTCACCAATAGTGTAATAAAAATTGAATTACAATAAGCTGGAATATGCCATTCCATGGCTGCTGAGGTAAGTAAAAAATACTTTTAAATGTATGTTGTGTGCGTGCTTTTGGACGAGAGTGTGTTTTTGTGTGAGAGTATATGTGTGAATTTGTGGTATGTGCAAGTATTTGCATGTGAGTGAAAGTGTGATGTCACTTCCGCTATCCCTGGCATTTCGGTGAATTGACATCCATGATGGGAAACCTATTTCATAGTGATCACTAGCCATTGTTTGCTGATAATTCCTATCACAAGCCCCAAAAAAGTCACACAGTCATGTATAATTTTATGTTGAGTTTCTCACTAAGGATATCCTCTGATGTACCAGATTTTTAAGCCACCTGCCTGTATATTGCTATGATGCTGATAGGACTGAACTATTCTTTATACAACAGATATCAATAAATACACATAACAATATATTTGATAAATCATTTGCCTTCAGCATCTAAAAGCACAATGAACCAATGGTTGCTGCCATCTTTTCTAATGCCCATTTTTGGAGCCGCCTACAGACAGCTTTAACTGTCTGTTTGTGATAGACCAGTTGTGGGTCATACTAAAAACATACAGTGGGGTTAGAGTTCACCCATTGCTCACCTTTGGTTGACATTATTGTCCCTCTCATTTGCCTACTTTTTCTTCTTGTGTTTGTCCTGCCCCACAAGCATAGCATATTTGCCATCTTTTTAATTGGATAATTTGAATCCTTCCACTGCTCACATTTAGGAAACTTCCTAAAGCATCCCTGAGACTACATGTATTTTCTTCCTCTCTCTCGTGCTGCTTTCTCCCCTAATACCGACCCCCATGTGCTCTGTGTTCCTTCATCCTCCCTACTTGCTCTTTCTTTCCTGTGCTGCTTGCATTCCATACCCACCCCTACCCCACACACTGCATGTTGTTCCCTTCTTCCCCACCCCGTCCATTACTTCCTTAATCGGGTCCAATAGATTTTTAAACAGATCCTTAATTAATTTGAGGGAATCAGGTTCTAGGGGAACGGCTACCCTATCATGGGCATTAGGATGTACGAGCAAAGTATCAGGAGAAGTTCCCACAGCGGGAGGCTCCCCTACCCTACCATTGTGTGCTGGTACTAGGCCATTTTCTGCTTTTACCCAATCCCCCTTTGCCCCTGCTTTCTAGGGCGCTTGTAGAGTCTGGCATGACTACCTTTGCGGGAGCTCGCAGCCCTTTTCCTTTTCGCCTGTTTAGTGGTGCCTTGGGACAGACCGGGCAGTTGCGGCTCCATAGGAGGAGCCTGATGTAACGGTGGAAAGGTCTGGCCGATGGCGGGGCACAGTGGGGCTTGAGAGTTCATTTCCCCTGCCGCCTCGATGCCAACCACCACTGGCAAAAGAACAGCAAGATTCTCTAATCTATCTATACTTGCTCCTATTGCCGACAACCGAGGCAGCACTGGTGCATCTGGGGGGTGGAGAGATGAAACCCGATTAGAAGTTGGGGACAAAGCCTGAGCCACAGCACCAAGGGAGGAGCGTCTAGCTGGTAAGTAGACCTCAGAGAGGCGACGTTCGGTCATCACGATCTCCTTCTCAATGACCGCTGCTACTCTGGTTATAAAACGGTCCATAGTTCCTATTGTAGAACTCCCTGCCGCTCCTCCCTCTCCCCCACACCTGATCAATTTCCCGGAATGGGTAGACATAGTGGGGTATACTCCCTCTGCCACAATCACGCAACCTACCAGGTCCACAGGCAAGATGTTAGGGACGTGGCCCAGCCCAGCCTCTGTCAGCCCCTGACTGCCACAGACTGCCACAGACTGCCCGCCCTTTGCCCGGGCTTCGCTCGGCATCCCGCTCGCGTCCCGCTGCGCGATTGACGATCCTTGATGAAAGGGCGTTGCGGGCGGGGGGCGTGGTGACCAGGGGGCGGGGCGGCACTTGCTGGCGATACGCTGAGCCTTCTGGTCAGTGTAGTTGGAGTTACTGCCGCTGCTCCGCTTGCTCCACCTCCACGCCGCGCCTGGAAGTCAGCAGCTCCTCAGCACACAGGAGAGCCGTGCTGCCCCTCGCTGACCGCACGAAGCGGCACCCGCGGAGCGGGTGCGGCGAGCGGTGAAAGCAGTCAGCGGTAGCCCTTGAGATGAGGGAAGAGCAGGGCTCGGTCAAGGGTCGAGGGTCCTGGTCCCGGTCCACACGTCGTTACCCACAGGTATGGTGTCCCGTTTGATTTCCAGCGACGCCCGCTTTTTGGCACCTGGCCGGGCGGGGGGCTTGGTGACCAGGGGGCGGGGCGGCACTTGCTGGTGATACGCTGAGCCTTCTGGTCAGTGTAGTTGGAGTTACTGCCGCTGCTCCGCTTGCTCCACCTCCACGCCGCGCCTGGAAGTGAGCAGCTCCTCAGCACACAGGAGAGCCGCGCTGCCCCTCGCTGACCGCACGAAGCGGCACCCGCGGAGCGGGTGCGGCGAGCGGTGAAAGCAGTCAGCGGTAGCCCTTGAGATGAGGGAAGAGCAGGGCTCGGTCAAGGGTCGAGGGTCCTGGTCCCGGTCCACACGTCGTCACCCACAGGTATGGTTTTTAAAAAGCGCCTATGCACTGGTGAAATTATTTGTATATTTACTGCTCCAAGTGGTGTCTGCCATCTTGGATAAGTAAATAAAAAATATAAAGAAAATAGCTTCCACATTATTCAATGCATTGTAACGCATGCACACACACCTCAAGACACATGCGTGCATCTCCTGAATGACAGAGCTGTCAGCAGTGTTATGACCCACTGGGCACTCATACACGCATCATGTCATCATGTATTCTTTTCTTTTCTTTTGCAGACATTGCATATTGCTAAAACTCATTGGCAAAGTCATGAGGTTATAAAGGCGAGACCTATTGGCTTCGCAAGTGCCTATTGAATAGGGGAATTCAGCTGCTCAGCATGTGTTAAAAAGATTTCAAAGAATTTGTGAAGCCTCTTTTTAATTGTGTCTAATTGTTACCTTTTGTTATCATTAATCACAAAGGAACTTTCTTGTAAAACATCCTCTCCTTCTTTCATTCCTGTTGTCACACATTGCGAGCTTGGTGAAAATGCTTGTGTATGTACATGAAAGTTATTCTGTCTTTCTTCATAACAGCTGTGCAGACTCGCCGAGAAAACCTAGACAGAAAATCTGTCTTGCATGTGGGCAAACAGAATGAAAGCAAATAATGGTTAAATTGGCATCGTCCTGGGAATTGTTAGATGAAACGCTACCTCAAACTGTAAGCAGTGTTACAAAAACGTATTGGCAGAAGAAAATAACTGTATTGAAAGGCCAAGATTAAAAGAAAAAATGTAAATCCTCAACTCTAGCTCTGTGACCCCTTAGGTGCAGATTTAGGGGTTTATGAAATTCACAGGCTTTGCAAGAGTGTGCGCCCGGAAACGTGTGACAGGTGCAGGGTTATGTTGCGTGATATTTGAAACATTCTTGTAAATTCTGATCTGAAGTCACACAAAATCATTTATATATTTTGCTAAACAACTTTTCTTATTTTGTGATTAAACATATCAAGCAAGGAAAGCGGGAGGACACGCAGCCATCGTTCTCTATGAGTAGTTGTACATAGGCTACAATTAGGAACAGGGGAATCTCTTCCCATGTGTGCAAGACAACCTTTCCCGACACCATGAAGTGTAGACCACTCTATTGTAAATTTCCTTAGAGATTTATATGCATTGGTGCGGGGTAGAGTTCGCTATGGCTTGGAAGGTGAGTGTAGCAAATCTTTCCAGTTAGAAAGAGGCGCACGCCAAGGCTGCATACTCACCCCATTTTTGTTTAATCTCTATCTTAAAACCTTAGGAGACACCATAGCAAACAAGTGCACCGACTTAGCCCAAGTAGAACAGCACCCGATCCAGGCACTTTTATACGCGGACAATGCGGTTTTAGTAGCCCGCACCCCATTAGGTTTACAGCGAGTACTAATGAGTTTTCCCATTTTATGCAGGGTCTGGGTCTAAAAATAAACATGAGTAAAACATTTATTATGAAGCATGGGAAGAAGTCTTCAAATTGTGGAGAAATGTACATAGACGGTTCGAAGATACTAGTTACACCCTCATTCTTTTACCTAGGCATTCTATTTAGCATAGATGGAAGTTGGTTCAATGCAAATAAATCAAAGAGGCGTCATTTTGTTGAAAGTACCACAGCCTTGCTGGACTTTGCCAGAAAACTGAGCATAAAATTCCTAAGGGAAATGAAGAATGTTTACAAGGCCAAGTGTAGACCGACTGCCATGTATGGGTCTGAGCTTTGGGTATATTCTAATGTTGAACCACTACAGCGTGCAGAAAATCATTTCCTAAGCAGTCTTCTTGCACTGCATAAAAGCAGTCCTACTTAAGTGTGTCACACAGAATTGGGAGTGCCATACCTTACAGATATGATCAAGGTACAGCCAGTTTTGCTCTGGCATAAGATCTGGTCCTCGACGCATAACACTCATAACCGCTTTATTATTAAGGACTGTCTTACATCCATATCAGCCCTGAAAATCCCTTGGCTCAGATTTGTACTTGATTTTTTTGTCGACATTGGTCACTGAGCTTTTTGCACAAGTGGAGCCCACCAGCAACATTCAAAGAAATACTCTTAAATTAAAATGCTTTTACCATCTAGAGGATCTGAGGTTATCTACCGAAATTATGAAACCCTCAGTGAGGAAGAACCAGTTAATTTTGACTAGCTATGATATGCAGCCTTACCTAGCTAATGTAACCAACCATCGGGACAGATTTGTCCTGACTAGGTTTCCGCTGGACATTATCCATCATTTAACGACCTTCTCAAATATTAATAACTATGCCTCTGATCTCCCTTCATGTCCCTGTGATAATATCTCCAAGCAAAGTACTATTCACACTCTGTTCTTCTGTTTGTTTTATAAAGAGTTGAGACAAAGTTTTATCAACCAATGCTAAAACAACTTGGATTTGTACAATGTCGCCCAGCTTTCATCTATTTTCAAACCTTACCAAGCCTGTGCACATGTTTTATGCTTTCACGATATTTATTGGCTGTGATAAAACAAAGAAAGCAGTTATTTAAAATGTATTGCCCTTCATGGAGGTGAATGCTTGTTTTTGAATCCATTATGTACTTACTTTTGTCATTTATTGTGATTAATTCCTCTTTTTAATCATGTGTTTTTAACCAAGTGATGATGTTTTATGTAGCTTTTATGATACAAAGTGTGTTTTTGAATAACGTTTATTTGACTTGACTATTAATAGATGTAAAAATGAAAGTTGACGGTGTAATTAAGTGCCACAATTGCTAATCTTGGCAAAAATGGGCACTTAAATGGCACAAAAACCATTTGAGCTCCACGTGTCACATTTTTACTTCAAAAGGCTAGATCAGATTTAAAACTTTGGTGATGGCTAGGTCACAAAACAATTTACAATTTGTTCTTAAGTAGTAAATGAGGCCCATGTTCCTGGTATGAAAACTGGGTGAAAATAGTGCTGAGAAGGCTTGTGATTACCTAAGTACATTACCTTGCTAATGGTTACCACCTCAACATAAAATGCACACCTTTGCTTTTTATCTGTTGTAAGTGGACAGTGTTGTCACAAAATAGACAAACCATGATTCTGCATGCTCTGATTCTGCAAATCAGGATTTCCATTTCAGAAATTATTTAAACCTTTTCACATACTAGTGGCATGTAGGTGTTCAACAGTTTTTTTACAACCTTAAATTGGAATAGTTATACGATTTATGGAAGAAACAATATGACGTGGTGAACTAAGGGGTAATTCCACCATTTCTACACAGTGGCCACTGCAGTCTTTAATATTGCGAAGTCTCATATGAAATATACTATTTCTTTACATAGATCTAAATGTTTTGTGCCCTCTCATCCAACTATTTCATCCTTGACCTAAAAATACACAGACTCTGGGCTTGACTTCAAGATTAAGGGGCATATTATCAAGACTGAGCCATAATTATCGCTGAACGTGCCTAGCGCGTTTTTTCTATCGCTGGATTATATCGCCATGATAGCGCTGTATTAACAACACTTAACGCATTGGGGATATAAAATCCAGCGATAGCCGGGAAATGGGCCAACATCACTGAAAAACAAGTGAAAATCAATGCAAAACAGAGAAAAGCTTTCTGATATGACCATGTGGCCTTAACCCTATAATCCACCTCCCATGTTAAGTATGCCTTGGTCAGGAATTTAGCAGATGTTAGATTCCTGCGTTAATGGTGAGTTAGCACGATTATTTTTATCGCTACGACGATCGGGGCCTCGTTGTAAATATCGAGAAGCTGCATTAGTGATATTTTCCCATGAAGTTTCGTGAGGCACGCCTACTTTGCATCTCATTAACGATGCGATGCATGAGTAAAACGGGTGCTAAAACATGGAAACACACGCTAGCGTGTCCTTGATAAAAATGCGATAAAATTATCGCCGCTTTTCAGCCGCAAATGGACGCTAAAGCGGCAATAATTTTTTCACCCCCCGAAGATTTTTTCTCTTGAGCTTTGCTTTTTGAACACTGCTTTTTCACCGCATTCTACATATTTTCTCTGCACAACCTATAAAACTTTGATGCAAAGTTGCAGCTCATAAGAGGAGGCCTTGGAATATATGTTGGTCTTGAGTCACAAAAATAGTGTAAGTCTACGCCAGTAGGGTTCCTCCAAAGTTTCAAGTAGATTTACGATATCTTCGAGAATTCACAAACTGGAGAAGATGCAACGGCATCAGCTTTTCAGGAGTACTCATGAAATCCTTTTGTCAATTCTATTTTCACATAAAATCTTGGAAAAAGTGCAAAGTAACTTGGTATCTCCTCTTAGTTCCAGTTCTATTTTTTTTCCTTTGGTATTAATAAGTTACCATGAGCAGAGAATCCTTCTACTCCAAACCCACCAAGTTTGCAGGTAAACCCTGCCCATTACAACCAAGTATTTATTCTTGTCCTTGAATCCTCCCCATGCCCAAAATGTCAACAGGTTAGGAAATGTCTGTGGAAGGAACAAGCAGGTTCGTGGGTGTGCACAATGTTTGTCTTCCCCACACTAGAATGGACATTGGCTTCATATTTACCCATGGGAGTAGATTTACCCACATAAACATCTGTGTGTGAGAGAAAATGTTCTAGGAGCACAATTCCAATTTTTTGAATGTTGAATGTTTTTTTGTCCATATATAAAACACTGTTTGCATGCTCAGTTTAAATTACACTTACAACAGTTTTGTGGAACAATGGCATAGTCTTTTTTCATTTATTCAACAAGAATTTTAATTTCTGCGAATTTGTCTGCATGTGTTTCCAGAATTGTTTTATATCACCAAAGCAGCAGATATTGCCTAACTACAACATAATTTCCACACATTACTCTGTTAGCCACTGCATGTATGTAGACATCATGTCTTACATTTAGAATAGAATACATTTTAAGAAACATCATATCTCAAACACACAATCTCAACAAAGTGCACACACATGTACATGAGCCATCAATGAATGAACTTTTGGAAACTTTATGTCATGATTTAGATGTCTTGACTGTACAGGTATATGCTGGAGTAATTCCCAGACGTTGTGTTAAAGAAGGTTGTAGCCTGTTGATTATCTTACAACATCACAATGCAATGGGGCTTACATAGACATTACTTTTGGTCTACTGCCACACCTGGGTACTCAGAGTGGAGTACAGAATAGAGGTAAGGGTATACAGGTGAGGGATCAACTAGTTTACTCATTTTTCACTTGAGCTGCTAGTTTGGTGTTTGCATTTACATGGTTGGACAGTGTCTTGTCATTGATGTATGGTGGACTACTACATTGTCAAGATATACTATCCCGAGATGACAATGTTTAATTAACATAATGTCACAAACATGATATGCCCTATTTATCATAATATTTGCAATTCATTTTCACACCTTAATTTAGTAAGATAAACCATAGGCACATTCACTCCATCTAACATAATTTGTGCAACTCAGCAGCGTTTTCTATTTCTCGGCTTCCAGGGGTCCCCCTCCCATGTAGTGCCTCCGCACAGTTGTGCAGGTCTCCACCAAGTGTGAAGAAGCTAAAAAGTGGTTATAAACCTACTAGTGGTAGCATTGCAGTCAGAAATTACGTTGCATTAGACTCTATCCCCTGAACATGAGGGGGAGACATACACGTCTGTACCTAGGAGTAACTTTACACTTGGAAATGGTAAACAGCAAACGGTTGTAAAGACTTTACATTTGGAAATGGTGAACAGAACACAGTAGTAAAGTGACCCATAGGTGTAAACTTTAAACATGATTAAATCTATACATGTAAATTTACCTCGGTGAACAGGCCTCAATGTTTTAGGGGCTGAAGATCAAAAGTGATAAGCTATCAAAATGTGTAAAATGTCTATATGAAATTAAATATGCTAACCTATGGCCTTGGCTTCTACTTTCAAAAGGAGAGTTAAGACATTAGGCCTACACCTAGGCCTGATTTCAAATTACAAAAGGTTTGAAACGTTTCCTTTTTATATGTATTGGGAGCATTGTAGTGTAATAAAATATTTACTAACAGAGAACATTTTTGCACTGTTCTTATCAGAGAGGTCATTCAAATCAGTTTTTCCCTCTGGCTGCAAAGGATGAATTTGCATCTAATTTGAATTCCAAGCAGGTATACAGTAGGTTTTATCCCCATTAGAACAAGTGGAAAACAGCTCAGCTTGCAGAGAATACCGGTGATTGATATTAATTACAACTTTACAAAAGGTTGCTCTCCCTCACAAAGATGGTGGTTAGAATTAACATACTACAAGAGGCACGCGCCTGAACTTCAAAAAGGCTGTTGTATAAGAGGATGAGATTGGAACACCAGAAGAAATTGCAACCATTATTTTGAAATGTGAATGCAGGTATTGATACGCTGGAACAGATCATATTATATGAATTAATTTGGAATATTCATACATACCCTGAATTATTTCCTACTCATTTATGCTTTGCAAATATTTACGAGATACTTTGAATTAAGTAATTGGGTCTAAATTTGGGACTATAAGACCTATAATGTTGGTTACAGTTGTGAGTTGCACATGACACCGTTGAGAGCAATGACAACAAAATAAAAAATCAAATAAGTCAGTATAGTCCTGCTTACAAAACAATAACCACAAAAGTACAGGTGAAAATTTACACCTTCGCCTGAAAACTACCATATGTCAGTGTTGGTAACAGTTTTAACATTGGGAGAGGTGATGGACCCTTCAGTGATCTGTATAGTTTATAAAAGACTGCCATCGAGGCCAGACCATTAGTTTTAAGCCAATTAAAATGTGAGTTGTGTATACCTGTCAGCCTTACGGTGGTGTTCCCCAAACCTTTTGCCTACTTACCTCCAATTTTTGCTGGGTTTCATTTTTGTTGGCCTTAGGACTCTGTGCACTTTACCACTGCTACCCAATGCTCAAGTGTTTGTGCTCACTCCTCTAAAAATGGTTCGATTTGCATATACCTAATTGGCATACTTAGTTTACTTCTAAGTCCCTTGTAGAATGGTATACTATATATCCAGGGCCGGTAAATTAAATGCTACCAGTGGGCCTGCAGCACTTATTGTGCACCCACTTAAGTAGCCCTCCAAAATATGTCCCAGACTTGCCAATGCAGCCTGAATGCAGTGTTACACTGCTATGTTGATTTGGCATTTAAACACCCTTGCTAAGCCTTAAACTCCCCTTTTATCACAGATGTCACCCCTAAGGCAGGCATAGGTAGCCCATAGGGCAGTGTGTTTTGTAATTAAAAAGTTAGACATGCTCTTTTAAGGTTTACATGTCCTGGTAGTGAAAAACACGTAAATTCATTTTTCGCTACTGAGAAGCTTACGCCTCCCATAGGATAACATTGGTGATTCCTTATTACATTTAATACGTTGTAATTCTTAACTGGAAGCAGGTAGATATATCATGCTTGGTACCTATGAAATTGTAATGATAAACACTCTTTAATAGTAAAGTGAGCTTTTCCATTACAATTCTGAAAATTCCACTTTTAGAACATTGGCATTTTCCTGCCCTTATCCCTTTTTGTCTGCAGCCTGTCTTAGGTGGCATGACTGGGTGTAGCTGACAGTTAGATTTTGTGAATTCCTCCCAGACAGTTACCCAATAGAGGGATTAGGTATGCCTCAATGGGCCATCTCCTGGCAGGATGAGGGGCAGAACTAAGCATAGCCCCACTTACACCTGAGTAGCCTGTGCTCTGCCATCAAACAAAGTACCCTTTATGTCAATTGTCAATGCAGTCAGATTGGAACCAGGGCAGGGGAGTCTGGGAATTCCATGCACTTAAAATAACCTTTCCACCCTCCCCCCGAAGAAGGGAGCAAGGGTATGAAAATAGGACCTTCAGACCCACTCTTCAGTTCACTAATGGTTCAATGGAAAGGCTCTCAGAGCTCAGAGAACTGCCTGCTGCTGTGAACTTATGTGCTCTCTGTCAGACTGTTGCCATACCTGGAAGGACTCCTTTGCTGCCTGGGGCCTGCACTGACCCCTCAGAGGTTAGCTCTGTTGTTGAGCCCTGCATCTTCATCTGCACCTAAGGCTACCAGAAGTGACTCCTAGGACTTGTTTGCTAGCCATCTATTCAGAGCTACAGGTACATAAAAGGCTCCCGTCATCTTGAACCCACACCTGGACCCAGCCTGAGAGAGTCATGACCCCCCCCCCAGTTCCAGGCCCTTGGTTGTGGTGCTAAAGGTGCTCAAAGGCCAGTTTCCAAAATTGAGCAAAAATGTGTCAAAAAAGGTGCTCTGAGAACCAGGAGGAAACTGGGACCAAACTGCTTGCCTATCTGTCTGAGGTGCATCGTCGGTTGGATTGACGTTGTTGCTTCTCCCGCTATGTTCTTCTCTGCAGCAGCAAATCCTTTTCAGTGGTACTCCACCAAAGGGGTATATGACCACATGGAACTGTCCTTTGCTACAGCCCTCTGCATAGTCTTGCAGGAGTTTTTCCATTTTGGTGACTAAGTCTGGACATAGAAATCTTCACCAGAGCTTCTACCCAAGGCCCTCTGACGACAAAGCTCCCTCCTTGGACACCTTCTGCAGCTTTGCCCTGCTGAACTTTACCTTCTCAGAACAATTTTTTCTTGAATTTCTTTGAGTCAGAAGGTAAGCACTTACCAGGTCCAGTCCACTTTGACCCAGTCTCACACGACTGGATATCCCCAGTTGTCACTTTCACTAAAAACTTTCAAAATATATAACTCCGTTTCAACAGTTTTTTTGTTGTTTTGGTGTCTATTGTTCCAAATTGGTTTGGAATTTTTCCTATGTTGTATTTTCACTTTAGTATTGGTTGTGTGCCGCATAAATACTTTAAACATTACCTCTAAGTTAAGCATGACTGCTTTTTGAGTCAAGCTACCCAGGGTAAAGCACAAGTCAATGTAGTGACTTTTTTGTGGTTCACCCTGTGGTTATGGCTGTTGCTTGACCAGAGCTCACACCCCAGTAAACCAACAAACCAATTTCTCACAGAGGTGATCAAACCTTTTATGCCAAACAGGACCCTATGTACTTGTATTGCTTCAGTGTTTCAATCTGAGTACCTCTCAAGTTTGATTTTGATGGGTCTTCCTTTTACCTGTTAACCATTGCTATTGCATTGGTCTTGGTCAAATTTAGTTATAGTCCGTTTTCATGAGTATATAATGTGAATGTGTGTGTATACTTGTAAAGCGCACTGCCGCCCCATCTCGGGGCATCCTTGCGCTGTACACCGCTGTGGAACCCTTCCTGGCTTTCCCTGTGAGATGCCCCTCCCAGGGCACCCCCAAGGTGAAGCCAGGCATCCCAGCGCTGTTGGGGCCGTTGTGGAGATTAAGCAAGCTATTGCCCAGAGTTGCAGAGTGGGACCCATGATTAGAGTAGGCACCGAGGCGAGAATTATCGAGTCCGCGGACATTGAGCCCAAGACCCTGCCGCGTCGGGAATTGAACCCTGGTCCCGGGCCTGACCTCTGCTTCAGGGTCTGCCGCTTCTAACCAGTGAGCCACACTTCTCCACAATGCTAGGGCGTCTATCATTCTTCAGGCGTCTTTCTGGGTTTTATTTATTAAGATCAACTCATCAGTATAAAGAAGGCTTGACAGCTGGGACATACCCAGTGTTGGGGTATGCAAGTTGACCATGTTCAATTGTGACCACAGGTCCGCAAAGTGGCGTTGAAATCATTTTGATGCCAGCACGCATCCCTGTTTTAAGCCTGTGCATGGGTTGATTTTCCTTGAGAGACTTGTACCATTTCCGAGTGTTATCCTTATCCTGGTACTGGCATACAACTTTTGTATACGTTTTAATAACAATGGTGGTATACCACATCTGACTTGCTTTGCCCATAACCTTTTGCCTACTATGCTATCAAAAGCAGTGTGAAGTCCACAGAACAAAGATAGAAAGGTGTATGATTTCTCAACTGTTGATTCATGATGAGGGAGAGTGCAACGATGTTCATGGAGGTACCTACCCCCGAGCTAAAACCTGTTCGATTTAGTTGTATTATCTCAATATCTTTTTCCCAGGTTGATAGGTCTTGCAGGAAGTGAAGCATTTAGCTACGTTATCAAGCAGGGAGATCAGTTTATAGTTTTCTGATAGTGACCGCTCTCCACCTTTGTGAATTGGGTTGATCACTGATCCCTTCTATGAGCCTGGTATCACTTCAGTTTGGAGGACAAAGTTGTACACCTTGGATAAGTCTGCTGCCCAGCACCCTTGTTTTGAATTGTGGATTACTTGTGGTATGCCATTGGGACCCGGTGCTCCTTCCCAGCGGCCTGCTTTGATAACTTTCATGAGCCTATTCTTTGGGTCAGTGATTATGGTGCTACCTTCATTAGGTTACTGCTCTGGGTCACAGTACATGTGTCCTTGTTTGCCTGGAGGTGTTGTGCAGTTTAACAGCACTGCTCTCATTGTATTACATGGTGCTGGCACTGACACCTGAATACTGAAATGCTGCCTTAAAAAGAAGAGCCATTGGTCCTCTGTAATGTTGGAGTTGTTCATACTATAAGGGAACCAGCCAATGCTGTTAATATTCTGCCGGAAGAGTTTTGCATTAGCATTTTTGCTGAAGTGCAACAGCTTTACCCAGAAGGTTTCCATTTTTTTCCTCACAGATTAGCTTCCAATATTTTAGTCTTTGTAGATGAAAATGTTTTCTTTCTCCCTTGCCTCATGATCTTTACCTCAGCATCTTCATACTCTATGTACTTCTTTTTTAGCTACTAGAACTGCTCTAGATTGAACATTGGTGGATTTTTCCGGTGGTCTGCTAACCTCTGTTGCGGATCTATGTTTGACAGCGGGCTAAATTAGTAGTTTCTTAAGGAAGGCTCCCAAGTTACCAATCCAGTGTGTTTTGGTTCTGGCATTCTTGTATCAGCTTCTCTGCTGCTTCCTCTAGTTTGCTGATTGTGTATTCAGTCCATTTTAAACGTTTATAATCTACTTTGTGTATAATTCCAATCTGTGCACTTGATGTGTTCAGGACTGTTGACTCCATCTGTAGGTCAATTCTCTGTGGATTGTGGTCACTTTCATATCTCTGCTGGATGGAAAATGGAGTGATGAGTGATGGAGTGAAACAGTGGCACTTGTGCTACTCGACCTCAGTGCGGCATTCGACACCGTGTCGCATGCGGTCCTCGCCCAGACACTCCACTCTCTGGGCATCCGTGGAGCGGCTCTCAACTGGATTAGATCATTATTGGAAAACCGCACGTTCCAGGTCTTCTCACAAACTGCTTGCTCCGATCCCATGACATTTAAACACGGAGTTCCACAGGGCTCCATTCTTAGCCCGTTGCTTTTTAACGTGTACATGAGTCCCCTGGCCAAGATAGTGGAGGAAACAGGGCTTTTAATGTTTTCTTACGCTGATGATTCCCAGCTGCTCTTTTCTTTATCAGCTGCAGATTCTGACATTTCCTCTTCCCTACAACTCGGACTTAGTAAAATCGCTGAATGGATGCAAAAAAACTTCCTAAAATTAAACGGCGAAAAAAACCGAGTTAATCGTGTTAGGCAAAAACAAAGAACTCTGGGGACCCCAACACTGGCCAACTGAAATGGGTACCCCCCTAACCCTGTCACTCAGGCTCGCAACTTGGGCGTCATTATTGACGACTCACTCAGTCTACACCAGCAAGCGGTAAAGACTTCAGCCACCTGCTTCGCCATACTAAAATGGCTAAAAAAGATCTGTTGGATGTTGCCTGAAAACACCAAGAAAACAGTTGTCAATGCCCTAATAACATCTAGGCTAGATTATGGCAACGTTTTGTACCTGGGGGCGAACAAAGTCACTGTCCGCAGGTTACAATCAGTACAAAATGCAGCAGCCAGACTACTCTGCAAAATTCCCATCTTTACTCCAACCACTAAATATATCAGAAAGCTACACTGGCTAAAAATTGCAAACAGAGTTAAATTTAAATCCTTATGTTTTATGCACAGGATTTCCACTAACACCGCTCCAAAATATCTGCAAAATCTGGTGCGCCCTTACCGTCCTTCCAGATCTCTTCGGTCTTCCACGGCAAATCATTTTGAAATTCCAAGGATCAAGCTGTCACGTATGGGTGGCAAGTCCTTTTCACTCCTAGGACCTTCTCTTTGGAATTCAATGCCACACACACTGCGGTCTGAGCCGAATTACATCAAATTCAGAAAAGCCTTAAAAACATGGCTCTTTAACATCTAGTTTTCTGTGACTGCATGGCTATTGGGATCTGCTGCGCCGGGAAACCCTTTGTTGGGTAGCTGTGCGCCATATAAATGCTAACAAATAAATAAAATAAAATAAAGGGATAAATATAGTGTTGTATAATCTATTATTGAAGTGGTTGTGCTTGTGCAGCACATCAGTGCCAAATGGTTGTGTGCCAGAAATCTGCAATTCAGTGGTTTGAGGCTGAATTGGGCTACCTCAGTTACAAAACGTTCCCCCAGTTTGTCTGACTGTAGAGGGATACTATGCCTCTTTGGTTGGGCATTTCACATATGATCTTATATTTGCAGTATGTCATCTTTCAGAGAGGGACAAAAAAGGTTCATAATGAAGTGCCCAGAGATTACAAGGTGTATCAGTTCTGGATGGTTTTGTTGGTCTGCTATTGTTGTTAACAGTTTCTTTGTTATGTTCTGCGTTATTGTCTGTTTAGGAGGAATATGTACATTAATCAGGGCAAGAAATGCATTATTCGCTGTTTTCCAGTGTTTCAATATGACTACAAGAATTCCAGGGTCCTCCATTGGTCTCACTTTCCATCTTGCCTTAATTGAGGCACTGATGTAGCTAGACAAATCCCCTTTCAGGCATCCTTTCATGTGAGTTTTTCAGACCAGATTAGTAAATTCTAAAAAAATCTAGGCAGGTAGCCATCCCCAATCCAATATATTCTTGCTTTTGTCATGATTCCGTGACTCATTTGACCCCTGCTGCCTTTGATTATTTACTATTTCTGATTTACTCTTTGCGTTCCGTAGTACGGAGTATACTGGTTTCTGCTCAGGCCACATACTTTTTTTTCCCGGTTTCAGACTTGTTTGCAGAAGGTGCAGGTAACCAGGTACCTCGTCCAGAGTAAAACATATGCCCCAGGATTTAAATTGTGATTCTGCTGCAAGGATCTCATGTGCTATTGTAGAGGTGGGCCATATTACCATAGTTGCAACATACATTTTTATCCTTATGGGGTCTGAAACTAAATTGTGACAGTGTCATTCACAATTACATAATATGTATTTGTAAAGTGCATATTCACCCAAGTGTATCTTGGTGCTGAATAACAGACGTGATTGTTACCCAACATAATGGTACTCATTTCTTTGACCTCAGAACGATGTACGGCTGAGTGGACCTGATGGGATTTGAATCTGTGCCCATGAGTTCGAACACAGGCCCCCTACAGTGGACGCATTAGTCTACTAAGCCACCAGACCCAGCTAATGTCCTTTGATATTTCCTGTGATTTTAATATCTTCAGGATGGAGGGCTGATGGGTGGCAGTCAGAGAGACCAACCACCAAGGATCCGACGGGCTCCAGGAGCCTGTCGGACCGCTGGAGGAAACTTGAATCCCTACAATGGTGGGGGTGCCTGCCAGGCACTGCTACAGGGATTATAATGTCCCTTCCCGCCAGCCATTTCATGGCATGAAAAGGTTGGCTAACAGGGACATTGAGGGCCCGTATAAGGCCCCCTTCCCACCTGGTCCTGAGTTTTGGGGGGCACCTATGGTGCAACCCTACATATCCCTACACCATGTGGCAGGCACCGTTTTGAAGGCGGTCACATTGTAATACCCTTGGCGGGACCGCCGACAGCTATTCGGGTGGTCCCGTCTCCAATATGATGGCGGTCGGGCGTAATGAGGCACTTAGTTTGTCTAGTATGGGTGCACAACATGCATGTTAGTTTTTCCATGTCTGTGTGACTCTGCATTCATTTTACCATGTGTCTCCGGTCTTCCGGTTTACTGTCTTTCCTTGAAACACACATCCAGCAGGTTTAACAAGTCCACTTGCAGGTCCAGTTTGTTTGACTTTGTTTGACTTGTAGTTTAGGGCATCCACAGTTGCTTGGAAACTTCTTAGCAACAGTACCCAGGTATCTGCTGTGTTGTGTCCTGCGTTGTTTCCTGATCCACTGCCACCTGTGACGGCCTGCTGTGGTCATTGTGGTCATTATCGGATTATTATTTTGTGTCTTATTTATATTATTGTATTATATGGCTGTGTTCACCTGAGCCTGATTATGAGGCTTGTCACTTTCCTCCCCATCTTGTTTTTACCCTATTTGAACAAGGGGTCCATTGGTGCCTTCCTGTTGCTGAGGATCCTGAGGAGCTGATTCTGGTTCTGTTACCGAATTATTACAATATCCTTCCTTAGTTTTTGGTCCATTCTGGCGAGCCTTGTGAATCCCAGATTGGAGCCATCGCAGAGTATATGAAATATTCAGCGCCCTACTCATTCTTGTCCAAACATAGGCCATATCTCTAAGGACTTTTAACCGAACTTTTTTGAAGAAGCGGACATCTCCGAACTTAAACAAAAATCCATGAGCTCCATCCTGGAGCTCAGAAAGCATAATCTGGAACATATTATCTATTTCTGTCATGGCTGGAGAGTCGAATAGCCTGATTCCTGCCTTAATCAGTAAAGTCCAGGAGTACAGTTTCAGATCCGGGGCACATAGCCCACCTTTACATTTACGTCTGCGTAACTTCTTCCATGCGATTCTTATGCCCTTTGAGGCCCAAATAAAGGTGTTCCATTTAGCTTGAATTTTATTTAGCCGGGCTTCACTAAAGGCAAGTGGAACGTTCTGAAAAATAAAGATTAATTTAGGTAACAACATCATTTTAATCATATTAACCCTACCAATCAAGGTCAAAGGAAGAAGTGCCCAGCCTTTCAATGCCTCCTCACTTTCCCGCTCTACTTTTATAAGATTTTTTTCCACTATTAGATTTATATCCTGCGTGATTTGGATTCCCAAGTATCTTATTTCCTGCTTTAAAATTGGAATATTTGGTAACGTTCTAACATTCCAAATCATGCATTCTGTTTTGGCCTGATTGATTTGATAACCTGAAATTTGACCAAAATGAAGCACGGCACTATAAATAAGGGGAATAGCATTAATTGGATCTGCTGTATATATCATCATATTGTCAGCATATAAAGAGACTTTTTTTTTCCAATTGTTGAATTTAAAAGACTCTTTAGCATTGCCTCTACGGGCAGCAAATTTGAATGCATGGGGCCAGATAATTCCGGAAGGAGTTCTTTTGAGTTGGGAGGAGATCCTCACGCTTACAGACAATAACTTATCCAAGTTTAAATATCTACAAATCAAAAGTTGGGCTCAGGATAAGCTAGCTCAGATTGGTGTAAAGTCGGCTTTGGAAGAGCTCTTATTGAATAAAGCAAGGAAAATTAAAACATTGGTGCTCTATTGGACAATCTTAGAAGCAGAGGATGGGGAGTTTTGCCTACCGGAGCATCTTTGGAAAAATCTTGTTCGACTTGCAGACTATATGGCAAGTATCTTTTTACTTATTTCACGTGACAGTCTCACCTGCCAATTTAAAGCGAAATCATCTCTTTTCCCTCCATAGAGTCTATTGGTCACCGGGCAGATTGGCCAAGTTTTCTAAAGGCCCTATTCCATGCTGTCCAAAGTGTAAGTTGGAGAAGGCGGACGATCTCCATATGTTTTTAACTTGTCCTAATTTAAAGATATTTTGGGCCGAGATTGAAGAAGGTATGAAAACACTCTTCAATTTTGATATACAGGTTAGTATAATATTAGTTTTCTTTGGATTGTTTGATAATTATGAGGAATTCTCTCAAGATACTAATAAACTGTCTCTTTATTTAATAATTCTTGCTCGCAGAGAAATATGTAAACTTTGGGTGAGTGATAAATCACCTCTGTATATTGATTGGATCAGAGCAATCAGACATACACTTAATTTAGATAAGGTTGTTTGGAAGAGAAGAAAGCATTTCTGGAACCCATGTATTAATTGGTTGGATACGATGTGAATAACCTCGTCCAATGATTATGCCTTTTTGCAGACGGAGTTACCCTAAGATCAGTTCATGGGCCTAGATACTCGGTAGAACTGAATTGAATGGATATGGTGCAGTTCTGTTGTGGACGCACTCGGGTTTCTGCAGAAAGCGCACCCATGAGGATCGTCAGAGTCTAAGAAGGGGCCCCTCTGCATTTCTGCAGAGGGTGGTTAGAATCACTGACTCTGAGAATATCCTTGTGGCATATGAGGACAAAAAAGAAAAAAAATATCCTTCCTTAGTTGCTACCTCACTGAGATTCTCTAGTGCACCCAGCATACCATTGGTGTTCCACCAAGGACTACTTACTGACTGCGTTCTTGAGCCCATCTCCTTCGTTTCTTTATTTAGCACTTTCCAATGGGCTAACTGGGTACCTCTCAGCTAAAGTTGGGGCCAACAATGCTAAGAGCCTTCCTTCCTTCACCTCCTTTTCTGACAATGAAGAGATCACAGAGTCCTTATTCTTACCTGAGTCACCATTTATGTACAAGATAGGGTCTGGTGGTGTGAGTTTTGGCTGCTTCTTGAACATTTGTAATAGTGTTTATTCTGGTTTTGGCTGTGTCCATGTCTCCAGGCCACTCTGCTGCCTATTCCTTCTATGTAGGTTTGGCTTGGGGTGGACCTTATTATGCCTAACATCAAGTTAGCTAGGATGCCTCTTATACTGTGCTAGGATGCTCTAGTTATTCTTGTTTTTACGTGTGTTTGTATTAGTCACTCACTCAAGAAAAAAGAGAGAGTTATTAGTGTCTGCTAACCAAAACTAATGATGCTGAATAGTATTATGGGGTGCGACCCTCTGAAATTAGATCCTTATCGGAGCGTTGTAGAGCAGACTGGGAGTCTGATAGGCTGGTAGGTGGAGTGATGGGTTGCACTGGGTAAACTAGGTGGGGTAGGCCTGAGCACAAGCCGCACCAGTCACTTAACCGACCGCTACCTGCTCTCAACCCTACACCACAGCACCTACTATGTTGGGGAATGCTGTTCTGATGAATGCACTGGGCTACTTGCCCCCGCTACTCTTTTTGATACTCTGCTTCCCACTCCCAACTGGCTCCTCTGCTCCTCTGCTTAATGGCACCCAGCTCCCCACACCATGTTGCCTCGTCCAAGGCCCCAACTCATTGAAAATGGTGCGAGCGAGTGCGAAAAAGAGTGGTGCAGGTGAGTGCAGCTGGGCGGTGGGCAGTCGGCAGTGTTCCTAACACTAGTCTTATGGAAAGCACTCAATGCTTTCCCTCTTATGTGGGGCACAGCAGGAAAGCTGGCTAGGGAGTTGGCCACCGGCCCACTCCGATTCCTGTTCCGATCCCTCAGAGCTCCGCCTGGAACCGCGCCTTGCTCCTGCCTTGCGGCACCTCGCTGCTCCTCCACACACTTCTGGCTCTGAAGTCTGATGTAAATTCAATGTTCCCTCATTACTGTAAACATATATATTTGTGTGCGTTCCCAAACTTTAAATGCAAACCTTGCCTTGGAACACCCCCTTTTCCCACTCTGAGTGTGATTTACTACTGCAGATTTCTCCGAGCTCTTGGTAGAGTAATCCACAGTAGTCAATACATGTGCACTTGTCAATAATTATTTTGCGAATTCCAGACAGGCATAAGCGGATGTATTGTATATGTTTATGACCAAAAATATCTTTGTCAGTAGGGGCCCAATTTTTAAAACAAAACAATCATAATGCTCTGAGCTGTGAGGCAAACTGATTTGGGTGAGGCTTCATTTGGTCAGACAAGGCAGAGGTGTTGGCAACAGAGAGCCTTATACATCTGTCAAAACAGCACATTTTTAGTGGTCTTGCGAATTCCAGGCTGTGTTGTGATTTTGCTCTAAAGGAAGGCTTCTGTTCAAAATAGGCTTTTAATTCATGGAATTCAGACATGCAAATTGCCACTGAGTACCTGCTTCACTACAGTTTGCAGGGAAGTTGTGTGTGCTGGAACTTTTCAGGTGACACTGGCTATTCCACTTATATCTGTTTGAATGTATTGTGTGCAGTATACTGGCTTCCTACATTGAACTGACCATTACTGTTCTTCATAAATAACAAGCATTGTCAAGCTAGTGAGATGGTTATATTTAAATATTTTGGCCACAAACAAAATCTTTATAAGTTTTCATTCTCATTACAGGACACAATGATTCTTATTGGTGCAAACAAAATGTACAATGTGCTTTGATTTACTGTAACCTGAAGACATACATTAAATGACAAGGTTTACTACAAAAATGTAAAGGATAATGGATAGAAAGAAAAAAAATCACTGGTATAGTAATGACCCCCCAGTGAACTTTTTTTAGGGAGAGATGCCCATGTGATTAGGAAAAATACCTTCACTCACAGTGCAAGAGAGTAAATGGCTCTAGCCTGCAGCTAGCTGTCATGGCCTGAAGGTAAATGTGAATGGCAGTTGAAAATACTAATGTATTAAACCAGCTAAGGCTGTCTCTAGGTCTGACCTAAAAAAAGCATTAATTATATAGCACTAAAAGTGCCAAGAGGAAATTTCAAATTTATTTAAATGCTGCCCTTTTAAGAAAATGTGTAATGCCATGTTTCACAATATGGCCAAATAGCAACATTCCCTTTGTTTCATTTTCAGGTCTCATGCGCTCCCACTTGCGAGACATGTTCTATACAACCAGGGACTTGCAGCCTGCCCATTGCTTGGCATTTGTTGCCTTCATCAACACTTTTATTTGCTGCATTCTAATCGACCAGCACCTGCTGACCTCACTTCCTATTCTTTCTGCTGGAGAATTGTCCAAGTGCTGATTGATTCAGCTTGATTGCTGTTCTTCCAACTATTGAGGCACTTCTTTTATTTTGTCTTCTTCGCTGTTGCACTTGTTTTAACCTCTTGACACTTGTAACTATATTTTACTTTGCTGCACACACTTAAAATGCATATTTATTGCGACAACAGATGTTATCTCCTTCCAAACTTTATTTTCACTAAGACTGGTCTTGGGCAGAATTGCTTTCTACATGTGATAGTATTTTTTGCCAAATGTAATTTTTTTTTCAGTCATGAGGAGAGTAACTGAATCACAGAGGTGTTGTGCTGAGACCTAGCAAGCATTGGCAAAGTCAATACGTCTCGCCTTTGAGATGATAGACTCTGCCATTACTTTTGTTTGTGCTGTAAAGCAAGGGAATTGCTGACTTTGGCAATGATTTAGGCTGCTGTGCAGCATGGCTAAAAATAATAATAATAATAAGCATTGACAAACCCAATTGGTCTGTGTTGGCTGCCATCCTTCTGGGAATTCTTGTTTTGCCAAAAATATATTGTTTGAGAATATGCCCTCATCAAATTTAAAAATGAATTTGCTAAAGGCAAAAAAGCGTTTTTGTTCTAAAACAAACACACATTACCATAATTCTCCTTGCCACTAAAGGGAACTACCTATAAAGTCAATTAGTCTGTCAGTGGCTGCAAGCATCTTGCCTTTGAGAAAGAAAGAAGGCAAGAAAGAAGGAAAGAGAAAAAGAAGGAAGGCCAGAAAAAGGGAAAGAGAATTAGAAAGAGAGCAACAAAGAAGGAAAGTGGAAGAAAGAGAAAAAGAAATTTAAAAAAAGAAAGGAAGGAAGGAAGGAAAGAAAGAAAGTAAGAAAGAAAGAAGGAAAGGAGGCAAGAAAAGGGGAAAGAAAGAAACAAGGAAAGGAATTAAGAAAGAAAGAAAGAAAAGAGAGAGCAAAAAACTTAACACAAACATTTTCAAATGGACACAATCTGATATGTTGTGAAATAGCAGCAGTCTGAAAAGCACAGCATTCCAAACAGAATTTAGAAACAGCACTGCCTAGAGATAAAATCTAATAAAGATGGAATGTGCATCAGAATCATCCTGCTATCACATCAGGCCTTAAACACAAAGGCAACACGGTAATTATAAAGTACAAATAAAAACACTAGCACTGCAGGGAACTAGCTTATGTGTGGATGTGCTCCTTGTGAGAAAGCAAAATCCAGCCACTCCAAATTAAGCCTACTAGTGGCCTATGTAGGCTGACCCACTGCCACATACTATATGCTGTAGTGGGCGGATGTTAAATGTAAATGTCACAACAACAGACCAATAGTTGAAGAGAAGTTTCTGAAAGCCCCTATATGTAAGTGTATTAGGAATATTTTAGTAAAATCAAAAGGCATTGGCCAATACCAGACCTGAAAAGGACTATGATGCATCCAGTGCTATTGCTCATTTTTTTGGGGGGGAACACATTAGCCCTAACTGCATCCTCACCCTTTTTAAAACTAGTATTAGCCACTCTGGATTGGCTACAAAATATTGTCAAAGCCAATAGCTCTCACAGGCGAGACCTATTGCCTCTGTCAATGCTGGCTATGACTGTCTAGAGTATGATAATGCTGCAAACGATGACATTCAGCATCTCTCTAAGTAATTCGGATATTGCAGTAAACAAATGTTTTTCTACATGGCTGCGTTGTTTCCAGAGGTTCACCATTGTTCTTTGTTTTGACGTCAGCGCCTGGAAATAGTCACTGCCTTTGACTAGACCAGAGTATCATGATCAGCCCCTGAATTACCATGAAGCGGGACAGGGCAACACTCAGGCCTTTTCCTGGGCCCCGACACCCACAGACCACAGGCTGCTCACAGAGGTTTCTTGAGCCCTGTTGAGCGCGCGCTACCGAAAGCTGAGGCCTGCGGGGGACTGGGCTTTCACTGTGGGCGCCTCACGATCCTTAAATACCTCAAAAGCGCTTCCGAGGCTGACCACAACATTCTTGGAATTCTGAAAGAAATTAAAAACGAAGCTATTTGCACAGTTGTTTTACAATCAAAGTTTTAGTACCGCGGGGATTCGCTGAATGTCAGCTGCTGTCTTACTGATTCACAGTAAAACCTGCATTGCATTACGTCTTGGGCTCGTTTCAGTATTTATGAGTAGTCCGTGCACAGAGGTATGCCTAGAGGACATGATTTTGCTAGCCTGCACATTTCATTTTATGGCTGGTTTTAAAGTGCTGACAAATTGCACACAATTATAAGGTTTGTTAAAGGATATAATTTACCTACAAAACCGCCCTTACTTCACCCATCAAATCAGATGACGACCTTCCTCTCATTTTATATAATGGCCCGAGCACTGAGAGAGGTTTGTTCCAGCTAGCGTGGTGGAAGAGAACAGGAGAAAGTGCATGATTCTATTTGGGGTGCTATTATTCCAGTAAAATGGAAACACCTGAACCGTAATTTTTCCCGAGACAGCCAATTTAATTGTTTGTTTTTCTTGATGATTTCTAATCGGATGTGAATGGATATCAACTCGGATGGGACACTCCTTAAAGACGTCATGGATACCGTGGTGTAATGCAAAATGCACCCCCGCCCCCCCAAACCCCCGCAGAATTTGTTGATGGTCTCTTGAGTCTCCCACATCTCATTAACTGGCCTTGGGTAAATAGGGACCCCTAGAAAAGTTGGGCCCCCTTGCTTTGTTTATCCTTATGCCTATGCTTCGCTTATTCTCCCTTCCAGTTTCCCTTTTACATTCCCCCTTACCCTTCTACACGCCATGAACCAACGGATGTAACTTGTAACTGACGTACCCTATGTAACATTGTGTAATTTGTAACCTATCTAACTCTCCTCATGTAAAGTGCTCTGATACCTTCGGGTCTAGCCAGCGCTTTATAAAACTCAAGTAAATAAATAAAATAAAATGTGTTGACCCCCCCGCCCGTGCTGTATGGGCTGCAGGTGCCTGTGTTATCACCCTGGAGAAATATCCTGCCCCCATAGTACAAGAGGTATAGGCTATAATGCACTTGTAATATGGCTGAAAAGACATCCACCCTATTTGTGATGGAGGGCTACATCCGTCAACATCAGGGCCTCTGTCATCATTTAAATAATCATTGATACCAACTGACATTTGGGGTACGAAACCTAATCCACATATAGCTATCCGTAGGTGAAGTCCCCAATAACCTAAAGTATGATGACCCATATTTACTAACATTTTGGCCTGGGTTTGCGTCACAAAAGTGAATCATGATTTGCATTTGAAAGTTGCCTAAAGTAAGGCAAAGTGTGTGAAGAGGGCATATCATGGGTGGTATATGGCTGTTCCCATCCAAAAACCTATGGTTTTTTGATGTAAATCCCTATCTACTAACAATTGTAGAGAGGGATTTGCCCCAGATGCTTTCTCTAGGCAGGTGTAACAGTGGAGCAAGTTCTAAAAGTCTCCTCCACATTCATTAATCCAACTTGCATGTGTCCTCCACTGTCCAGCACATCTACCAATTGGGAAAAGTATCAAAGCATAGTTTTTGTCCTAGTAGGGTCACCTTCTAACACAAAACCTAGCTTAACAGAAAACACCCCCCTTTGTACTGTGATGCAAGGATGTGTGCATTGGCACATGGCAGCCCAATGTGCGCCAGTGTTGTGGGAGAAAAACAGAGCACTATATCGTAATACGTATTGCGCTGTTTTGCTCTCACCCTTTGACAAAACGGTCATGATGGTATGTTGAGCTAAACTTAGTAAATCTCCCATGAAATCTTCACAACAATCTCGAAAAAAAAATACTGAACCCAAATATATATCCAACCCCCTCCCAATCACAGGTCAGTCTCACGTGCTGCATCGCAAAGGCTATGGAACCTGCGACTGGGTCCTGACCATCTGGAAACTTATAACCAGTTCAATGACCACCTTTCAGGTTTCTTATCTTTTCAAGGGGTTGAATAACACTCTCTTAAAAGAGGAATTTCAATCTGCTTGGAGCCAGAGCCAACAATGTCCTATGGTCCTTGCCATCCATTATTCAACTTAAGTCACCAAAATCATAACGCACCTGCACTTCAATCATTGCACTTCATCTGCATCAGTGTAAAACCGCATTTGAAGTCTCCAAATGGACAGCATCCCACTGATGAAATCTTCGTTTGCGTTTCTCAAATAGCGATTTTTTGCGAATCGCTATTTGGCAGTCGCAAAATGCTACGTATGTAGGATTTGCAATACATTTTGTGAATCCTACATATTCCTTAAGTGCGATTCTCAAATTGTGATTCGCAATTAAGGAATACCTCCCCATTCATTCCTATGGGCCTCGAAGCCCATAGGAATGAATGGGAAGACATTCTCAATTAGCGATTAGCAATTAGAGAATCGCAAATTGAGAATGCAATTTCAAGGGTGCAAGGGTGTCCAAAGGACACCCTGTTACACTCCTGAAATAAGCATGGGTGCACATGTGGCGCACATACATGTCCTAAGGGCATGTATGTGCTTCACATTGCACTTTGAAAATGCAAAAAAGTGCATTTTTCAAAGAAATTGCAAATTAATTTGCGAATCCTTAAGGCCAATTTGCACTTTTTTGGTGCTTCTTACATTGCATTTAAGGAATCGCAAAATTAGCGATTCCTTAAATGCAATCGCAAAATAAGGAATCACAAATTTTGTGATTCCTTATTTTGCACGCAGATTTGCCTTCATACATATCACTTAGCAAAATTGCGATTGCAAACGCCGAAATTCTGTGAATTCTGGCATTTGCGATCGCAATTTTGCTTGATACATATGGCCCTTAGAGTCGTAATATTATGAACCATGAACATTTCCTGCAGTTCTCAAGATTGCACCACTGATTTTATCTGACAAAAGTATCTACAGCTAATTTCATTCCTGATAAGCATTTTGATACAATTTGGAAGAAAAGTCGTGCAAGAGCTACACCCATTTCCTATGCAGTTGTGGGGAATAAGACTGCTTTAAGGTTTTCCGTAGAAACAACACATCTCTGCATAACAACTGAACAGGCCAAATAACAGGTACTGGAAATCTACATGCAGGGTGGGGCAGAGAAACGTCTTATCTGGACTGACCCTGAAACACAATCCAGGGTCATTTGCAGCTTCTTTTTACATCCAAGTAGCAATATTCACACATACCCAATCATGGAGAATGGTGTGCATCTTCTCAACAGCACCTTATTGGTTGCCGTGCTGCAGAATGGTGTGCTGGGATTGAGAATGTCTGCTATTCAAGAGACATTGCCCTGTGAGGCACATCACATTTGAGCAATTTCCAAACATTTAATTTTGGCTGATTAAAAGTACTATACAACAGTTGTAAGAAAGTGTCTCTTATTGCGTGTTCACTCCCAATTATATGGACTAATGCTTGTGTTTTTTTAGGTATGCACACTGGGCCAATGAATACCAGTACTCAGTGTATTGGATCTGACTCCGAAAACATGACAGTTTGGGCTAACTCCGAGTAGGCATATTTAGCTTACCATCATTCTTTTTCGATATGTCCTATCGTCTTTGATTGCCACCTGATCACCTCGCCTAGGAAGATTTCTGCTTGCCCTGCTACAAAAAAATGAACATGTTCTTGTAAAAAAGACTTTGTTGCCTCTTTGTGCTGAAAAAAACACACCGGATCTTGGCTAGATTTCAAGTTCTATACACAAGTACTATTCGTTTTAGGTCAAAATAAGGTAACAGAATAGAATTCATAATACTCCTTGATCCATGAAAATAAAATTAAGATGCAATAAAAAATTTAGGGGGCACAAAAATGGATCACAAATATTTTCTGAAAAAGCTGCTCATAAAAACTGAACTGCCTCTTAGGCCCTCCTCAAGAAATGATGACTAACAGAGGGCCAGGGAGGAAAATGAATGTTGAAACAGTAAAGATGTAAACAATTTGAACATTTCCTAGGAAAGTACACCAGTGAGAAATGAGCAGAGGAAAGTTGGAAATAAGTGTAGCTCAGTCTCAGTCTCACAGGAGGAAGCCAATAAACTTCCTCCAATGGCACCCACTCAGCGGCTTTCTCTGATAAAAAGAGAAAGCCACAGAGCGAACATGGTGATAATGACAATGAGTTTTAAAGAAAAGCTATGGCTCATGAAAGAGGAAACATGGCCAGCGGAAAAGAAAAAAAAAAGTAATTGCATTTTGAACCAGCAATCCACCATTGTCTCACCACCATGGGTGTAGCTAAGAATTGTGCAGCAAGTGCTGTGGCACCATGGCCCATGCATTAGAGGCCGACTACACCATAACTAGTAGCTGTTTCTTGCTGCTAATCCTGGTGTTTCTTTGCTTGCATGAGGGTCACAATATCCATGGAAATGTGTATTTCAGTTAATGTAATGAGAGGATAATTTTTATTGGGCAGGTGATTTCGCCAGATGGACGTGGTCTCCGAGGTTGTAAAGTGGAGGTTACAGACTGAAGATACAGCCACCTCATTAGAAATAGTCCTAGAGGAGATACATGTGCATTTGTGCATGCAAGACTTACCCCCATCTTTTAGTTTCCACAAACATTGAGAAACATGATTCCTTATATACAAAGCTCTACTAGCAAATGGAATGAGAAAAGTAAATGCATTATTTGGGAGCCAAGGTAAACAAGGCACTTGCGAAGTCAGTGTGCTTAGAATAAGCTGGAGTACAATTAACTAAGGGCCACTCTAGCCCTTCTGATCCTAGACAAATAGAGTGAAGTACCCCAAATAATTGGTCACTCACACAATAACAAAGTTTAGCTGCGTCCATCATAATGTTCAGCACACCCAGATAACCAGTATGTTATTGACTAAGTCTTTTTCTTTTTTAAAGTCCTGCTCTATTAAGTTGATGCAATAAGCTAAACATAAAACTCTGAAGTATATTTTGTCAGCAATAGCTTAGACAATATTACTGACATTGCCATTGGCAACTAATCCAATACTGAAATCGCTCAATTGAAGCCATTCACAGACTTTGGTGTTAAATTGTTCTAGGTTGTTGCCAGCTATGTTGGATTTCGCATTGAAAACATTGCAACTGTTGCATGGCACTGAATGCCTTGAAAAGCCAGATGACCCTCCAGGTTGGGTCCATGGGGCCCCTATAGGAGACAAGCAAAAAATGAATACAATAATTAATAAATAGTTAGTGTCACTCCAGGGCCCATGGGGCCTCTCTGCAAGGTGGGTGGATTCACAAATCAAATACATTAATATACAAATACATAGCGTCCTTTCAGGGCCTATGGGAGTCAGACACACATTAATAAAGTTAATCAAAAATACCTGGTGTCCCAGTCAGGTCCATGGGGCCTTTCTAGGGTGCAGGGCAAAATAAAATAAATAAGTTAATTAATAGTTCATTTCCTTTAAGGTTCCAGGGCCTATGGGGGCATGGGGAGGAAGGCAACAATTGAATACATTAATTATTAACACAACTTTATACAACTGAGTAATACAGTGTGCCACAAGCACAAACACATATGTCAAGAAAAATATATTGTGAAACAAATTAACAAAAATCACATGGGCTTCTAATCCCAATGCTCCTGGAAAATGACTTTTAAAATTGAAATAAAATGATGAATAATCATAAACACAGACTGGCTCCACAAAATAGTGGTTGCTCACCACAAGGTCAGCAAAGAAGGAGACATAGAGAACAAAGAGAACAGGGCTGCCATACCATGGCTAGAGGGCCTTCCTTCCTCTCCACCAACAAAAATGTGCAGAATTGCAGTGAAAGCATTGTTAAAATATATATACAAAATGTGACTGTGCCTATCCATAGTACACCATCAGTTAAGCAGCAACGATAATGAAAAATAAAATGAACCGAAAAAAAAATATGATAATAGCACAGAAAAATAGAAAATGAACTTTAAAAATGCCCCAGACACAAGGCAACAATTACCCCTGCACAAAGGTTGAAGAAGAACCCTTAGTGAACCATCTCACATAAACACCCCCACAAAAAATGAGAGGCAAGCATGTAGGGAATAAAAAAGGAACATTTCTGTCTATATGGACCTGGACTCCTGGAGTTTCCCTAACCCCATCCTCCAAGAGGCACAGGCACATATAGACAAAAAGTAACCTAAATGTTCCATGAAAAGAAGGCCAACCGCAAGCACCTAAAAATGAACAAACATCTGTAACACAGAAATATGTGAACAATAAATAAAAAATATATCCAGGTCCCACTGCGGACTAGACCCCAAAAAATAAAACACACTACAGTCTGTAGACAAATCTGAACATGATTCATAAAAATAAGAGATATGAGGAAATATTATTAACCCCAGCCTCCACCATCCAAAAATGACCTTTAAATCTTAATATCACATGGACCTGCCTGCGCTCTCTCTAACTTAAATACCAGATCATCAGCAACAACAAACAAAAATAAAAAACATAAAAGGAACACAAATAGCCCTGCCAACACAATCATTTAGCAAATAACTGCTCTGAACTTACTTGATTATTTTTAAAAAAAGTAAAGATTTCTACTTCCAAGGGCAGATGATACAACAGAGATTGCATACAATGGAAGAGGAGTGAAGCTTTCTCTTCAAAATCTAAATCTAAAATCACCAAGGGCTGGTCAAGCAAAGGAAGGAGCTATAAGGAGAGTAGGAGGAATCTGATATTGTATGTACAGTAGCTGCACTCTTAATGCCAATTCCTCTTTAAAAATGATGTATTTTGAAGTAAAAATGTACACCAATTGCCTTCTCAGGAACAGCATTGATGTGAAATGACTTTTTGAGTAATTGCATCAGTGCCCACATTAAAATATTGTTTCTTGTACACAGGTTCATCGTTCTGTTATGACTCATCGATTGCATTGTTCCTGTCCTCCTGCCATAGGAAATTTTTCCTTGAACAGATTTCTCGTTTGTACGAGGTGGCAAATGGCGCAATCTCAGGAGCTGAAGCCAAATTATGGCAGCATAACAAAAATTACACCTGGCCTATACTGAATCCATACACGTCCTAATCATAAACTCAGGAATCCTATACACTCTGGTGATACTCAGATTTATAAGATTTCCAGCCCCACAGAGGCAAATATACAAACATTGAAAATTGCTATAATATTTCACATATGATTAAAATTCTTCTGACATGGCAATGGTCTGCGATTCTTTCAAGGCTACAATTAAGGGAGTGTTTATCTCACTATCTGCTTATCGCAAACGAGAGAGTGAGAAGAGCTACAAAAAATCGAATTTCCAGCCTTTACGGCCCATAAAATTACTTAAAAAGTTTAGATGAAATAATAATGCCCAAACTGGTTGAATAAAAAGGAAAAATTAAGAGACTTTCTCTTCGGGAAAGATTGGCAAAGGTTGTGAACTACCACCATTTTGAGAAGGATGAGAGGACAGGGCGCTTGCTGGTCTGGCTGTCAAAAAAACTGTACAATCACAATTTGATAAGCAAGTTCGAGGTCCCCAGCCACACAGCTTAACTAGAGATTCCTTATATAGTACTATTCCACACTCTATAAGGAAATGGGGGAGAATTGAATGCCATATCCTTTAGCAATAGAGACATTCTTACATGAAATATGTCTTCCTGCCTTGAACACTGAGGCTGCAAATTTCCTTGTAATCCAATATCTAAGGTTGAAATTAGGGAGGCAATTAAACTGGTTCCAAAACCCCTGGAGAAGATGGTTTCGCTAATGAATTCTATGCAATATTTGTTAAGAGATTCGAAAAACCATTAAACATTTTGTTTAATTTAATATTATAGGGTGACATGGTACCCTACCTTTTAAAATACTGTATTAATCGATTTCCTGAAAAAAAGGAAACCCTGAAACAGAACAAACCTCATATCGTACTGACCTATAACATTCGTTGCTCAACATGGATTACAATATCTATACAAAATTATATACAAATTGCATCAATACTATAATCAACAAAATCATTCAGAAAAATCAAAATTGTTTTGTTGAAATCGGATTATTACCTTTCTGAGTTCATTGATTGATTTGATTGCTGAAGATAATATTGGTGGTCGTAATTTTACTTGATGCAAAAATGTTTTCAGCCTCATGAGTTGTATATTTCCATCAAAAATCTCAGAAAAATCTAAGTTTCCTGTGCAATTCACTAGGTTAAGCATATTTCAGCTCTGTAGTCATAATATATTTACTTAGATGCCAGTTTGAATTTTATAAATACATTTACAAAAATACCATGAACAAAATACCTTGTTAAAAATGATTTAAATATATAAAAACTGTATAAAAGCAAAATGACATAATAAAATATCAGTGACAAACACTTTTCTCAAGAGTGTTTCTTCTCTAAATTACATGGAATACATCAATATCGAAGTTTAAGATATGATAACTGGAATAGAGAAACTGTACATCAGTTAAAATAACTATGCTAACTTGTAGATATGCAACTGCAGTATGGTATGGATACCCCAACTCACAGCAATACTTTTCTTCTAGATCTTTATACGAGATACGACGTACCCAACCTTATTTGAATGAACAGCTTCCTCAAAAGCAGTGCTTGCAGTAAATTAAGAATTTTTCAAAATGATATTCTATTTTTATGTTCATAAAGGATTCAGTTAAGCTTTCAAGGGAAGGTGTGATTCCACTCATTTTCCGTGAAGCTTGCCAGAAGGTCTTTTTAACTGAGAGGTTTGCACTCAAAGTGATAAAGGTTGGATCATGCCAAAAGTCGTCAAATCATAAGATTGGTTACCAGCCTCTTGATGTACCTTGTCCAGGAAATCTTCAATGTCTGCTGTCTGCTTATGACACTAAGCCTTGTTCTATGGTGTGCTAGCTCTTCAGTCGACTAGACTATAATCCAAAGCAAGACAGGTTTTAGTCTGGCATGCTTGTGTAGGCCCACATATAGGCACAGGGGTAAAAGTGGGGAGCTATGTGGGAGTTTCAGCAGAGATCTTACAAAGGAGTTCTGAGGCAGAAGTAGATCTTTGATTTCACAGTGACGCCGTTATTCAACCCCATACAGTGCCGCAGTAACAGCCTGCGATTTATAAACCTCTAATGCAGGAGAAATTGGGTGATTTTTATAGCCCCTGAAAAACGTAGCAATAGTGCTAGCCCTGTGTTTTGAGCAAGTAGTAAAGTTAGGATTCCTAACTTTAGGACTCCCAAACTGCGAAAAATCCTAACTTTAAGACTTTCGGTATTCGCAAAAAGGCATTTAGGAGTCCTAAAGTTAGGAGCCCTAACTTTAGTACTCCTAAACTGAGAAAAATCCTAATTTTAAGACTTTCGGTATTCACAGAAGGCATCCTAACTTCTGTGAATACAGAAATGAGTAAGTGCTTTCTGTGAATACCAAAATGGTAGTACGTTTAAGATTTTGTCTTAAGTTGGTTCTGTGAATCAGGCCCTTTGATCTCTAGACCTTGAATTGTCAAGCTTCTTCATCCGAGTATGTTTAAAAAAATGTGACATTCTTTTTTCAATTAGTTTGGTCAGTTCGACATTTATATTCCAAACAGCTTTAATGAAAGAACTTATCATGATGGTCATTTTTAACTAATTAACAGCACTATTACGATGTATACGAAAATGTGTATTGCTATTTCCTCAGTTGGGTCGTAGCCTGCCAAACACCTATAACTATTTAAATATTTGTATAGTTGTCAGGAAATAAATAACACAATTTGAAACATAAACAAAATAAATTAGCCCTGTCCCACTTTAGTGTACTTCCTGCACACCTGAGACAGGAGAAAGAAATGCATCCTTTAACTTTCACAAAAAAGGAAAACTACCCCATTAAAATGCACAAACGAAAAGTCCGCCTTGACCGAGAGTGTTAGAAGACAATGAAGCAGAGGTGCCTTCAATGTTTCTTCCTGTGCACAAGACCTTGCAAAAGGTTCCTGATGCTTGGCATGCCTTGAAGAGCAATGCATGCAAATCACTATATGTGTGAGAAACAGTGTACGCCTCTTACCTCTCTTCTCCTAAGCCCCCCTTTCAAGTCACACTGGTGGAAGTGAAAATAGTTTTGGTGGTTATTTAAAGTTTATAAGATGTAGAACATCTGCCAAATGTCGAGAAGTTCTAAACTGTTGTTTTCACTTTGAATTGGGTTGACTGGTGGGACAACCATTGCTGATCCTTGTATGGCATGCCCGCCAGGTAAACTCTGGAATGGTCCCAATGTGCAAGGAGAAAACTCCTTGCAGGTCAGGCCGTTTATGTTTTCTTTTACTTTGAGAGTATATTTACTCTTAACAAAGAAGTTTGCTGAGGAGGCACTTCAAACATGGCACATGCTCAGCACCAAGAAAGCAGTGAGAGGAGTTGCTCACTTCATTGCACTGCGAACCCTGCCAGGCAGGTGGCGGTCTCTTATAAGGGTGGATGGTCATCTGACCTCCTAGCGGACTGTTCGACTGTCAGCTAGAGTCTACCTCCAGATGTGAAGATGAGGGTCTACATGGAAAGGATCCTAACACGTGTCCTAAACTTCCAGCAGTGAGCACTAAGCTTATTGAGTCTCCCTGATTGCTCGTGCTGAAGCCCCACTTTCTACTATTGGCTGTGTGCAAGTCCATAATGGCGGTGTAAGGCAACCATAACCTTCCTCAATCTCAATGATTCCTTATGCGGTTCCAATTACTTCCTCCGAGGAGTCCCATCGACTGACATACAGCACTGCTGACTGTTGGTTCCAATCACTCCCTGTGCAGTTGCATTAAAAAAAAACAAAAAAAACAAGAGTGACATAATGTCTACCTAGATTAGTGTAGATTGTACTTTTGTGTGTAATAGGAAACTGTCACTCACCGGAAATCTCCAATGGAAGCCAGTCAGCAGCACCAATAATGGGTGTTGATAAATCATTATCGTAGTAGGAGCCGTCTGTAGGACTCAAACTGTTCTGTGTGTTTCCACCAAAAAGCACTCAGCTTTGAGATCTGGATACCACCATTGTATGGATTTAGACCTCCACACAGTTATTATTATTATTATTATTATTAATGGAAATTTGTATACAGAGAGCGCAACTAAACCCGGAGGCATCAAGGCGCTGGAGATGGTAAACAGAGAGCTCAAATATCAGCCAGGGGGGAATTAGAGATAGGCTTCTTGGAATAGCCAAGTCTTGAGTGCCTTGCGGAACTGTATGTGGGAGGAAATAACCTTAAGGTCATTAGGGAGCGTATTCCAGAGTCTGGGCGCAAGGAAACGAAAAGACCTTCCACCCCATCTGTCTTTTTCATACTTACCCTCACGCCAACACCCTCAAACCAATGGGAACCTTAAACAACAATCTAAGCTTCCACAAGATGCCATGGGCTTGGAGGACAACCCATTCAAAAAATTACAATCCTTGAAAACTACATGAGAGCCAATGGTTGAAGGGAGCTGACCTTTGGATTAATCTCTTGTTCAATTGCATCCATTGTAAGTATTGATATGAGGGCACCCAACCAGCTCAACCTGGCTGTAAAGAGACCTAAAAGATCTAACATAGTAGGAAGTGAGCCGCGCTGACTTGGTCTGTTCCAAACACCTACACCAACAGTTTGATTCAATATGTTCAATCCCTTCCGGTACTGAGCTGTTCCCACATGAAACTACCCATCCAAATTTCTTCCCGCTGTGAACAGAGAGGAATGCTGAATATGAATCATTTGCATAAAACGAATAAACACCATACCAGAAGCAGCTACCCACTACAAATGCAAGGCTAAACACATCAATGCGTATTGTTAATGTGAACAGCACTCTGGACAAATGGCCTAAACACGATGAACCAATTTCTAGCATGCCCATAACCTCAGTATATATGACTCATGACCACATTAAACCAAGACCCTGAGCGACATAAGTAGAATATTAAATTAAAATGAAAAAGTGAATGGTTACTGCTCCAGCAATCACCCTTCTCCAACCCCTATTGTTTCTTTTGGATTTAAACCCAGTGAAAATTCAAAAAGCATATGCAGTAATATATAATATGCTATAATAATTCAATAAAATAAAAGACGAGTGCAGTTAATAAACTAAGACAAACAAGCATAATTAGCTACATAATTGTATCATTTTGGAATCTTCTCTGCTGGATCCCTCAGTTATAGTGACTCCAGAGCCTAACTCTATGGCTTTAACACACATTCAGTACATACTTAAAGCTTTGTGCTCAGCTATCTTTGTGTCCACTAGCTGATATCTCACTCTGACACATCCACATATAACATCCTCAACCTGGAAAATTATACTGTTGAGAGAGATACCTTAAAAGCACTTGTACTCCATTGATGAAACTGCTGGTTGCGGTTGGCGTCACCAAGGTCTAATCTTGTTTGTAGGTGAGACTGAGAATGTGTAAGCAATCTGTGCTGCAAGTTGCACTATTTCAGACATAAGTAAGTAAAGGGCAAATTAAAAATAAAGAGACCGATGTAGGAATATCTGGTGACAAAATACTGGTAGCAAATTGCAACTAACATTTTAATGACCAGTAAAGATTTTTAAGAAATGACCTGTGTAGTGGGTCAGAATCCAACACCCCTCATGAATATTAATGAGGTAGGTCGCAAATTATGACTCACTATGATTGGAGGCCATCACAGGGATGGTGGCTTGCCGGAGCCAGCAATCACCATGTCTGTTATGTTATATGATGTTATGTTATGTTGTCATATAATATGAAGACTCACTCGAAAGAGTATCTCAGTGGTAGGACATCAAAACAAATAACTTACCATGTGGAGGAAACAGGAGCAGGTCTAAAATAACCATGTCTCGAGAAGCTTCTTGAAATTCATAATTTTTGCACGTGAGAAAATTTGGAGAGGAATTTTGGGGCTCATTATGATGGTGGGCAGACTTGGTCCGCCGGCCACCATAGCAGTGTTTGGGACCGCCCGCCAGACATGCGGCGATCCCACCACTGGTATTATGATGCGACCACCATACTGGCAGGCGCATCCTGGGCCTTTCACATTGTGGGTCGAGCTGCTGGATGCAGCCCCACAGACAATGTGAAAGGTGCGTGCATGGCACTTCATGCACTACGTGGTAGGCACCATGCGGTGCCTGCCACTTGGTGCATGGAAATGAGTGGGGTACCATGGGTACCCCCGAAGTGCACCCCCACCCCCCAACACCCTGGAGGACTGCATTGGGCCCCCAATGCCAAAGACAACCTGCTTTCCATGGTGGCTTCGCAAGGCACCGCCACCATATTATCTGCCTTTTCCGCCCAACTGGCAATCCGACTGGTGGAAAAGCGGTGGACGGTCTTTACGTCTGCTGCATTGCCCCTCGCCATACTAATTTGGTGGGGGTGTCACAGGGACATTTGGCGGGCGGATCGCCACTGCCGGGTCGGCGGTAGCCACTGCCAGCCTGGCGGTGGCGATCCGCCCGTGATCATAATCGGTCCCTATGTTCCAATGCAAGGCTGTCAGGTATAAAAACATGTGCCCCACTGTGCTGGAATGCTGGATACCACGCACAGTCACTAACATTATCGAGGAAGACCTCAATGCTCTACTAAGAAAGTAAAAGCTTACTCAGATAGGAAGGTAGTCCGGTCGACCCGTATAAAGTGCTCTGCATATGTGACATAACAATTAAAAAACTGCACGTTCATTTTTGGGTGGCCAATGAAGTTCTTTGAAAACAAGCTTGGACAGCTTTCTGGGAGAAAGGTCTAGCAGCTGTGTTGTGCATGTTCTGAAGATGGGCTAGCAAAGAATCGTTAATGCCAACATAAAGAGCATTTCCATTATCCATGATGAGTGACAGTTTTCCTACAGTTAAGAGGAATCCAGTCAAAAGCTTTCCTCAGCACCCTCAGGATCCCATAACATGATCCACGTACAGCAAAAATCTGTACTGTCCTATTTAGAGAATTGTCTTTGAGAATGCCGAGGTTTCTAGCTCCATTGGGCAGTGCAGAGCTCACATGATCACCACTCATTTGTCCAAATAGAATTGGCTCTGCGAAGCCGGGCACTCTCCATGTTTTCACCAATTCACCAATTAATTTTGAGGCAGTTCTGCCTCAACTAACAGGACACACATTTCAGACATTCGCAAAAATTAGCTCTGGTAGCTTCTTTGGTCTCAGAAATAGATATAATAAGATGGGTATCATCAGCATAAGATAAAACGTCAAAGCCAAACTTTCGGACAAAGTCAGCCAATGGGATGATGTATATATATATATATATATATATTCACTGAAAAAACCATAGGTTATAGACCATATATAGTTAGGAATTAGCATTTAAAAAACCTTATTTTACTCACACAAAACCATTGAAATTCCATATATAGTTAGTTGCACTAACTATATATCACGCACCCGCAATCCACTGCTGATGATGTCACATATTACATCATTCATGACATGGTCAGTGACATCACTGATGACATCACTGATGACATCTCAAATGACATCACTGATGACATCACTGATGACATCTCAAATGACATCACTGATGACATCACTGATGACATCTCAAATGACATCACTGATGAGATCACTGATGACATCTCATTTGACATTACTGATCACATCACTGATGACATCATTCATGTGATAATACGATGAACCTCTTCAGACTCTAATATAACCTTAGATACACTCAGTGTAAACAGACACTCATAGACTGTCACTCATCCATGGAGTTACTCAGACACTTAGTCAGTCATGCAAAGAATCAATCACACCTCCATTTCCTCAACTATACAGTTATACACACCTTACTTATTCAAACATATACTAAAACATATTTACTCACTTATACAATCCTGGATACAAGTTCACAATGATCCATACAGCCACTCACACATTCACTGGCTCTTATGCACAGTTATTTATATATGTAAACTCTCACATGTACTGTATCTTACATATGTACTTACTTTAACATGTAGCACTGAGATATCCATTCACTCACCAATACACTCATGCACACAGTCAACCGCCCATACAGCTGTTTCCACATGCACTTTTGAACCCATACATCTAGTCAATCAACTGCTCACACATCTATGCAAAGAGTCATACACCTCCCAGCCACCCACACACATACTCAGTCTCCCATACAAATGCTTGGGCAACCAATCAATAACCCATACAGTTAATCATATAGCTACTGATCAACACATGCAGCAGTTTACAGAACAACAGACATAATGATGCACAAATTAAGACAGTTTAGTCACTAACCCATGCACTCAGTGAGACACATTTAATCAGTCACTCATACAGTCAGTCATGCCCCTACTAAATCCTTCATCAAGACACTTATACATCCACTCATTATTCAATATGTAAGACATATTTTAACTTTACAGATTTATACAGTCACTGAATGTAGTCATCAGTGATGTCATCAGTGATGTCATTTGAGATGTCATCAGTGATGTCATCAGTGATGTCATTTGAGATGTCATCAGTGATGTCATCAGTGATGTCACTGACCATGTCATGAATGATGTAATATGTGACATCATCAGCAGTGGATTGCGGGTGCGCGATATATAGTTAGTGCAACTAACTATATATGGAATTTCAATGGTTTTGTGTGAGTAAAATAAGGTTTTTTAAATGCTAATTCCTAACTATATATGGTCTATAACCTATGGTTTTTTCAGTGAATTTTCAAGGTTTTGTAAATGCTAATTCCTAACTATATATGGTCTATAACCTATGGTTTTTTCAATGAATTTCATTGGTTTTTTAAAAGCTAATATCTATAGCTGTAAAATGTATTCTTCTTTAAATCCAAAAATATATTTTATATGTTTATTAATAATTTTTTTAAATATTTTTTTTGTTTCGCTCCCGGTCCGCGAACCGGGAAGCTTCCCGTTAGCTCAATTTGATTCCGCGATCCGGTCCGCGAACCGGTAAGAAATCAACATAGTGACGGTATCGCGTTGCCGCGTAATGCGTCTTATGACGTACTGCGTTAGCGCACCCGGAAGTGCCCCGGGGCGCGGACCGAGGCGCGAAACGCAACTCCCCGGAAGCGATCCGTGGCGCGAAAGCGCGACGTATCGCGTTGCCGCGAAATGCGTCTTGTGACGTATCGCGTTAGCGCACCCGGAAGTGTCCCGGGGCGCGGACCGAGGCGCGAAGCGCAGCGAACCGGAAGCTAACCGGGGAGCGTTCCGCAGCGCGTAACATGAGCGTTAGAGGTCATGTGACTTGTTAATAAAACTTTTCATTGGTTCATTTCACTTTTAGTTTCATAATTATGGAAGGCTAGGTCAGGTGACCTAAAAACAACACTTTTCATTGGTTGAGAAGTATTGTTTTTTCCAAATGATGAAAACCCCTCCTTCTTTCCTCACTCTGACTTTCATTATTGTGAGAGGAAGACCTATTTTGCTTCTTGGAAGACCTATTTTGGTTGTGTGAAAATGGCTTCATTGATTGCTGCAGCTGGTGCACCCCCACCACCACCTCCACCTCCTCATGGGAAGAGAGGACCACCTCCCCAGGTGGTTACCAACACTGAGGAGGAAGATGAAGAAATGGATGAGGAGGGAGAACAACCACAATTCCTGGAAGAGTTGCCCCGGGTTTCAAGAAAGAAAGCCAGTTTCATCTGGCAGTTTTTTTCCATCCCTCCTGGCCAAAAAAAGGTCAATGCCAGGTACGCAACATGCCTCATATGCAAGGAACAATTGTCCAGAGGGACGGACAAAAAATACAGTTATGGTAATCACACCATGCATAGGCACATGACGAGGAAACATCCCCTAAATTACAGCCGGGCGGAATTAAGGGATATGATGGACAATCCTAGAGCAACTCCTGTGGCGAGATCAACAACATCGGTTTCTTTAACACCAGAGGAGGCACGGGAAACTGTGCCAAATATCCAACCAAATTTTGGGAATATGATACATTTATGTATGCGCTGTCGTGCATTATTAGCTTGTGGCAACATGAGCATCAATGCACTCAACCTTGCATATGAACACCATGATTGCCCTAACCGCCCCCAGTAATTTTTTTTTGCTCCTTTTGAGCCCTTTTCAACGCCTGTTTTTTGTTGTTTCCCCCCCCCAAAAAAACCAAAAAAAATATAAAATCGTTCAAAAAATACAAAAAAAACAAAAAATGTTCAAAAAATACAAAAAAAATATAAAACAACAAAAATATAAAAAAAAAAGTTATTTTCAGAACTACCTTCCCTTTCAAAAAAAATTGCTACAATGTTTAGCACTCTGGCAAGCTCTATTTCTTTTGGTTCGCTCCCGGGTTAGCTTCCCGGTACGCGGACCGGGAGCTAACCAAAAAAAAAAAAAAAAAAAAAAAAAAAGTGTAAGTATAAGGAAAGTAAACAGAGAGTGATGTTAAAAGAAAGACAGCTATAGGGAGTAAAGAAGAGATACTGTTTAATAGATCTATTTACCGAAGAAAAGACAGAAGAGGGTATAATTGTGAAAAACAAAATAGATAACGAAGTGAAAGAAAAACAAGCATTGGCATAGCCAATAGATCTCGCCTTTGGGACCTTCTAAGTATTTAGTTATGCAGCATAATATCCTTGGTGCAGCAACATCAACTGTTGCATGTCTAAACACGTATAAGGTCCCAAAAGCGAGACCTATTGTCTATGCCAATGCTTGTTTCTTAAGTAGAATTGCAATATGTCTGACTCTTCCATGTGAAAAGATCTTATCTTGTGCTCTAAAGATTGCTAAAGTCTCGACAGAGAACAGGCTAGGCTGTAAGTAGGGTAAATTGCGCTTGGTGATCTGTTTGAGGGAGCGTCTGCTTTGCCTGGTGTCTTTGGAGAGCAATTTTGATTGTTATACTGGACAATATAGCCCTAATGTAAATAACATAGGGGCATATTATCAACATAGGCAATAAAAGTTTTGCAGCTTTTATCGGCAGAAATGTGTCGCTAAAGCTGCTTTTGCGGCAGAAAACTGCCGCTAAAGCCGCTTTTGCACCAGTTTTCTGCCAATAAAAAGAGCAATAATTTTATTGGCTGTATTCATAATATGCCACTTAGTGTGCTTCAACTACACAGAGAAAGCATTATGAACAAATAGTGATACAGTGATCAGTCAAAGACACTAAGAGTAATAGAGATGGAGTGAGTGAACAAGAGTGAGGAACTATGAGAAGAGAGGGACTGAGAAAAAGAGTGGAAGGAGTTGAGTAAGTATGTAATAGAGAAAGGAATGAGGGAAGTAGCAAAGGCAGGAAACTGAGGATTAAAGAAATGAAGCAGTGGAACTAATAGTAGTTCAATGTGATAGAAATGTAACGAAAAGAGTACAAAATATTTACCTTATAATTGTCGTTAAATTACTCACTTTTTGTTTTTATACTTTCAATCTGTGAAAGAGAGAACAAACATTAGAAAAATATAAAAACATGTATTAAAAAATTACAAAAGACAAGGGCAAAGATTGAAGGACAAACAGTTTTTCAACAACTTTGACACTTACAGAAGCTACACAGTCCTAAAGATATACATTTTAAACTAACACTATCTTGATGCAGATGAAGTGAGGCCTATATTAAAACATGGTGCATATTTTGCATTGCTGTTGTTTCAGAAAAGTGTTGCAAGACACTAAAATTTTAAATAATTGCTTCAGGATGCCAATAAGATGTCTACTATCCAGAGTTTTGTTTCAGGTGAGGCCTACTCAGGGTTGCAGATGAAATTTCGAGTTGTTGAAGAGAATAGAGGACATAATACATGTGAAGGTCTACCAATGAAGTGAGTCATCTCCACTGCAATCTTCAACAAAGTCCAAACCTCCTATGTTTCCCTGGACAGACCTAAACTTGATCTGCACAATGTGATTCGTAATGATAGGAAACACAGGTGATGTAATTGAAATACATGCAATTTATTTTGCTCATTTCACAATCACATCACTTATGTTTCCTTTGCTTAGGTATCTCATTGTGCAGATGTAGTCTAGCATATGAAAGAATACGCAGAAGTGCAGCACTGCATGCAACAACTTTGACACTTACAGAAGCCTCACCTTCTCCATGCCTCCTACACAGTTCTACATATACATCATAAATGCAAACAGTACAGAATTAATTATACATGTTAAATGGTTTATTTTTGCTGTTCTCAGAATGTATCAAAATTCACTAAAAACAGTGACTTGAAGGTATTCATCATGTAACAGCGGGGAAAAAAAAACACAATCAAAATGATTGTGTTTAAAAAACCCATACAACATCAGAAATCAAAAATCAGAACTCCTTAAAGTTAACTTACTTTCCATGACGTCCAAGGATGTCCTATGAACAGCTTACACTCTTTTGTGCTGTTATTACTTTCAGCCCGCCACTTTCTGAAAGAAAATCTCCATCGTTTTTAAAAACATGTTACATACAATAAATGACTTCTTGCTCTCTACCACAAGATTCCACAAGGCCAAATCTTGTCAGAGCCATGTATAACTCTTGGATTTCTTGTTAGCCAATCCCGTCTTTTCACATTTCCGCAACTTTCAGAATTAAAATGTTGAAGATCATTTTCACAATCCTGGAATAGTAATATCTTCCCCTTCTTGCTCAGTCATGTTCTACTTTTCCTATGACACTGCTACAAGCAGACTTACACTACCTCTATGACTACTACAAATATTTAATTCTCTACATCACTTTTAATCACAAAGCAATGTAAAACAGTAGACAGCATTGCAGACTTACATTCCCTCTACTCCATGTTTTGATTGGCTGCTTCAATTAGCTTATAAAAAGAAACAGTTTTTCTGAACTCATTCAAAGTGCACTTATTTCTCCATGATGTCCAGTCTTGTGGTTAGAATTTATGTCTCTGAACTACACTTATCCTCAAGGCCAAATAGTGTAGAAGCCATTAGAACTTCTTGAAATTCCACAGAACACATCCCGAAATTATCTCCCTAAAATTTTGGTTTTAAAAACACCAGGTAAGAGTTTTTAAGGTCATACGGCAATTTTTTTGGGAAAATTAAAACAGAATCATTGCAGAATGACCAGCCATTTCTAGACTTTAAATAAGCTGTGTAATGTCCTGATGTTATTGAAGGGCCGTCATGATATATAATTGCTGTAGTTACAAAAGTCCTTCCTGATATTGACAACTGCGAAGCTACAAATTTTTTTATTAAAGTTGTCAATTTTGTTCTATCAGGCCTACACCGTTGGAACATTAAAATGACGTACTGGCCATATGTTCGTATAAATAATGTGGACGTCATTTCAGATTTACATTGGCTACACTCCATGTTGTGATTAGCAGCTTTTACTAGCTTATTAAAGGAGACTGATTTACTGTCTGGCAAAGTTAAATATATAAATCTTTCTGAGTCTACACTAGTAGTACTTGATACCATACAGTTCTCGCAGTCATGCTGCCATTGATAAGAAAGCCCAAACAGCTGATCTACATCTACACCTTCAGCATGTAATACATCAAGCATATACATTAAAAACTCCTGACAATCTTGCTGAATATTTTGAGAGAATTGTGTTTGGCCTGAACATCTGTCTAACAGATTTCGAATTTCAGACACACTTTCTATGTTTCTTCTATCAGTGGTACATTTCTCTAACACAGAATTTAACAAACTGCAAAATCTTTGATCAGAATTGACCACAATCTCTTCTTTTACATTTTTTAGAGAAAACAAAACATTAATTACTACATTAGCATAGCAGTTGACACCAGAACTGTTTTCAATCTGAAAACCAACAACATCTTCAACAGAATCCTTTTTGTTTCTGCTTGTAATTTTAGGTTCATTGACTTTTTGTCTTTTTGCTACAACCTCCCCAGTATTGTTCTCATTTCTTCGTTTCCGGCCTACCACACGTTTCTCAAACAAAGGAAACTGAGGCAAATGTGGCGCATACTCTCTTCTTAACCTATTGTATTCTTTAACACAATCTAGATCTGCACAAATGTTTGTGACATCACACTCAATCAAGTACAATCCCGATAAAGTTCTAACTCGTGACAATGCCACATATGCCATACCCTCCTTGAACACAGAACTGCCAATATTCACCAATGCACAGTCTACACTTAAACCTTGCGATTTATGGATTGTCACCGCATATGCCAAGCAAACAGGAAACTGCTTACGGCGAACATATAAGTCTTTTACAAGCAAAAATCTAGCAGAACAACGAGCAATTAGCTGTACTTCCTCAATGCCATCAAATTTAATTTTTAAAAATTCAATTCCATCTCTATTTCTGTATTTCACAAAATCAACAACATTACCCATTGATCCATTTACCAGACCTCTTTCAACATGTAAATTCCTTCTTAAAATTATACGGCAGTTCAAGCACACATTCAGAGTCTTTTCAAAACCTGCAGTTTTAGATATACTCTTCTCTAATGAATCCAATTTTGTTTTCAGATTCTCAGACAAAATAATTGTTGATCCCATATGCTCTACTCTATCAATAGCTTCCAGTTTCACAATCTCTTGCTTTTCTAAATGCAACATTTTGTTGTTAAATTTGGCACATTCTGCAAGAGTTGGCATCAAACATATTCCAGATTTCTTTTCAGTAATTTTCTGAAAAATATTCTCAGGCACAACATCTTGTTCTGGATATAAATTTGACAGTAATCGTGCATGTAAAACTTCTTTGCCATGCTCGGTCACTTTTCCAATTCTAACATCTTGTAGAATAGTCTTGTAAACTTCATCCTTCGCCTGACGCATATTTTCATGCAGTTCAGCATAATTGAAGTTTAACCATATATTGACGTTGCCAATGCTGCCTAGGCACTTCCTGGTATCTTCATGCGTGAGCATTTTGAACACAGGTTGCCCTTTCACTGGTGTCAGCTGCAGAAGATCTCCGAAAACAATGATGTGTTTGCCACCAAATAACACATCATACTCTGTTTTGAGAACTTCTTGCATCCTCAAATGCACAAAGGCAAGCATGACATTGGAAACCATGCTTACTTCGTCAATGATAAGAAGTTTCATTTTCCTCAAGATTCTTGAAACTTCAAAACAAGCATCTCCAGATAGCTTGTGATATTCTAATTTGTTGTCATGCTCCACTGGCAGCATCAGTAAACGATGTAAAGTAATCCCTTTAATATTATGTGCTGCCAGTCCAGTTGGAGCAGTGACAACACAAGACAGCGATGACTCTGTCCTTTCCTGCAAATAGCATGAAATTGCTTTAATGAGGAAACTTTTTCCAGTTCCCGCTTCTCCACTCACGTACAGTCGGACAGGCTTCAACGACGTACATGAGCACTCTTTCTTATCATGACTTAATCCATGATCAATTTGCATGGTAACTTCGTCATATATTTTCCTCTGCTCAACGTTGAGTTGCCTTTCCAACTCTTCTAAGTTAACCGCATCCTCTTGAGCATGTGCCATGGCTCTTTCCACTTCATTCATAGCAGTGGCAGCTTCATTTTCGATAACAGGTCCTCCTAGTGGATCCTGACTCAATGAAGCAGAACTCTGACTGTCCTGAGAACTGTCTCTGGCAATCTCGGCTGCAATCGTTGCTTCCTGCTCAATTTCCGCATTCAACATTTCTACATATTTGGGAAAAGCAGGACATTCTATGGTCTCCTTAGCGGCATTGAAAGAGTCTTCGTAACAGAGAAAATCTCCAAGCAGTTCCTCTTCTGCACGCCAAGGCTTGAAAAGTTGCAAAAGTGCTAAATAGAAAAACTCCTTTTTTTCAGGAGATTCGCCACTCAATTTTCGATGGTTTACCAAGTGGCATTTTCTTTGCTTGACCAGACATCCCTCACTTCCTATTACAGCATACACTCCTTTCTCAGTATCTTCTTTGATGTTCCTCTTGAATATGTAATTTTGCAGAACCTCATACAGACAAACATTCTCGAGGTGACTGCTTCGATTTGGATAATATGTATCCAACATGTTTGTCTTCAAAATGTCGGTACTGTTTGGCTCCTTTTCCGCCAAATACTCAATTTCCCGCACAGGTTTGAGAACTCGATTACGCGTTGCAGCAAGACCAAGACTCGCCCAAACGATACTCCTGGACTTGGCATAGAGACTTGCTGAAGACAACCGGTCAGAACATTCGTACGCTCCGATTTCTCGATGCGACAACATCTTCAGACTGAAACTGTACAACTTCTTGCTGAGGCTCTTTTCATGGGAAATGTCCTCCCACATATCCTTCAATTCTGTCTTCTCTTTTTTGGTGATGTAAGACGTCACATACCGAGCCACAGCCATACAGTTATCAGCCACAAACTGTATATCCATGTTAGCATTCCACATGGACAAAATCACCGGGTTGTAGTCGTTGATGTACTTGGACTCTTCGTTCCTCTTCAAATTGTAAGTGTTTTTAGGTGATTTCTTCATGACATTGTGTCGCAACGAAGACATCAAACTGTTTACTCTTCCTTTAGAAATCACCGGTCGTGGAAAGCCGAAACGACATTTAGTGTAGAACTTGTCTTTGTTTCGGAATTTACGACGGCAGTACTTTCCACATCGATGGCTTTGGAAACGCAGAACTTTTTCTCTTAGGCTTTTCTTCTCCTTTGCGTTTGGAACAGCACACGTAGAATACTGTTGGATGAAACTCATCACTGAGTCTTCTGGATCCGTTCCAAATTTAGGTGCATCCTTGATCCACAGCAACATATGTATATGAGGAGCACCTCTTGCTTGGTACTCCTTTCTCCAGAAGAAATCCAACACCTCTCCAAGAGGTGGATTCTTCTTATTCATGATGAAAGACATCATAGCTTCAAATCTATGATTGAAGTACCTACATACATTGACTGGATCCAAAGAGCACAGTTCTCCGGGTGTCTTGAATTCGATGTTATCTACGTTAGCATTTGCCTCTCGTAGAAATTGAAGTAAGTCTTCCCAGCCATACTCGGCACAGCTCAGAGTGAGGAACCATGTGGGAGTACCTAAGTTCCTCAGCATACATTTTAAATCACCATGACGATGGTACCAGTACTCATTAGTACCACGCTGACACGCCATGAGATTAATCAGGTGAGAATCCAAAATACTATCTTGGACATTGACTTTATCCATAAAATCACTTGCCGAGATGTTTTGCATGTGTATACCACTTTTCAAGATGTGGTTCACTGCATATGACAGTCCAGACAGATCGCTTTCAAACAGGAGATGAAACAAATAAGGAATGCATTGTCGAAACCTAGCATCTCCTGCATACAATCGCAAAGTCCGGTATTCAGAAGCAGGAATTTGATGAGGTCGCTCATCATATCTTCCTCCCTGACCTGTTGGAAAAAGCTGTGGGAAACACCGAGCTTCCAAACTTTCCTCCCAAACACTAATGGGACTCCCTTTGGCTTGTTTCATTTGAAACAACTCAATAGCATTCCCCATGACTTCCTTGGAATGCAAAGGATGAACACTATAATGTTCATATATTTCTTCACTAGTAGAGGGTTCTACTTTCTCAATTTGACCAGCACACAAATCGCTATCCTCTTCCTCACTTACTTCCTCTTCTGCAACATATACATTCTTATAGTATTTATTATTTTTTTTCAAATACAATGTTGCCTTTTTAACTTTCCTAACATCTACTAAATCTTGCCATATTTTCTTATTCTTTGTCGGAACCCCATTAACTAAGATAACCAGAGGTTCCTCTTCCACTTTTTCTACTCCAATTGTGTTAATGTTTTTCTTGAAATCTAGAGGCAAATAAACAACTCTTCCCTTTAATCCTCTCTGTAAATCTGATGGAGGCAATTTCCCTGTCTTTGGCTCCATTCTTACAATAGCCTGAAAGGGATGGATACTTTGAATCAAAATAGATTCATAAGTATTTAAGTCCTTCAATTCAGAAGGAATCTCAACCAATTCCAGATTATTATGAACTGCTCTAGCAGGCATCTGGTTTTGTTTTAATTTGTTACAACAATAAGTACACACACGTTGATCCAATCCCAAATCAAAACAATTTTCTACCATCAAGTATGTTGCAAAATCCTTCCATTCACTATTATTTTCCCTTTCACTTTTTGCATATAAATCCACTAACTTAGTCTGATTCTTATAATAAGTGCGTCGACAACACACACAAGTGAAATTAGGCCTCTCACTTGATTTCACGTCAAACGTCGCAATTTCCCTCTGGAAATTATCTGTACTGGAAACCTGTACACTATCTTCCACATGACCCTCTACTTCTTGCTCAATTTCAACATTCTCCTCTTTACTTCCAAAGTAACAAAACTCAATTTCTTCACATATATTCTTCACATCTATTTCAGAACCATGCAAAAGAGCAGCGCATAATTGTTTCAGCATAATTGCTGGACTCTTAGCATAATACAACATTCTAACTAATTTCCTCACTTTGTTATGATGCACTGCTAGCATCCTGAAATGATGAAAAACACTCTGGCATACTCTCCTGGAAAGACAAGCCAGTGAATGACCATGCAAACCTGTCACTTCTCTTACTCTGCAAGGATCTAATTCTTGCAACAACATCATTTTCTGCTTCAAACTTTTTTTGTTAAATGACCGTACAAAATCACAAAGCAAATTGATGGAATCCTGTCGCACACTGCAAATACTACTACACTTCCAGGTGTACACAGGACCCTTAGCACGTCTTCCTAAAACCTCATTACCTAACACCTCTTCTGCCTCTGTTGTCACAAGTTTTTCTTTTTCAACTGGACAACCATCTTTCACTTCATAAGCACGACCACTGGTGTCAACTGCATGCACCAAATCATTATCCTGGAAATAACTCTCCTCATTAAAAAATGCCTCACAGCTTGAACTATGCATCCATTCTCCAGAAAAAACTTCACAAAAATTACTACGATTAACTATTCTCTTCCATCTACTATTTCTTTTGAAATCAAAAATTGCCTTGTTTAGCTTCCTAATTCTATTGATTATCAAAATAAATAACTTACGTTTAATTTCAAATGCCTGATCAATAACTTTCTCAACTTTTTTTTTTCTCTTATAAAAAACTAGTTTCTGTTGACCTTTCTTAATAGTTTTTTAACAAATTGCCAATTATCCTGTTGCGGAACATTCGTTTACGAATCTCCCTAAACTGTTGTTTCCTTCTACTATCATGCACAGATTTATCTCTTGCTCTAGCAGTAACATTTTTCATTGTCCTTTTCTTTCCATTTGATTTCCTTCTCGTTTTATGGACTGAAACATTTTCTGTAGTAATATTTTTTTTAATACAAATATTTCTTATGAAATATTTAGAGCTCTTACCCGGTGCTTTCTTCGTGGCTTGAGAAATCTTTTTGTTAGAGGACTGCTGCGTTTTTTTTTTCACCTGCTGTCTTTGACGTTTTGCAGCCTTTATCTGTCTTTGTATTGTAGGCATGGTGAAATCTTGAAATGATCTGCAGTTGAATCTGTGGAAAAATATAATAAAAAATGTTATTAAACATTATTACCAAACAGTAAATCAGTAACAGTGATCAAAAACTTAACACACTACTTGACATTTTAATTTGAAGATTTTTTAGTCATTGGCAATTTTACAATACAGAAATACCAGAAAAGAAATGACATTTATATTTATGTTACCTATGCTATTTTATATGTGAATCTGATCTAATTTTATGAGCATATTTTAATATTTTATTGAAGACACTACACATAACCTGTTTTTGAAGGTGTCTTTATTTTTAAATTAAACGGTTTACCTTTTTACTTTTTATTGATTATAAATTTTAAAAATAAATGTTTATATTTCCAAAGGCTCAAGCAGGTCAGCTTCCCATCCTATATCATATAATTCGGACAAATCTGCATCCTCATCACGCTCTTCTTCATCCTCAGGATTTAAATCATCCAAAGGATCAACATCCACTGATGTTTCAATTACAAGTTCAATGATGAGGTCAAAATCAACTGATTGCAGATTGTCGCTCATGTTGAGGTTGTCTTTATCTTTAAAGAAAGATAACAACAATGAGATGTTGCAGAGTAAGAGACAAATCTCACAGATTATAATAGTAAAATTGTTTAACAAGATTAACATTTTGCAGCTATTATTTAGCCATGTCCAGCAATGCTGAGCAGGTGAAGCCTATGTCTAATTTTCCACTGAACAGGACTCATCTCTTCTTAACCTTGGATAAGCCTCACCGACTCTGTGTCCCCTGCACATACTTAAATGTTAAAGGGCAGATTTATATTAAATGGCACATCCCCAGGCATGCACCAGTTAACGTGCACCACTGCTCTGCCACCCATGGTGTGCCGCATTTACAATCAGATAGGAGAAAGCTGCGTCAAAACCCTGCGCCTGCTTGAAGCTGGCATAGCTCTTGACGCAGCATTGTGGAGATGGGGCACCCCTGAGCCTTGCTGGAGCTGCATCGCACTTGCGATACAACTCCAGCAATGCGCCACCTTTACGGCACAGATGCGTCACGCATCTGTGCCGTTTTTGCCCCATGCTGCGCCGCATTGTAAATGCAGCACACCATGGGTGGCGGAACAGCGGCGCAGGATGACTGTCACATCCCTGGTGATGCGCCAGTCATCATAAATCTATCCCTAAGCTTCTTATCTTGTTACAGATGAACTGCCATATGTATCATCAAAATATTTTACATTTTCTAAATAGCGAATTTTAAGGAATAAATAGCGATTCTTTACCATTCCTAATTTGCGATGAGCAAATTGCTAATTGCAAGTTACCCATTCATTTCCATGGGCTAGGAGGCTCATAGGAATGAAGGTTTAATTTGCGATTAGCAATTTGCTCATCACAAATTAGGAATTTTTCCAAGGGTGCAGGGGTGTCTCAAGAACACCCTGCTGCACCCCTGAAAAACAAATTTGGGGGCATATGGCACACATACATGCCCTAAGGGCATGTGTTGGCGTCATATGGCACCTTTTGTTTTTTTGAAAGAAAGCTTTTTGAAAAGAATTCACAAATTACCACCAATTTACCACAATAGTTTCCAAATCCTTAATGTCATTTTTTTACATAGTTTTTGTTTGATACATTGCATTTAAGTAGTCACAAAATTTGCAAATCCTTCAGTGCAATTGCAAAATAAGGAATAGCAAATTTTGCTACTCCTTATTTTGCATCAAACTTGTTTGATACATACCATTTGTCTAATTAACATTCGCAAAGGCCGAAATTCGTAGAATTTTGATCTTTGCAAATGCTAATTAGCTTGATACATATGGCCCCAAGTGAGGCCTGTCTTGCGACATGGTGCATCTTTTGCATCACTGCTGCTTGGGTTTTATGTGGTACGTTTTTTTTACACCATGACATATCTGCCTAAATGCATCAATTTGTAATGTTGTCGCCTCATAGCAAATCTTTTGCACCACCACTGCATCATAAAAGTGACGCACAGTGGCACAAAAGAGGCATACACCTATCATAAATCTGTCCCTAGCATTTTAAATGATTAATCCAGGATGACAATAAAGTGTGTCCTATCCAGAGGTTTGTTTAAGGTGAGGCCTACTCAGGATTGCAGATTAAAGTTACGCTTGATGAAGAATACAGAGGAGATAATACATGTAAAGCTCTACCAATGAAGTAAGTGATGTCTACTTCATTCCGCCAGTCACCATAAATGAATCCATAAGCTTCTTATCTTGTTAGACATCAACCGCCATATGTATCATATAACTATTTTGCATTTCCAAAAAAGCGAATTTTAAGGAATAAATAGCGATTCTTTACCATTCCAAATTTGCGATGAGAAAATTGCTAATTGCAAATTACCCATTCATTTCCATGGGCTAGGAGGCTCATATAAATGAAGGTGCAATTTGCGATTAACAATTTGCTCATCACAAATTAGGAATTTATTCCAAAGGTGCAGGGGTGTCTCAAGAACACCCTGCTGCACCCCTAAAAAAGAAATTTGGGGGCATATGGCGCACATAAATTTTAACAACATTCCTTTACCTCAACAACGATTTTCAAATCATAACTTCAAAACACTACACATGGGAAAATTACTTAAATTGTCCTTAAGACACATAAAAGCGTTTTTTGATTGGCTTTCCTGCATGGTAGGGTCACTCTTAACATGGCTATGTAACACAAACATTCAAAATATAAATTTTCCATGCACATGTGGGAGCATATTTACAAGCAATTTGCGCCACAGAGAAATGTCTTACACTAAAATGAGAAAAATAACATCAGGGACAGTCAATTGCCTTATAAAGAACCGTACACCATTATGTCCTTGTCATGAATTTAAAAACAATTCCTTTTCCCCAAAAACGATTTTCAAATCATAATTTCAAAACACTGCACATGAGAAAATGACTTAAAATGTCATTAAAACACATGAAAGCGTTTTTTGATTGCCTTTCGAGCATGGTTGGGTCACTTTTAACATGGCTATGTAACACAAACATTCAAAATCAAAATTTTCCATGCACATGTGGAAGCATATTTACAAGCAATTTGCGCCACAGAGAAAGGTCTTACACTAAAATGAGAAAAATAACATCAGGGACAGTCAATTGCCTTATAAAGAAGCATACACCATTATGTCTTTGTCATGAATTTAAAAACAATTCCTTTTCCCCAAAAACGATTTTCAAATCATAATTTCTAAACACTGCACATGGGAAAATGACTTAAAATGTCATTAAAACACATGAAAGCGTTTTTTGATTGGCTTTCCTGCATGGTAGGGTCACTCTTAACATGGCTATGTAACACAAACATTCAAAATCAAAATTTTCCATACACATGTGAGAGCATATTTACAAGCAATTTGCGCCACATAAATCATAATTTTCTCCTTAAAGCACACTATTCTCTATCTAAATTAAAGACATATTTTCTCACCTTAGCAAATACTTTGAGTTTGAAAACAGTCTCAGAAACACACCAATTTGTCTTCAGCAGAGCAAAAGGTATGCACTCCAGAGTCTGCAGCTATCAAAAGCACAGAAATGCTGTAATTCTTCACACATATTTCTCATGTCACCCAATCAAAACTCTTCCCTCACTTTTTTTCAAATGAAAACCCTTCCCCCTCTGCCCTTTCTGCCTATTTTCCATAGCAACCACCTCCTGGAATACCTCTGGTGTTTGCAAGTTCACACAACAATGTTGCAATTGAACTCTGAACTCTCAGTGCACCTGCATATCCAGTGCATTCTTTCATTTAATGATTTTTTTATTGACCACTCAAAATACATCTTTCAAAGAACACATCTGTGCACCCTAACTTTCTGTTTTCATCAATCAAAATCCACCAATCACTGTTACTGCTTCATGAACACAGAAACTCCACAGTTTTTTTTTCATTTTACACTCTCATTTTTTCAACTGCCATTTCATTGCCACACTTCATCTGACTGCAGGAGAACCTTCTCTCACCATGTTTTCTGTCTGGATTGTTGGTCATAGTTATATTCACTGGGCTCAAAGGTACGTTGAAAGCAGGAATTTACCTAACCTCAATTTACAAGATGTGGAAATTAAGTGGTTTGGCCACAGAGGATTAAAATGTCACCAATTGATACCATTGGTGAAAACCTTTATGCATTTGCCAAAACCTGACCTGTTAATTGTGCACTGTGGAGGTAATGATTTGGGCACTTTGACTGGGGTAGGTCTGGAAATGCTTTTAAAGGACACCTTTGAGCAATTAATGGCACTTTTTCCTCAGACTGCCTTGGTATATTCAAATATATGCCAAAGACAGAAATGGAGGTGGTCAAACCAATTTTGTCCACAAATTGAGAAGTCGAGGAAGCATGTAAACAAATCTGTTTCAGCTTACATGAGAGACCATGGAATGGGCTCCCTGTACAACAATAACTTGCGTTACTACATGCAAGATATCTACAGAGGAGATGGAGTTCACTTCTCAGATGAGGGCAACAGAGTTTTCACTCTGAATTTAAGAATGTGCATTGGTACCTACTTATAAGTACCTAAATGTACCATAAACCCAAAAGCTCTTCTCAGAGCTACCCTACATCTAATCACTCACAATTATTATTTAACTCTAACATTTTCACTAATTTTCAACAAAATACGCTCCCTGGGGCGCTACCCGGTACGCGTACCGGGAGCTAACCTCGCGAATTTTTTTTAAAAAAATGTTTTTTTTTCGCACATATAAGCCTCCTCAGCCACCCTCAGAAAACCTAGGGGGTCAAGATAACTCTACCGTGCCCCCTTCTACCCATTCTGAACATTATTTGCCCTCCATCTTGTATCTTAATTCGACTGAAACACAAAATGGTGGACTCCCGGAACGCTTAAGGTCCGCGAACCGAGGCGCTCAACGGTTCGCATACCGGGTCGCTCCCTGGGAAGATAAAGAAAATAAAAAATAATCAACAAATCCAACAATCAATTAACATACAGCATTTGAAAAGTCTATCATTCATTTTTCATTGTAGTACGCTCCCCAGAACGCTTCCCGGTTCGCGTACCGGGCGCTACCCACGCAAAAAAACAAAAAAAATATTATTTTTTTTTGCCCCGTGGGGCCCTTTTAAAACCTCCACATTAAACCTAGGGGGTCAGCGAGGATCTACTATGCCCCCTTATGGTTATTTCCCCCTTTGTTTTGGCCTCCTCTTGTCTCTCGATCCTACCGAGAGACAAGATGGCGGCCGCTCCGGACTGTTTAGAATGTTGACAGACACCGGAGAGCCAATCAGCTTCGCTACGCGAAGTTTTGGTACGCTTAAGGTCCGCGAACCGGGGCGCTGCCCGGTCCGCGCTTACAGATATATATCTTTTTTTGAACGTTAATTTCTCAAAATCCACTGCAGCACATATATTGAGACCTACAAAAGGCACATCGGGCTACCAGTCCCTACAATTTAGCCAAGTTTCGTGCAAAAAGTGAGGCTAACCGCCCTATGGAAAACTCAATGTTAAAAACACGTTTTGGGACCCCCCTTTTTTCTCGGCCCCCCCTGGACGAACCCCCCCCAAATTTTCAGGGGCTGTTCCATTTTCCAGAAAATTGCAGCCAATTCCGTCCACAAACGCCAAAGTTATTAGACATAGAATTTTCAAAAATCCCATAGGGAAAAAATCCTAACTATATATACCTACTGGCGACCGCCAGTAGGTAATATATATATATATATATATATATATGTACACGTGAACAAGGGCTTTAGGGCTTGAAATGCGCTGTGTGTTTGGGTCTCTCTAAATAAAGAAAAAATGACTGCCCAGAAGAAACTACTGAGGTCTGTGCCTCTTTCCTCGCCTAAACCGCCGAGTGTGGTATCAGGAAGTGGCTTGAGTTTCCAGGATATATATATATATATATATATATATATATATATATATATATATATATATATATATATATATATATAAATATATATATATATATTACCTACTGGCGATAGCCAGTAGGTATATATAGTTAGGATTGTTGTCCATAGGGAAATCGCAACATTCTATTGGGAATAACTTTGGCGCCGGTTGAGGAATCTTCCTGAAATTTTCCTTAACTTTGCCTCGCGGCGCTCTGCTCCTTCCCTGAAAGTTTGGGGGGGATTCGTCAAGCGAGGGCCGAGATAAAAGGGGGGTCCCAAAACGTGTTTTTCCCATGTTAATTTCAATAGGGCGTTGGACTCACTTTTAGCCCGAACGGCTTAATGGTTTTCCACCAAACTTGGCAAAATTGTAGGGACAGGTAGCCCGATGTGCCTTTGCTAAGTCTCAAGATATGTGCTCCAGTGGTTTTTACGAAAATTAACTTTGAAAAAATATATATTGGGCTACATTGGGCTATATATATGTTAGTGCCCAAATGTAGCCCAATGTAGCCCAATGTAGCCAAAGATGGTCACCAGAGACAAAAAAAACAAATGTAGCCCAAATATCAACCAGATGTACCCCAACTATAGCCCAATGACAGAATATCCCAGAGTGTTCTAAAGAACAAGTAGAGCGCTAACAGTCTTACTTATGACAAACGTATGGCACACCTGAAGTCATCTTGATTGGAATAAAGTGTTAACACTTAAAACATTTAATTTGCAAAGGAACAAAATGAGGGGGTTCATTATGCCATAGAAATTATGATTAGTGCTGAAGAAAGAAAAATTAGGGCACATTTTGAGTGACTTCTCAAATCCTCTTATATTTCATTAAAAACATTCTGATATGCAGACTCCCAAGATGGCCACCAGAGACAAAAGAGCCCAAATGCAGCCCAAATATCAGCCAGATGTAGCCCAACTATAGCCCAATGACAGAATGTCCCAGAGTGTTCTAAAGAACAACTAGAACGCTAACAGTCTTACTTATGACAAAAGTATGGCACACCTGAAGTCATCTTGACTGGAATAAAGTGGTAACACTTAATACATTTAATTTGAAAAGGAACAAAATGAGGGGTTTCATTTTGCCATAGAGATTTTATATATATATATATATATATATATATATTCACTGAAAAAACCATAGGTTACACACCAGTTATAGTTCGCTGGAAATTATACTCGCATAAGACCATTGAAATTCCCACGTTATAGTTAGTTGGACTCACTATAACTTGCACGTCTGCAATGCACTGCTGATGACATCACATATTACATCACTCATGCATATATTTAAATATTTAAACATTACTCGCTAATAAATGTATTCACTAAGATACACTTAATAAGCCAGTTAACCAATCAATTATTTTTTTTAAAACACTGAAAAAACCATAGGTGTCAGGCCTTATATAGTTAGGAATTAGCATTTACAAAACCTTTGAAATTCACTGAAAAAACCATAGGTTTCAGGCCTTATATAGTTAGGAATTAGCATTTAAAAAACCTTTGAAATTCACTGAAAAAAACATAGGTTTCAGGCCTTATATAGTTAGGAATCAGCATTTAAAAAACCTTTGAAATTCACTGAAAAAACCATAGGTTTCAGGCCTTATATAGTTAGGAATTAGCATTTAAAAAAACCTTTGAAATTCACTGAAAAACCCATAGGTTTCAGGAGTTATATAGTTAGGAATTAGTTTTTAAAAAACCTTTGAAATTTACTCAAAAAACTATAAGTTTTAGTGGTGTTATAGTTAGCTGGACATTTTACTCATACAAAACCAATGAAATTGCTCCTATATAGTTAGTTGTACTAACTATATTTCGCGCACCCGCAATCCACTACTGATGATGTCACATATTAGATCATTCATGACATGGTCAGTGACATCACTGATGACATCTCAAATGACATCACTATATATATATTTTGAATAAGGTGGGGCTCATGGAGGAGCACTGGGGCACTACACGTATTGAGGTGATCACATTGGAAGTAAAAGTAGGCAGAAATACTGCCTGTGTTCTGTAAGACAGACAAATCATGTTCTCATTCGCTCTTTTTAACAGGATGGGGTGGTAGACCATATCAAAACCTACAGAGAGACTGAGTAGGATGAAGGCAGCAGGCCTCCCCTCATTCAAACCCCATCTGATCTCATCAGAGACAGTGAAAAAAGTGGTTTCCAGTCTGTGCTCTGCCCTAAATCCCCATTGAGAACTGTCCATTACTTTGTTTTCTCCCCAAAGAGTGAAAAACTTAAGGTTATCAAGTCATTCCAGAATCTTAGCCGGGAAAGGGAGGAGTGAAATTGGGTGATAATTTATGTTATATGTTGTGCGCTTCTGTTATTGATTTTCATTAAATTAAAGGTTTGTTTTAAGTGAAACCGATTGATCCTGTGATCCTGTGGACTACTGCCTGCAGTGATCTTCTGGACTTCTGACTGCTGTTCAATAAACCTTTTTTTTTTTTTTACATCAGAAAGGAGAAGGGGTCCCAAGAGGACCAATTCCTTTTTGCAAATGCATTACTACCTCCTTTAAGGTTTGAGATCAGACATCAGTCTTAAAATATTGGTACATTCAGTATTTGCAAGGGGCATCTAGAAAATGTCCCTACCAGATACTGAATCAATATCCATGCTCAATCTAATTTTAGGAGTCAGAAAAACTTTTCTGACTTCTAAAAAGGATTATATACATAAGAAAAATTATTGTAATGGACGTGAACACTGAACTGGAGGCATATTTACTAACCCCTATCACCACCACACTGTCACTTTCAGTGACGTTGTGATGGCAATATGGGCCTTGACTTTTTTACAAGGCACTGTTAAACCACTTAATGTGGCTTAATGCTTCCTTGTAAATAAGACACCCTTTCACACTGTATTTAGCGTGGAAGGGGAGGGCAATGGGTGTTGTGGTGGGCGTTCCACTGCAAGACCCATTAATTTTGACATGGCCTCCTTTTTACAAGGGCAACATAATTAGGAGGCAGCAACAAAATTAAGACCACAATTAAGACCAGGTAAAACCTGGTCTTAAACAGGTGAAATGAGGAGAAATGCTTTTTTTCTCCTCGTTTTTGCTGTTTCCATTCTTATGCTGTACACCTTGAATCAGCAAATTGCCTATGTTTGTTTATGTGCGGGAAGGTCCCCCTTCCTGCACATAAACAATTATTTTTAAATATTGCTGTTTTTTAACTTATTGGTGTGCTGCTCTAAGCAGCACACATAGAAGTTACAAAACGGAATTTAAAGATTGTTTATGGGCAGGAACAGGGACCTTCATGCACATAAACAATCTTCCCTTCTACACAGGCATAATGCAGTATGGTGCAAGGGTGCCTGCATTGGCGCTAGGCAGCTAAAGTTAGTGTCAGCGCAGGGGGAAACGCAGGGCTGCATCGTATTCTAGTCAATAGGTGCAGCCCTGCATTTTAAAGTGACAAAGCATGTAGTTAGCCTGCTTGTCTTAATGACACGCTTCACCACTTTATTGTAAATATGCCCCTGTGTGTCTATTAACATGCTTTGTACCATTGGCCCTATATTTGGTATCTTCTGACTTTGTCCACATTCTAAATGTTATCACATTGCCTTCCTCAAACTTAGCTGTAGTGTTATCAAATTGTTAATCACATTTCCCTAGTTGAACTGCTTGAAGTTCTAATTTTTGTCACATCTCTTTTGGGCTAATTGCCACCTGCCTGACTTTAAAGGCCAACTGAAACAGGATTCAAAAAGAAAAATAAAATTACCTTTTCCACACCCAGGTGAAATGATCCTAGAATATTAGTGCCTTTTATAGTATTTAAGGGGAGGCACATGGGGACTGGAAGGTGAAGAGTTTCTTCAGCCCTTTAGAGAAGGAACTAGACCAGAGTTCAAATGAGTTTAGAGAGAGGAACATGGAACAGAAATGAACCAGACTTTTGACATCTTGGCTTTCTGTAATATAAGGACTCATTAACGTTAAATTGCATTAAAACATATTTCTTAATCTGCGTCTGAGCAACACTGCAGAAACTTTTAGGAGGACCTAGAGCGAGATCTACTCAGATCTTATTGACAGTCATGGACTGCTGTAGACTTTTACAAGTTTAGACCTGCCTTCCTGCCTTTTTATTAGCAAGAGTGTGTCTGGCTTTGGACTTGAATCTCTGCACCTAAAGAATTAGCATCTGTTTGTAAAACAACCACTCGCAAATGAAAACTATTTTTAGCCAACCCTTATAAAATGCTTCCTATTAGGCCACAGTGAGAAGAAGGCCTTGCACAGTAAGGTAGTTGTAACTGTTTCAGAAGAATCAAGCAAGAAGTAGCTAGATGAAATTAATTTGAATAAGTATAAAACAAAAGAAAATGCAATTAGCATTAAAGTAAACATTAAATATTTATAATAACATAATAATTATAATAATAATAATAATAATAGAGACAAAAAACAGGTAAATAAATAATTATTCCCTAAAGAGAATCTAGAATATCAGGTGAAAAATTCAAAACAGCAAGTTTAGGAGAGCTGCAAATGGAGATGCAGACGTTCACAAATCTCTCTCAAAAACTTGCATCCTAAAAGGTTGAATCTTTGGGCACGTAGTGAACGGATGGACCATCTCGACTGCCCTATTTTGACAACTGAAACAGTGTGTGTTTGTTCAACAGCCTCAGATAAGCAGTTTTAATGGAGTGTAGTAGAGTTCCTGGATAATTTTATATGTATGGGTTTTAAGCAGATTCACATTGAAAATCTGGTGACTTTACTGAATACTCTTCAGAAATTCTTCCCTTGTAATGTCCCTTGTTTAGCAGTCCATCTTCTTACCCAATGGTACAAATTATCAGATTGCTAGTCAACTATGGAGTGATTCAAACGTTTGATCGTACCTTTTTCCAGGGAGAGGTTAAAAGTGAGTTGGTTATTCTAAAAGGACACAGATTTACACAGTAGACTTGTGGTTTTATTAAATGTTTCCTTATTTTAGTACATTTAGGAAACCAAAGACAGAAATTGCATGGACAGCAGCTAGATTAGAAAAAGATTGAAAGTTCATCTTACACCAAAAAGGAACAAACGCATCATATGCAAAATGTGGGGGTTAGAAGTGTATATAGTCATCGGAGAGATCTCAAATTTGTGAGCTACTTCTTTCCATATATGATGATACACTGCTAGAATCTTAAATGTTTAATGTAAGAGGACGAAAGAGGCCGAATATGAGGGCTGATCACACTTAGGGGCTGATTCTGATGCAGGTAGGAAATGCTTCTCGACTGAATCGGGTTGGAAATGGTTTCCAACCCACTTGGATCGGGACAGTCCGACCGACAGAGTACAATACATCCGGATGCTTCCCGATACGATTTGGTTGGACTCCCATTGACTTCAATGGGAGCATATGTTCCTAACCGCATCATAATTGGGCCCTGTGTCGTTCCCGATCCGAATTGGAAGGAGCAAATGCCATTAGGAGGCCTTCCTAAACGCATCAGAATCAGTCCCTAGGTGGGAAAGCTTTCCAACCCGCATTAGAATCAGGCCCTAAATGTCTAAAAGAGACCATCTCTCCCATGCTGCCCCTAATGTGTGCTAACCTGGTGGAGAAAGCAGCCATTAGCACATTTTAAGACAAGGCAAGGGCCAACCCCCATTTCTAGAACAAGTAGCAGTAGTTTAATTGCGTTTTTTTATGCTGCCAAATTAACCGATTTGATGCAGACTTGACTTTATGGGAAAACGCAGATGGCATTGATAAGGGTAGTGCACACAATACAATTACAATGGGGTATCTCCCTATGAGACCTAGTGGAAGTCAGTTCCATTTTTGTGATTGAGAAGTAGTAGAAGAGAGGAAAGAACCATAATTAAGTGTAAACATCTCACCATGAACGGAAATTTGGAACCCTAGGTATGTTACCTGCGAAACATATCTGTAATCCATTTAATCCTTCTATTAAGTAAATGCAATGTGTGTATTCATCTGATTGAGATAATAGCCAGTAGCCAACTTAATGGCTCTTACTGACGTGGTAAATTGAAGGTGAAAATAGGGATATCATCCATATAAGCAGCAATCTTGTGCTTATTTAATTAAAAAAAGAAAGATTATTATTTGAGTATTTCACACACCAAATAAATGGTTCTAAATATAAGGCAAACAATGAGGGTGAAAGTGGACACCCCTGCATGGCCCCACTGGTATATAAAAAATTGGCTGTCTTCATATGCACACAAATAATTTCATTTATCAACCCAGAGTAGTGGACATTTTAAGTAATTTATTTCTTGACTATAAGATTGGTTTGGTATTGTTACATATTTTTACATATTTCTCTGAGGAAAACTTTAAGTCTTCTGCAAAGAAATGGTACCTTTAAATCAATATAAAGTTATGATCTGCCAAGAGTTGCAGGTGCACTGTTGATCAGGAAATCCATTGCCAAATATTTTCTCCACTTGCCTTTTAAATAATGTTTGGTGCAACTGTGCCTTGTAATTAATACATAACTATTACATAATTGATGGTATTCCTAAACTAATTCTACATAGCATACCTATTGCATTAGTGTAAGTAGAACAATGCCTATATACTAAATATAACCCAAGGGGGTGATTTAGATCATGGTGGGTAGACTGCCAGCCCACTAGGTCAGAGGAAGCTCTGCTCTCCTGATGGAGGACCACTTGCCATACCTAAGGATCCCTGCCTACCCGGTGGGGATCTGTCAAGCTTCCATTAAACTACCAGTGTGGCAGTTGTTGTGAAGGCCCTGATTTTTGTTGAGTGGCTCCATGCTTGATGCACTGACTTAGCAAAGTATTTCTGTTCCAGAAACAAACCTTTGAAGCGAGGAGTTGTTGCTTGAAAACAGAAAATGAATGACCCTGTGCATTAGGTAAATGATTTATTTTCTACATAGGGAAGAGTGACTGTAACAATGTCCTAGTGGCCCAGTGGCTGACATGCAGCAAGGTCAAAGATGTGAACCTTTAAAGCTAACTGAGGCTCAGTCGACACAAACGTGACACTTTCCCTGCCTTTAAATGAAGCCGGGAGCTACAAGGTTGGCTGGGTTGGAAAGCACAAATGTATGGGAGCTCTCTTCTTCTACCAACACCTAAATAACCCCATTAATAAATGGAACTATTGAGTCAGAAATTTTTCTTGATAGAATGAAATTTTAACTGACATATGTGTACATGCAGGCATCACCTCTGCAGATAATTGCACACTCACTGTGGCCAAGCCGTTCTGTTGGTGAATCCTGAAGTCATTTAGCGAGGATGTTAACCTTTATTTGGGGTGAGATTAGATCACTGGAAATCTAACAATCTTAATATGGTCATCTGCACATATGTAAATGAAATCCAGTATTTGTAAAGCACAAAATTACCCAAGGGTCAAGGCGCTGGGGGCCGTCGGGAAGAAAAAGCGGGATATTGCCCAGAGTCACATGGTGCTGAACTAACACCGGCACTGGGGATCGAACCATGAACCCTGTGGTCCGGAATCAGGCACCCTGGTCGCTGCATCACCCCTCTTCCTGTAGAACAGGTGTTGCAGACAAGTCAATATAGAGACACATAGATTAAAAGTAATGGGGAGTATCATGAAAAGTGTGGGGCTCCACATGATAGTTTAGGCTCTAAGGTGGACTGTCCTAATTGGACTGCTTATACTCTATCAGGTAGAATATAATATATCCATAGTAGAGATTGACCCAATACAGAGCAGTCAGAAAAACGCTTAAGTGAAACCACTACTTCTGTACTTATGCCAGGATGGAACCCAAATGTATTACTATTCAGCTGGTAGCTCCCTTAAGAAAATCTTTATATTTGTCATGCTGCTGACCTTTCAAGAAAACTGGCCAGCTATTCATTTAGAAACACTGGTTATTAGTGATGTGCGATGGGAGAGTACATCTCTGCTTGGATGCAACCAAATGAAAAGGAACTAGCTTGTGATTACTTCACACAGAGTAGCGTTATCTTAGTCCAGGACTTTCAAGAATGGTTTGCAAGAGCAAAGGTCTTTAGTGGATTATAAAGGAATTAAAAAATGGTTTTAATGTAGAAGATTATGTGCTAGGCCTGATTTAGAGTTTAGTGAGGCCTACTTTGCCTAAAATGGGGAAGATGTCCCAGCCAACAAACATGTACTTCCCCTGCTCTAATTAGAGTGGAGGAAAATGCCATGCTTCTGATGGCGGAGTCTATATTGGCTCTGCCAGTGGAAACCTTTGACCAAAGGCCTTTTGGGAATTGAGTCATCGATCAAAGTACCCAAGACTATTTGTCCTATTTATGCCAAACAAATTACCACAGGCTAACTGCCTTTTCAGGGCAAACATTCCTACATTCGACCACCAGGGAAACCTTGGCAGTGCTCAACAGGAAATCAAAGATATTAAAGACATTTCCTTCTTGTTTGTCAATAACAAGGAGCTTTGCTGAGTGGATACATTAAAGATTGCACCTCATTTGCAAAATCTCAGTGCCTTCAGAATAGCTGCACAACTGAGGGTCTGACGAAGGCACAGAGATCTCTGATTCATTGGTGATCTCTAAGTATGAGGGTCAGTCATCTGTTAAACAATCATCTCCCTGCTGCCCTGAAATATCGGTGGACTGGTCTTCATCCTCTGAATCAGGCTTTATAGGCCTTATTTAGAGACTGATGACTATCCTGCCATTCCACCCTGGGGAAGCCATGACCTCCAGCACCCTGGCAGATGACTGCCGGCATTATTATAGATTCCTCCGGACTTACAGAGATCTCTGTGCCTTCGAAGGAGTCACCACCAAGGTGGTTTCACTGAAGATACAGTAACTTGGCTGGCAGTGCTGTGGGGATCTTTTTTATTTTTTCTGTGCTTCATTGTATTGTATTTTCATTTATTTAATTATTTCTGTTTTTGTGAAATATATTTGTACTTATTTCTACAAATTGTAGTAATGTATAATTTTTTAGCTTAATGAATTTTTAGAGGGATTGGGTGAGTAGCATTTTTTTTAAATTATTGGGGTCATTACGATGGCGGTTGGCCTTCAGTCCGCCCACCATCATATCGGATTTGGGACCAGCCACCTATGAGGCGGCCTACTCACCATCCGAATGATGATGCGACCGCCACCGTTGGGGTCGCATTACCTATATTTTGTATTGTGGTGGGATGTGGTCAGCAGCCACCGCCACAATACAAAAAATAGGGTGCAGACATATCCCTGCACTACGTGGCAGGCACCATGCGGTGCCTGCCATATGGTGCAGGGATATGTAGGGGGCACCATAGGAGCCCCCCTGAGTACATGTCCCTTCCCCAGGGATTAAGGGGGGCTCGCTATGGCCCCCAAATCCATTTCCGCCAGCCGTTTTGCGGTGGGTAGACTACTGCAGAACGACCGTGGGAAAGTGGTAGCATAATCCCTACCAACACAATACAAGGATGAGCAGTTGGTCTGGTGGGCGGACAGGTTTGATACGCCCATCTGGACCGTGGCAGTCGGTCTTTCTGACCGCCACACTTTCCCCTGCCATCATAATATGGCGGGGGCAAACTGCATTGCGATGGCGGAAGGACCGCCACCGACAGCATGACGGTGGCGGTCCCTCTGCCATCGTAATGAGGCCCTATATATTCATTTCTTTTAAATGTTTATATATTTATTATTTTGTAATCTTATTTATTTGTTTAAATCTTTTTAATTAGTTAATAAATGTTAAGTTTGGGGTTGGGTTTTTGTAGATTAAGTGGGTAGTTTAATAAATAAAATATTTATACATTTTTAATAATTGGTTAATGCATCTATTATTCTATTTTTCATCAGCAAACAATTGTTTATTTGTTTAGGTAAATTTATAATAGAACAGAGATTTTTTTAGAACGTGTTTTTATTTATGTTTTACTGCATAGTGGAGTACATTGGGGTTTGGGTGAGTAGAGTTTTTTTTACAGTTTATTATTACCTGTTGTTAACTACTATTTAAAATTTGTAATGTTTGGAATTGTTATTCTTTACATGTTTTAAAATGTTACAAAAATCACCTTTTACTTTTGGGACATGGGGTTTACTAGGTGGATTGAGTGGGGAATTCTATTAAAACTATAAAAATTAATATATTAAATAATGTGTATTAATCTAATAAAAATTACATTAACTTATCTATAAATTATTTAAATGTTTGAAAGGACATTTATATTTAACATATTTATTTTATAGTGTCCATTTTCAAAAACAATATTGATTCAATTATTAACATGGGTTGGAGGATATACTGGGGGCATGAATGGGTTGTCTTTTCTAAAAGGGATAATTTCATTAAAATTAATTAAAAAAAAATTAAATATTAAATTTGCAAACTTGTTTTTTGGTTTAAAAAATAGTTTTTCACTGTCATGTTTTTGTGGGGTTTGTGTTTTTATGTGGCATTTTGAGGGATATTGTTTATTTTTTTTAAAACTGAAATGTATAGTTTTTTTAGCAATTCTGAATTTTCAAATATATTTGAATATTTTGTCATGTCTGGTGGCTTAGTGGACTAATGCATCCACTGCAGGGGCCTGTGTTCTACCTCATGGTCACAGGTTCAAATCCCGCCGGGTCCACTCAGCCTTTCATCCATCTGAGGTCGATAAAATGAGTACCATTGAGTTGGGTAATAATAAACATATGTTATGCAGCGCCTTGGGACTCATGGGTGATAAGTGCGCTTTACAAATGCAAGTGTTGTGTTACACTTTTTTTATTTTATTTGAAACGTATGCATATGATGGGGCTTATTTACATGCCCCTTGCACCGCCGGTGCATGCGACTCAAGGGGCTTGTAAATAAGCCAGGAAGTTTCAATTTAAATTATTAAATTATTTCAACTGTGCATTTATATTATGGGGGACTATTGAATTTGACCTTTCCAATTTCGTTCTTTTCCCAATGTTTGTTGGACTTGAGATAGAATAGTAAGTCTGATTTCTGTACTTCACCATTGTTTGTTAGATTGGAGTCAGAATAGTAAATCTGATCTTCTCCCCCAACATATGCACTGTTCTCACTTTTTGTTAGTTATGAATTAAAATAGTAAAGCTGACACGCTCCATGTATGCACTTTCTCCAAAGTTTGTGAGATTGGAGTTAGAGTAATACATTTCAACCTCTTACCCCTCTAACATTGCTTGCGTTTTCCTTAAAGTGTGTAAGATTGTAGTTAGTGTAGTTGACTTGTTTTTGTTAGTTTTCTTTATTTAGTAAAATTGCATTGTTCCTAGAATTTTGTAAGTTATTAAAAAAGAAGTTTATTTAGTGGATTACATTTATTTCAATTATATTGCTGTTGCGTTTTTAAAAATTATTTTCATTTTTGTTATGTGTTTGGTATATTAAAAATGTTTCATTTTGCTACATATGTTCAAAAAAGTGATTTAAAATGGCTAATTACATATACAATATGTTTTTTTTATTTTGCTAATAGATATGCTTATACGTATAGTGATATATTACTCAACAAAAGTTAATATTAGCATACTTTAATAAACAATAATATGTTTATTGCCATTTATAATTTACTAATATTTTTAAGTTGTATATATTTTAAAGAATATTTTTAACCCCTTGAACACTCATGACGAACTGAGCTCGTCATGAGCCACGGTGCTCGTGTGCTCATAGCGGCTGAGCTCGTCATGCCCGTTAGAAAGCTCGCACGCTGGGGAAATTCCCCTGCTGTGCGAACGTTCTACACAAACGGGTGTGGTAATGAGGAGCTCATGAGGAGCTCATGAGGAGCTGAGCTTGTCATGAGCACCGGGGCGCTGTGCGCGCCCCCCCACCACCCACCAGCACAGCGGGGGAATCAGCCCCGCATACAAGGGGTTAAGTAACACATTCATGTTTATGTTATTTTTATTGTTTACATATATGAATTTAGAAAATACCTTTTATTTTAAGTTATAATATTGATGATCACAGTTAAATACATACACTTAGAAGCATAATTTTAATATTTTGGACAATATTTTGGTAGTTGATATTTTTTAATATGTATGTGAAGTCAATATTTTTGCTGTCAATATATTTACAACAATATTTGTGTACCACAATATTTTTGCTGTCAATATTCTTTCATACAACCTTCAGTTTGTTACTGGTGCACTTCTGTGCACATCTGCTGGGAAATGAGAGTATAGAGACAACCTCAAAGAATACTAATCAGATTTAAATATCAATGCACCAATTCACAATAATAAAACAATAAATTAATACAAAGAGCATGAAAGTGGGAACAGGTCACCAATTTATGAAGATAAAAAAAAAGAGGATCAAAATTACAATAAATTAGCAGCACTAGAGTGCCCATCAACTTGATAACCTTTGCTAACAGGGGGCAGTCCCGTTACTAAAGACATGCCCTGAGCTTCAGTAAATGAAAGCAAATTGTGAAAAGAATAAATATATATAAATCCCAGGCCTTTCTCCTGCTGAAGCAACTACTACAAAAAACAGAATTGGCAATGTTCCTAGGTCTGTTTTTTAATGAGTTCAAGTGCCTTTTGTGGTATTGATGGGTTTCAACACTCAATAAGTCATCATACACTCACTCTGTCACTGATCTTTGCACTTATCCATCCATCCATTCACTGACTCACTAATGCATTCTCCCTTTGACACAACCACAATAAAACACAAATAAGCTCAACAGCATGTGCGATATAAAATAAAAGAGTAGAAAAATAAATCTTGCTGCTTTCTGAACACTGTGAGTATTTGCTTGCAATAACAAAACAAAACACAGCAGTGAGTGTTCATCTTGCAGAGGTATTGAAGAACATGTAGTATTGTTGTAAAGTTCCAGCACGGCCGCCACATTAAAGACCAAATTGTTGGCTATCTTGGACGGAAAACCAGTGATACAGTATGGACAACAACATTCACAATGGTCTCCTGGTTTAGAAGAAGAAGCCATTTGGAATACATCTGACTGCCGATGAAATGAGCAGCAAGCAAGCAACCCATTAGCACTGCCTGGAGAGCTGTCATTCCTCTTAGGAAAAATTAAAATAAAACCGGAGAAGCAAAGACAGTAAAGGGGAACTATAAACAGAGGGTATTGTAAACTAAAGGACTACACTGAAGCATATTCATTTTCAGATAGATGTACAAAAGATCGGAAAATGCCATCATTCACAGGGCAAGAGAGCCAATACGGGCTGAATCATTACCCCTTGAAGTACGCTGTCATGGATAGAAGCAGAGTGTAAATGTCACTCAGACAGACCAATTTCAGAACAGAGCTGACCCAAATGACATCGATGCATCTATGTGAATATATAGTTATATATAGATGTCTGTATCATTTAATTATTTTTTACAAGATCTTACCAGATATCTAAGAAAGATTCTAATGAGTTTTTACAGTGCAAATATTCTCCCACTTGGGGTTGTCAGTGTGGATAATAAACACCAAATTCTTTCTCTACTTAGGTAATCTATGACATTTCATGTAACAAAATACCTATTTGAAGTTTTTAATACAGAGAAATATCAATCCACTCTTAAATGTCAATTGAGCTTAACATATGCTTTTCACAATCAATGTGTCAGGCCTAGTTTGTTTCTTATAGCTTTTCATAATAAACAGATCATGGCAATGAAACATATAATGCTGATGAACAAATCAGACCTCTAGCCATGATCACTGGCTTTTCACAATAGCCAACTGATTCCTCTTATACTGAACTTAAGCTGACCCAGCAGGCAACTATTTGGCATACAGTCATAACATTGCAGTTGGCATAGCAAAATACTATCTCTCCTAAAAGGGTCTAACAAGTGTTTTCACAGTGCTAATCTTTCTACCCCCATGGTTTGTCATAGGGTATACCAGCACCAAAACCCTTGTCTAATATGGTACTCTGTGAGATTCCATGCAGTAAAACACCTATGTGTGCAGAGTAATGACAATCTTCTCTTAAATGCCTGTTTACCATACCATATTGGTTTCACAACCAATATGCCCGTCATGTTGCGTTCATCGTAACGTTTCTTTATAAATAATTAGGTCTATAGCTTTATCATTGGCTTGCCACCATAAACAACTTCAACTCTCTGTGGTGGTCATAAACATTTCTACAAGGCAACCATCAGCTATACTGTAATGTGGATGGAGACTAAGGGCCTAATTCCAAGTTTGGCGGTCTGTGGACCAACCCCACGGTGGCACAGCGGTGGTGTTGAGGACCAGCGGTCTGACCACCATATTATGACTTTGGCAGTCAGACCGCCATTGGACCACTGCAACAGCTGGGGATATGTGATCCCTCGGTGGTGGGTCATCGGGCTGAGGCCGCAATATGGTTCCAGTGCTGCTGCGGCACCGCCAAGCATATTAAGAGTTTCCTCACTGCCACAGTTTTCATGGTGTGAGAACCCCATTAAAAGTGTGTCAGTGAGAAAACTAAGGGGGCCCTGCAGGGCCCCCTGATGACTCAGGGCCTGGGAATGAATGCAGTTGGGCACATAGTGTGCCCCCGTGTGCATGCGCCCCCAGTTCCTGCATGGCAAAGACTTAACAGACCGTGCTGTACAGGAATGTGCTTTGGTGCTCCCATTGTGGTGCCTTTCTAACAGGCACCGCCCTAGGACTGCCAAAGCACCACCCGCCAGCCCATAAATGAACTCGTAGTCCGTTGGGTGGTGTTCAGACAAGTTTGGGGGTATGGGAATGGGGCGCTGGTGTGATGGCCTGCTCCCACACTGCCAAACTCGTAATAAGGCCCTAAGCCTCTCTCTCAGTAGTACTCTGAGAGCTATATTTTGTTGATCACATAAGAACAGACAACATTTTCCCTCATAGGCCAGACATAATAACCAATTTCGATTGGTGTAGCCCTGGGAACCACATATTGCTCTCAAATGAAAAACTGCTCTTGGAATTTTAACATTAATGATGGTAGGGGATGGTGCTGGAACTTTAATACATTTCAAATGGCGGCGCTCATCTCAACTGTGCTTATGCCGAGACAACCAAATACTTTAATTATCTAGCTATCTAAGACACTTTAAATATTATTACAAGTCATTTGTGTGCTCATTGAAAGTTCAAGCTCCGGCAGCCATACTGCCCCTGGCTCGGTCAGTTGGATAAATAAACAATATAATTACACCTGTGTGGAGGTGAAGCCCTTTTTTCCATGGAAATACAAAACTTCTACCCAATCAAAACATGTATTCCTGGCTAACCACATGTGGGTGGAGCCAAATACACTTTCCTGTAGTGATTCTTAAAGCCCTTTTTAGGTTGATCACATAATGTCTGGCGACAACTGACCTAAAAATATAAGTTAAATAAAGGAGAAATACAAACTCAAAGAACAAGTATAATAATTCGGTATCCAGGTTCTAATGATAAAATGTGAATGAAAACAAAAGGAGTTGAATGAGTGGTAAGGCCCCCAACTCATGAAAAACAAATATGTGGGCCAAAAGTCAAAACGAGCTGCAGCACAAATGGGCCAAATTGGGAGCTGGAAACTGAATTTAGAAGAGAACAATTCCTAAAGCTTTAATTATGCTGCACAATAGGCTTTAAAAAAAGTATACATTCTTAATGGTCACTGAATGCAAGTTGCTCAGTAATTATTTTCAGTCAGTTCGCTAATGCTTCCCTCTTCTCTCCCTGTAAGAAAATGTTGGTATTCTTTTTCAGTTTAAACCATCTCTTTAAGAAATTCTCTTGAGGGGCCTACCAGAACCATTAACCTTCTGGTAAAAAGAAAATGTAAAATAAGCAACGCCTTCAATTTTTACAGAGGAAAGGCTCTTTTAAAATACACCACTCCGTTCAAAAAATTGGAAATACAATGAATAGAAAATTACATGGAATGTTGAAGAGTATAAGATGGTACTTTATTCATGAAAAATGCAGATTACGCCGTATAATTTTGATGTTAGATTTTAGTTGTGTTCCATGGAATTTGTGCAGGTCAGGCAGCTGTCACCTGTGTGCAGAATGATAAAGGGTGCAGCCATTATTGAAATAAGTGTACTGTACTAATATTTAAAAACGTTATTAAACAAATCAGTTAGTACTATACAGTCAAAAACCAAACACTATAATCAATACCAGACTCATATTATTTTAAACAACAATTTAAGCTGTATCCCAAAGGACTGATGGATATTTAAAGTAGAAAATATCATACAACCAACCTTTTGAAAGTTATTTTTTCTTTTAATGGAAATAAACAAGGGGGTAGAATAAAGCCAATTACACAAACATATGAAGTGTGTAATAAGTGAAATAAAGACTCATTAAAACACAATATACTAATGATTAGTCAATGAAGATGATGTGTTTACAAAAGTATATAACAATTTAACATATAATTAATAAATATTATATGGCATAATATGAGCATAACAGAGAATTCAAAACATTCAAGGAGGTGTAAAGTTTTAGATCCCAATACCTATTTTGTAATCGAAGTTTTACTAGAAATATTATAACATAATAATGCCAACAGTAACCATAACAAATCTCTGTTCAAAGAAGTAGATGAAGGATTGGCAATTGCTTAGTATGATTATAGAAAACTGCATACCACCATACCTTAAAGGAAAAGTTTGAAGTACAATTCCAGTTGGCAGTAAATTGCTGGAAAGCAATGGCTAATAAAATATCTTATTGTTACCAAAATATGAACACCAATAATCAATTAAACTACCAAAAAATATATTATTTTTACTAAATAAATTGAAGAATAAGAAATGGCGTCAAACTTTGTGCCAAAAAAGTAAAGTACAAGGGCATGAAAGCATCATATGAATCAAGTCAATATGGGTACTGCTGCTGGACCAAGAAGTAACATCTGTGGTATTGGAAGTCTTTAAAATTGAAAGAGGAGTGAGATGTAACCTATGATAAACAAAAAATGTGTTTTAGTAAGACTGGAAACTCTGGAGGTTTTGACAAGTTTGAGCTATAATTTATCCCAGAGAGGTATTGACCTTGTGTGGCCTATCTCATTCTTCCATAAGATTTCAAGTGAAGTTTTAGTTCTCGAAGTACTCAAGGGAAACGAACATTAATAAATAAGAGATATTTTGGGAATAGAGTATAAACTTGAAACAAAGATGGATGTTGAAGGACTTCATCAATATAATCATCACCAAAATAATCATGTAGCATTATGAAAAGAAAGAGGAGTTTTATCTTCAAATAAATTGTGAATCCAAGATATAGTGCACCATTACGATGGCAGGAGGACCGCAACGGTATTCGGGGCCTCCCACCAGGGGTGTGTTGGTCCCGCAGTGCCGATTATGATGCATCCCGCATATTTTACCAGCCGCAATGTAAAAACTGCATGTTGTGCATTTGTATGCACAACGTGACAGGCACCGCGCAGTGCCTGCCATCTTGTGAATGCAAATGCCAGGGGGTACTCTGGGTACCCAGTAAGTGCAAGCCCCACCTCCCCAACAACCCAGGGGTCCACAACAGGCCCCCAAAACAGAAGACCGCCTGCCTTTCCATGGCTTGCAGACACCGCCACCATGTTATGCTCCTTTTCCACCCGGTCGACGCGTCGACCGGCAGAAAAGTGGCGGATGGTCTTTCGTCCGCCACGGACCCCCCAGCCATACTAATATGGAATGGGGTCTTTCTGGTGTAGATGGTGGGCTGGTGGTGGCAACTGCCAGTCCGGCGGAGGCAAACCGCCTGCCATCTTAATGGGCCTCATACTTTTCTTTTGCCATGATTTTCCAAAAATAGGTTTGTTGTTAACCTCAGTAAATTTATTGTACCACAGTAGCATGTGGAGGAAAGCAGTACATTACAAATGGTCTGTACTGGAAAGTGGTTGAAAGAATCTACAAGCATGTCTAAAAATAAGTGTCATTAAATTAAACGGTTGAGAAGAAAAGGAAATTAACTCCTCAAAACTAAAAGGCTAAATCAAAGCTCTTCCTATAGTTAATCACAATGGCAAAAAAGGGGACACGCCTTTTGTTAGCCAGAAAGAAGACTGTAAAAGGCAAAAGGCTTCATGATATTATCTCAAATCAGGAAAGTTGACACCTCCCTCCCCTTCAAATCGTTTACGTTTGGACAATGAAATTAGTAGTTTCTACGTGTTCCATCAAAATTGTGAAAAGAGTGAGTCAATTCTTCTGAAATGCATTGTTGGTATCGAAACAGGTATCATAGAGATTGTTTGGAGAATGATAGGAGAAATCATTATTTTAATTAAGTCTAATAAAAAATGGGATTCCAACAAGATATTAAGGATTCCGATTTAAGAAGAAGCTCTTTAACATTAATGGGAATTGAGCTGGAATTTAATTGGTAGTCCATATCCCATGATAAATGATAATTAATTTTAGTAGAACTTCAGATAAATCCAGAAGATGCAAATAAGTGCTTATTACAAAATGTATTTAATTAAAATGTTTCAGTTTTCTCTGAATTATCTTTTAGCCTAATGCAAGTGAAAAAGCAGATAAATCATTAATTAGGGCTGGCTGGTAGCGGAGATTCTAGATTGCAAACAAAAAGAATAATATCATCTGCATAAGCCACTAATTTCAAATGATTGGTATCATATTTAAATCCTGAGATTTTTTCAATTTGACTGATTTGAATAGAAATTGTTCTAATGTTAGAATGAACAGTAAAGGAGATAGGGGGCAACCCTGTCAGACACCTCTTTGATGAGTGAAACAGTTTGAAGATTTTCCATTGACAAATGTGGAGAGTCATATGACAAGGAGGATAATGAAATCAACTTATGACCAAAAACATGTCAGTCCAATGATTTAAGCGTAGACTTCCTGTTAAGTCTATCAAAAATCTTTACTGCATCAATGGTGATTGCTGTTAAAGGACATTTTACAATAGAGGCTTTACTTGGTACATTAAAAAGCTTTCTGGTGTTATCTGAGGCTATTCTTTCCTTTATAAAGCCTTCTTGCTCGAGCAAGTTATTTTGGTAACAAATACCATAGCAGCTCTACAGTTGCTAGTTCAGCCACTGGAAATGGATCCGAGGACGGTTGCAACCTCGCAAGTGCAATCCCAGGCCTCTATAGAATAAAATCTTAAGATTCAGCTCCCTGCTCAAAGTGCCCTGGAACTGCAGCTGATGTCTTTACCTGTTCTAGCTGATGTAACCCCGATGGATAACAACTCCCAGTTTCAGCTGCCTATCCTAACATTCAACATTCAGCAGGTCCAGCAATGGACCTTAAACACTATTTTAAACCTTATACTGGATGAAATAAGAGATCTAAGAGCATCTTAGGCAATTGAGAGCAAATCCCTGCACCTTCGTTTGACCAAAATTGAAGAAGCAGTTCCCACCTTCCCAGCAAGGATGCAGGAGGCAGAGTCTAGGATATCACAGCTTAAGGATCGAATGGCGACTTTGCAGTAGCAGACAGATGTAGCAAGGAAAGGCACATTGTCGCTGGAAAACAATATTGATGAACTGGAAAACCATTCGCGACGTTCCAATCTACGGCTGGTGGGGGTACCGGAAGGCTGCAAAGGGGCCCAAATGGTTCAATGGGTTGAGACTTTTATTAAGAATGATGTCCTACCAGAAATCTCAGGTGACTTGACTATTACAGGAGCCCATAGGGTACGGGCCCATCCATTACCCTATTCGAAGTTGTCCTGGGCAATTTTGTTTAATTTTGCCGACTATCGTATCAAGGAAGCCATCCAAAGAAAACAATTCTCCACTAAGGAAATATCTAGCTGTTGAACTTTCTCTGATATGTCTGCTGTAGAAGCATGGCGTTGAAAGAAATTTGTGAAACTTTTTTATCTATTTATGGCCTAGGGTGCAGAGGTGGCAATAGCCCAACAGTCTAAACTTAGGGTTTTAGTAAAGGGCAAATTTCATATGTTTGACAGCACAAGGAAGGTCCGGAGAGAGAGGACTGAGGAAAGGTGAGAGAGAGGGTTCCACAATAGCTGGAGAGATTCACTAGAATCAAATAGTGTGTTTCTTACTCAGGGTGCTTCAAAATGGCACCCATCAGGGGAGTATATCCAGGTGCTCGGACAGGGGGGATTGAGAGGGATATTGTGGGCTATACCCCTCAATCCCGGGGTGGTGTCACAGTGTAGGGTTGGTGGGGGGGGGCACAGATATTAGAAAAGAGCAGAATCATAGGTAGGACAGTATCGTTGGAAACAAAAAAGGGACAGAAAAGTAATTTATTTGGTGGCCTTTCTGAAATGGGGGTTGAGATACGTATAATATCTGTCAATGTGAATGGGATTTCAAATAGCTAAAAGTATGGGGCTTTACATAGGTGGCTTTCTTCTTTTGCACCTCAAATACTTGTTCTGCAAGAGACTCACCTAAAGTCCAATTACCCAAAACGACATATTCCCAAACATTATGCAAGGGCATATTTTCCTTCTGCAGGGCTGGCAATGAGGGGTGATGCGATATATCTCAGGCGAGGGCTAGACTCGGACATTATCCAGGTTCAGAGGGATCCCTTCGGTAGGTGGGTATGAATTATTGCTGTGGTAAGTGGTTCTGTTTGTCATCTCATAAATTATTATGCCCGACGGTAGACAACCCTGAATATATTATAAGAATTAATGACTTGATGAGAGGAGTGTTGGGTCTAATAATACTAGGGGGGATTTTAATTATATTCAGGATCTAGCTAAGGCTACCTCGAATAAAATAAAATAAACAATTGAAGCCTATAACCAAAAAGGTATTGGATTCTATAATCCAAGATTATCAATTGATTGATCCTTGGCGTAGAGCCCACTCGGAAATGTCACAGTATACTTACTATTACCGCCAATTTCAGTTGGCCTTGCGTATTGGCTAGTTTCTTATCTCTCGCTTTCTTAAGTGTCTTGATTCCCAAATATGAGCAAATCCTTTTTACGACCATTCCACCATTACTGTTAAGGTAGAACTAGATGCTAGGCGACAGGAGAGATCCGGGTGGCAGATAGATTGTTTCCTTCTTTCCAACCAGGAATGGCTGGATAATATGAAAGTATGGATTAAAGAATTTCTTCAGATGAACGAGGGCACCGCTGCACTTTTCTCTGTTTGGGGTGCCTTTAAGGTGGCCTCCCGCGGGCAGATAATGGCTTTCACTACCTTTCAATCTAAGTGACTAGGGCACCTATTTTGGACCTGCAACTTGCAGTTGATACTGCAACTCAATCTAGGGCAAATTCCTTGGCCTAGCGTATTGTTCTGGTTCAACAATAGGTCACCGCTAAACAAGAACTCAGGGATTTCTTTGTACTCAAAGAGATAAAGAATTCTCGATCTTACCAACAGGAAGGGCTATGAAGAAAGTCAGATGGTCGGAACATTTCTGGCCTGGTCATCTAAGGTGAAGCAGGAAGATGCTATAGTTACTAAACTACAGGTACCTAGGTCGGGGGCTTTGACAACTGAGAAGGAGGAGGCTGCAAAAATATTCCTTGCTCACTATAATAAACTCTATGCCACAAAGTATACGGTTCCACAAGATGCCATACATCAGTATTTTGCTGATATCAATCTACCAGAAATGTCAAGTAGTCAGACTGAGGCATTAGTAGCCAATATTATAGCACTAGAAATTTGTCAAGTGATTGCAGCAATGCCACCAGGACTGACATGCGGGAATGATGGTTTTCCAATTGAGTTTTATAAAGTCTTTCAGGATGATTTAACATCGTTTTTAGTGTCACTTTTAATGCATTAAAAAATGGCAAAGAGGTTCCCCAGATATTTAGGGAATCAGTTGTTAGTTTTGCTAAAAAAGGGCAGAATCCCTGTGATGTCAATTCATATAGACCTGTTAGTCAGCTCAATTCCGATTATAAAAACTTATTGAAAGTCTAGGCTAACAGAATTTCGCCTGTCGCCCAGAAAATAATTCACAAAGAGCAAGCTGACTTTTTACCAGGACAGCAAATATCGGTGCATATCACTTTTCAAATACATGCCATTGATTTTTTTAATACTAATTTGATACCTGCATATATAATGATGGTTGATGCAGAAAAAGTATCGAACCTCGTTTACAGGGATACTCTTTTGTCTTTGCAGTCAAAAGGTTTGGATTTCCCAGTATAATCATCAATATGCTATTTAATATACACAAGGGAGCATAGGCAAACTTTTTTTTAAATTCCAGCATACTCTGAACTATAGATATAAATTGGGGGACTCGGCAGGGCTGTCCTTTATCGCTTGTACTTTTTAACTTCTTCATCAAACCATTGGCAGCCAGGATAAGGGCTAATCGGGCAATTAAAGCTCCAATGGAAGGGATGGCCAAGCTCAAATTATTTACCAATTATATAATCCTGTATCTCAGGCCTCATAAATTAAACTTAAACATCATTTGGGGTGAATTTCAGCTATTTCAATCTACTGGCGGGTACAAAATCAATCATGGTAACTCAAAAACCCTGATTTCTAACACCTCAGCTGATAATTTCCCTCATAGTTTTTATTGTTCAGTGGTTTTGATCAATCCAATTAGATATCTAGCAGTTTATGTAACTAATTCCCATGCAGAACATTACAGGCTGAACTATGAAGTAACGTTAAAAAATTAGGGGTCTACTTGATCCCTCTTCTCCCTCTTAGGTTGCCTTCATTAAAATGACAATTTTGCCTTTGTTAGTTTTTTTATTTATGAATGTTCCAATTAAAATTAATTCATCCTATTTTAAAAGGATGTTTCTTTTCGTCAGTTTGTTTGGAGTAAAAAAGGACCTAGAGTCAAATATCCAGTTCTACAGTTGGGATTAAATTTGGGCAGGTTGACACTGCAACAGATACGTGTATACTATGAAGCTTCCCTCCTCAATTTTTGGGTTTGTATAACGGATTCAAGGGCATGGTTAGAGGATTATTTTCATTAATAGAATGGTAAAGGAATCAGGATCACAGCTTCTGGTTTTCATTAAAAAGACCAAACTCCCAAAAAGAACGAAGTAGAAGATATTACAAGACCTCCGTATTAGACTCTAGTCTCTCTATACTACCAATGCGCCAGAGGCCGGGTATGGATATCTCTACTTAAATGAATGTAAAGTTTTAGGTCTACAAATTCAGTCTACCCAATTGAGCATTCGGAAATCTAATGGGTTCAGGGAGCTGGGCCATTTTTTTTTGGGAGGAAGGTGTATCACTTGGCACGAAATTTTAGCAAGGTCTAGAGATCATAGAAGCCCTTTTTTTGGATTTATGCAAATTATCCACCTTGTGAAAAAAAAATGTTTTCCTGTTAGTGTTGTTCCTTCCTCATTATAGACTGCTCTTTTTAAAACCAGGTTGAACGGTGTGTTAACTGGTATAGATCTTTGCAGAGATAAGGGGAAAACCATCTAATGAAGAATTTCTTGGGAAAGATGCCTCTTTCCTCTCATGATGGATGGGGTACTACACCCCAAAAGCCTTATATAGAATGTACCCAGAATTGGAATAGAGATGTTTTAGGTGCCAGTAACCAGATGGTGGAGATTGGCTTCATACTTTCTTTACTTGCCAATTGTTGGCTCAATTCTGGGAAAAATATTTGGCGCCCTATGTAAAGGCTTACAGAGACAACTCATCCCAGAGCCTGCTGTGCCAATTTTTGGTTGGTTAAAACAGAAGCTAACAGTGACTAATATTAAAACCCAGCAAGCCTTTATTTCAATCACTTCATTGGCAGTGCGATTCTTGATTCTGCAGAACTGGAGGACAAGTAGAGTTCACACATATGTAGAATGGCACAAGAAAATGACCTGCACAAGTAAATTCAAAGAGGCCTACGCAAAAAGGGTTGATGAGATCAAAAGGTTTACAAGGGTATGGAAAATTATGGAATAATTGGGGATTGACCCATGTTGTTTATCTTTCCATCGGTCTTGAATGACGGCTACTGTTTTTTTCACTCAAATAATTATTTATGAGACAATGAACTATAATATTTCTCTGTGTCAAAGGAGATTTTTACTTTTTTCTAATGTTTTATTTTGATTAAATGTATTGCTTCTATTTTGTACTTTGATTGATCCTTTCTTATCATTTACCAGCTTTATATTGAGTATTTACTGAGACATAATCAATTCTTTCTATTTTTCTGCTCAATAAAAAAAAAAAAAAAATTGTAAAAAGGGTTCAAATGCTCGCCAAGTATTTTGGCAAATATTTTATAAACGACAATTACAAGTAATTATGAGCTGCAGTTTTAACACAAAGAAGGGTCCTTAAGAGTAATGGCTGCCTCTTGAAAAGTCCCTTTCAATTAGTTAATAGATGAAATGGAAGTGAATAAATGCAGCATTTTTGGTAGTAAGATGATATTGAAATGAGAATAGAATTTGATAGAAAAGCCATCAGGGCCAGATGTTTGATTCTTCTTTAATAAGTTAACTGTATTGGTAGTTACTTGAAGAGATGTATCTTGGTCTACAGTAGAAACGTTTTGATCAGAGGTAATTGGTTTGTTGATAGAATCTGGAAAGGAATCATTGTGTGAGTCCAGATGAATGGTGTCTGGTGTATACACCTTCTTGTAATTTATTTTCAAATTCCTGAAGAATGTCAATAACTTTAGAAATGATGACACCTGTTATGTAAAAATTCTGTTTTGGTCTCTATTTTCCTTATCTTGAGATAATTTGATAACATCTTCCCTGTCTTATTACGACCTCCATAATGACAAGCACTACTTCTTAGAAAATAGGCAGATGTGTTTACAGTGGATATTCTAGTAAAATACAACCCTGCTGGGCTGCTATTAAGTCTTGAAAACTATTGTTTGATTTAGAGAAATAAAATTGCTGTTCCAGTTTTTTAGTATTGTAACCAAGGCATCATGTCCCTTGGCTAATATCTTCTTTTTGCTAGTGAGATAATAAATAACAAAAAGATGGGCAGAAGCTTTAAATGGATCCCACAGTAAATGCATAAAATAGGAGTAGTAGGGTCATTATGTATATCCCAAAATTCAGAAGTAAATGTAATAAAGGAGGAAGAAAGCATTCTATGTGATAACAAAGGATTATTACATTTCCATATGTTATTTTATTTACAAAAAGGGAGTAGATCCAGAAAAATTACAACTGGAGCATGATCTGAGATCAAATAAGGCCCAACCTCAGTTTTAATAGGAATTTGCAACACATGTTTACTAAAAAAAGAATTATCTACACTAGTAAGAAAACCATGGACTGCGGAGAAAAAAGTATATTCCCATGATATGAGATTATATAATCTTCAGGTATCTACTAGAGATTGTTTATGCATTTTATGGGGAACTAGCTTTACTGCTGTTTGTTGATCTAAAAAAGGACACATCATTTGTTTACAATGGCCTCCTAAAATAAAATAAATAACCATCATATTGAATATTTTTTGGTAATGCTAAGCCAAAAAGTAAATCATATTGGGTATGACCATACACATGAGATATCATTACTGGAACTTAATTAATATTAAGTTTAGCAAAAGTACATCTCCTTCCATTATCTCTTTCTTCAGAAATGACATTAGCATCTAAGTATTAACCACCTAAAAAAGTAACATCATTTTTGTTATGCTGAGTCAGGGAGTCAAAACCATGCCCTCCAATTTCTTTTAAGCTGTAAAGCTTCTAAGTCTGTAAAGTGAATTACCTGTAACAAAACTAAGTCCATTTTTTATTTAGCAGGGTGGGAAAGAATTCCCTGTCTTTTAATTGCAGTATTTCCACCGGTGACATTCCAAGTCATACCCATGAATTATTTGGAATATACAACATATATTTTAGTTCCAATCTACATTAGACATAAAATAAAATAATAGAGGGATTGAAAATGAATTAAGAAAATTTGAATAGCAAAATTGGGAAAGAAGAAGGAAAAGGGTTAAGGATATACAGGAGAAACCTAAAAAGGGGACAAGACAAAGTGACAAAGAGATAAACAGAAATAGACAGTGCGTACCATAACAATGGTGACTGAACATTGTACCTACTTGGATTAAAAAAGAAATGGGGGTGGTGACACAACAATAATAGGATGATTCACCCAGGGGATCAGATGCGTCGACCAACAGCAGGAAACAAGATGAAAATTATATTTCGAAAAAGCTAGATAAGACAACAGTAAGTACAGAATTATAAAAGAGACTCAAGCAAATAGCATTTCTAAAGTGAGTAAATAAGTTTGAAAAACTGTTTTTACAAAACAAAAAGATCTAATATTAACCAGGAGAAGGACCAGCAAAATTCACAATCTTCCTGAGTTTTTCCTTGCAAGGGCCTTAGGATCTGCAGCCTCATCAAATGTGCACAATTTCTCCTTGTAAGTAACGTTAAAAAAACAGGGATGGATAAATCTAAAATGAGCTCTCATTGAGAGGTGGTCAAAGATCAAGAAATTCTTTTCTTCTTTTTGCAATAGATTTGGCAACATCTTGAGTGAAAAAAAGTTTTCTCCCATACCAAATGACGTGCTTTTTAGCCTTTGCTTCCTTAAGAACTTTAGAAGATTTGTGAACTCCAGGAATTAAAAAATAACTCCTCTTGGTTTAGAAGTAGATGAGGAGGAATTATGCTTTTGACCCAGTCTTTGAGCCCTTTGGAGGTTTAGATCTGATGAGCTTGTGAGATCCAAACTCAGAGGCAGAAAATGTGAAAAGAATGAGACTGGTCACTGCCTTCAATATCTTCAGGAAGACCATAAATACGGAGATTATTACACTTACTCCTAATTCTTCAGCTTGTTTCTTTACCAATTGTTTTTCCTGTTGCACAGTAGCAATCTTATTAATTGCATCCTCAATATTATTAACTCTTTATTCAACTGTGGAAACACAAGTTTCGATTGATGACCAATTTACCTCCAAAGTCTAAATCCTTATTTTGGTGCCTGATTATGAGCCTGCCTTCAAAATGGCATCAGATTCCCTGCCCGCCAACTTGGCAGTCTGCTCGCCCAATTATGAATCAAGCGGGTGCATAGACTAAAGACCGCAGCGGCACCACCGTTTTGACAAAATGAAATCTCAAACGTAATGGTGGCAGGACAGGCCAATGAATCTTTTGGAGGAAGGACTGCCAATTTCTCCGCTGGCCCAAACACGATTACCCTTCCCGCCGATGTGACTGTGGTGACCTCCACACCTAAGTTGGCGGAAAGGGATGTATACAAGGCAGAAACGTATCTGTACTCACCTTAACACGTCCTGTGCCACCATGAAGCAGATCATACATGTCCTGACGCTGCTGCATTCACAACCTTCCAAATTCCTAATGTGTTTACAGCTCATATTCCTGGACAGTGATTTATGTTTTTAATATTGTAACATAACAGCAGCTCCTCACTAACATTACAGCAAATAATATCTGTGACACCCTATTTCTCACATGCTAGGTTCTGTTTTGATATGAAAGAAACTTAATTATGGTTATTTAATGAAACAGAAACACACCTTCTCTGCACAAATTCTGTAATAGACTCTCACACATCACCCGCATGCAAAGTAGTTTTGGGAAAATGTTAATTAAAAAATAATGGGCCATATGTATCAAGCAAATTCGCATTCGCAAAGGTCTTTGTGAATGCGAATCTGCTCATCGGCATGTATGAATGCAAAAGCCATTGAATTTAAGGAATCGCAAAAAATGCGATTCCACTGTTAGCGAGAAGTGCCATTCTGCGAATAATTTGCGACATTGTACATTTGCGAATTTCTATTTTGCGAAATTCGCAAATGGAAAATCGCAAATGTAGGAAATCGCTTAAAAATCGCAGATTAGCAAAATTCGCAAAAAAATTTGCAATGAGATGTATGAAAAATTCGCAATTAGCGTTTTTTGAAAATTCGCAAAATACAGAATCGCAATTACTACCAAGTAGGAGCAGGTGGTAACCAGGTGCAAACTATTTAAGCAGCAACAGAATTCAAAAAACTGTTTACCACAATGGCGGGCCTTTATATCATAGCTAGGAGGATGCGTTTGAGAGCTGCTGCACAGAGGAGGCTACGGCAGGAGAGGATATTCCGTTTGCGCGTCACCATCTCCCAGCGCCTTGAGGAGGAGCTCTACACCCATTACAGGCTTGAGGAAGACAGCATAAATGATTTATTTGCAGAACTCAGACCCTACCTTGAACACCCCACACGCAGGACAAATGCCATCTCCACTGAAATACAGGTCCTGTGTTCATTACACTTGTTGGCCTCTGGAAGTTTTCAGGGGGTGATTGCCTCAGCAGGAGGGGTGTCACAAAGTGCCCTTTCGCGATTCTTCCATGCCTTCCTAGATGCCATGGTTCAGAGGATGCCACATCACATTTACTTCCCCAGCACACCACAGGCCCTAGCACAGACAAAGCAGGACTTTTATCAAATGTCGCATTTCCCACACGTGATAGGATGTATAGATGGCACACATGTTGCAATATCCCCCCTCAAACAATGAATACATCTTCAGAAACCGGAAATGCTACCACTCACTAAACATTCAGGTGGTGTGTGATGCAAAACACATCATTACTGACATTGTAGCAAAGTACCCTGGCAGCACACATGATGCATTCATCTTTCAACACAGTGGGATATATCGTAGACTCTCAAGAGGGGAGTTTGGCGAGGGATACATACTCGGTAAATACCATCAGACATAGGGGTCATTACTACCAATCTACCATGTGCATGTCGCAGGCTAACATATTTTCATGTAACCCACAGGTGACAGTGCTTATGCAGTACGGGATTTCATCTTGACTCCCTACCTCAATCCCAACAATGCAAGTGAACGCAGGTACAACAGGGCACACATTGCTACCAGAGGCACCATCGAACGGACATTTGGGATCCTGAAAAGCAGATCCCGGTGCCTCCATAAAAGTGGAGGTGCACTCCAATACAGCCCCAATACGTGTTGTAAAATAGTGGTGGCTTGTGCCATGCTCCATAATATTGCAACAAGTAAAGGGACACCAGTGGAGCTGAGTGACTCAGGATCCTCTGATGTAGAGGGGCCTGGACCTGGACGTATGGTAGCTGGTAGAGCTGTAGCAGCGGCTGGGCGCCAGAGGCGTGATGAGATTACGCGCAACTATTTCTAGGTAAGAAAAAACGACACAATGCCTAGTCATGTAAGTGTGAATGTTGTTTTTAATCCTTAATAGCAGGATATGTATCAACTGAAAACGTACATTAGTCATACAAGATAGTAATTAGCACATGTTTCATTCACAGTGCTCAGAACAGTAAAGGTGTGACTCACAAGTTAGATAATGCACAGTCTAATGTTCATTTGAAGGTGTAGCCCTATTGGTCCTGCCACTAAGGCGTCTCTCTAAGGTTGGCGGTGGGGTGCTGCTCCTACCTGACTGATTATCTTCTTCACTTGGAGTCAGTACTCCCGGCCCTGTTGTGCGTACTTGGCGCAACTCATCCACAGCAGTGGTCACTTGCGTGAGCGCATTTGCTATATCTTGTGCAGCATGGGTGAATTGCCGCTGCATCTCAATGCTGCGCCTGGCCTGGATGCTACATGTAGCCGCCAGGCGGTTGATGGCCCGGGTGTACCTGTCTTGGCGTTGCCAACCCCTGCACCTAGCACTACCCTCAGTACGCAATTCTTCGCATACGGCCTGTAGGCCATCCTTCATGTCATCCCTGAGTGCACGGAAGCCCTCCCTCACCTCCCTTTGTAAAAGTTTTATGTTTTTTGCCTGCAGGCGCTGCACCTGCAACATGTTGAGTTCCAGTCCTGCATGAACTGATTCCTCGCCTCGCCCTTCAAAAATGTTGGCCGTGCCTCGTCTGCGCCTGGCAGCACTTCGTGGGACATGCTGGTCTGTTGCGGGTCCCTGTTGCTCTAGCTGTGTGTCCACATTTGTTACATTTTCACCACTTCCATCTGCGTCATCCTGAATTGACGCTAAAGGTCTGACAATGTGTCTCCTTCTTCATCTGTGAGTGGTCACAGGGCTGTCCTCCCCATCAGTGTTGACATCTTGGCCTGCTTCTCCTGACTCAATGACTGTCACACTGCCTGAGGGCTGTGTCGAAGATGGTGCTCTGGACAGAACAGCACACATTAATTGACTTCACTGACTTACACTGTATAAATACAATTTTCACACCTATTACATGTACATTGGTGTCTTGTTTCACTGTCAAGCCAGGCTGAAAATATGTTTGACTATTTTAGCAAAAACAACAGGTGATGGACAGAATGCAGAACAATGTCATACATTCACCCCAGTACAGAGATCTGGGCCTAAATCCATTGTTTTCTTGCTCACCACGCCATTCCAGTTTGAACCCAGCCATATGCAAATCAGTCTTGACCCTGTGCCCCATGGGAACAGTCCAGCCCGAACTGCCAAGCCAGGTCCTCCCTGGACTGGAAACAAGCATCCAAGGACCGGTTTCGGGCTTTCAGCCCTCATCAGCCTGGATAGCTTGATTCCAGTGGCATGGAGACCACGGGACTCACGTCTGAGCTTACCTGTCCCACTCGGAGTGACAAATGCAAAAACAACAGGTGATGGACAGAATGCAGAACAATGTCATACATTCACCCCAGTACAGAGATATGGGCCTAAATCCATTGTTTTTTTGCTCACCATGCCATTCCAGTTTGAACCCAGCCATATGCAAATCAGTCTTGACCCTGTGCCCCATGGGAACAGTCCAGCCCGAACAGCCAAGCCAGGTCCTCCCTGGACTGGAAACAAGCATCCAAGGACCGGTTTCGGGCTTTCAGCCCTCATCAGCCTGGATAGCTTGATTCCAGTGGCATGGAGAGCACGGGACTCATGTCTGAGCATACCCGTCCCACTCGGGGTGACAAATGCAAAAACAACAGGTGATGGACAGAATGCAGAACAATGTCATACATTCACCCCAGTACAGAGATCTGGGCCTAAATCCATCGTTTTTTTGCTCACCATGCCATTCCAGTTTGAACCCAGCCATATGCAAATCAGTCTTGACCCTGTGCCCCATGGGAACAGTCCAGCCCGAACTGCCAAGCCAGGTCCTCCCTGGACTGGAAACAAGCATCCAAGGACCGGTTTCGGGCTATCAGCCCTCATCAGCCTGGATAGCTTGATTCCAGTGGCATGGAGAGCACGGGACTCACGTCTGAGCATACCCGTCCCACTCGGGGTGACAAATGCAAAAACAACAGGTGATGGACAGAATGCAGAACAATGTCATACATTCACCCCAGTACAGCGATCTGGGCCTAAATCCATCGTTTTTTTGCTCACCATGCCATTCCAGTTTGAACCCAGCCATATGCAAATCAGTCTTGACCCTGTGCCCCATGGGAACAGTCCAGCCCGAACTGCCAAGCCAGGTACTCCCTGGACTGGAAACAAGCATCGAAGGACCGGTTTCGGGCTTTCAGCCCTCATCAGCCTGGATAGCTTGATTCCAGTGGCATGGAGAGCACGGGACTCACGTCTGAGCATACCTGTCCCACTCGGGGTGACAAATGCAAAAATAACAGGTGATGGACAGAATGCAGAACAATGTCATACATTCACCCCACTACAGAGATCTGGGCCTAAATCCATCGTTTTTTTGATCACCATGCCATTCCAGTTTGAACCCAGCCATATGCAAATCAGTCTTGACCCTGTGCCCCATGGGAACAGTCCAGCCCGAACTGCCAAGCCAGGTCCTCCCTGGACTGGAAACAAGCATCCAAGGACCGGTTTCGGGCTTTCAGCCCTCATCAGCCTGGATAGCTTGATTCCAGTGGCATGGAGAGCACGGGACTCACGTCTGAGCATACCCGTGCCACTCGGGGTGACAAATGCAAAAACAACAGGTGATGGACAGAATGCAGAACAATGTCATACATTCACCCCAGTACAGAGATCTGGGCCTAAATCCATCGTTTTTTTTCCTCACCATGCCATTCCAGTTTAAACCCAGCCATATGCAAATCAGTCTTGACCCTGTGCCCCATGGGAACAGTCCAGCCCGAACTGCCAAGCCAGGTCCTCCCTGGACTGGAAACAAGCATCCAAGGACCGGTTTCGGGCTTTCAGCCCCCATCTGCCTGGATAGCTTGATTCCAGTGGCATGGAGAGCACGGGACTCACGTCTGAGCATACCCGTCCCACTCGGGGTGACAAATGCAAAAACAACAGGCGATGGACAGAATGCAGAACAATGTCATACATTCACCCCAGTACAGAGATCTGGGCCTAAATCCATCGTTTTTTTGCTCACCATGCCATTCCAGTTTGAACCCAGCCATATGCAAATCAGTCTTGACCCTGTGCCCCATGGGAACAGTCCAGCCCGAACTGCCAAGCCAGGTCCTCCCTGAACTGGAAACAAGCATCCAAGGACCGGTTTCGGGCTTTCAGCCCTCATCAGCCTGGATAGCTTGATTCCAGTGGCATGGAGAGCACGGGACTCACGTCTGAGCATACCCGTCCCACTCGGGGTGACAAATGCAAAAACAACAGGTGATGGACAGAATGCAGAACAATGTCATACCTTCACCCCAGTACAGCGATCTGGGCCTAAATCCATCGTTTTTTTGCTCACCATGCCATTCCAGTTTGAACCCAGCCATATGCAAATCAGTCTTGACCCTGTGCCCCATGGGAACAGTCCAGCCCGAACTGCCAAGCCAGGTACTCCCTGGACTGGAAACAAGCATCGAAGGACCGGTTTCGGGCTTTCAGCCCTCATCAGCCTGGATAGCTTGATTCCAGTGGCATGGAGAGCACGGGACTCACGTCTGAGCATACCTGTCCCACTCGGGGTGACAAATGCAAAAATAACAGGTGATGGACAGAATGCAGAACAATGTCATACATTCACCCCACTACAGAGATCTGGGCCTAAATCCATCGTTTTTTTGATCACCATGCCATTCCAGTTTGAACCCAGCCATATGCAAATCAGTCTTGACCCTGTGCCCCATGGGAACAGTCCAGCCCGAACTGCCAAGCCAGGTCCTCCCTGGACTGGAAACAAGCATCCAAGGACCGGTTTCGGGCTTTCAGCCCTCATCAGCCTGGATAGCTTGATTCCAGTGGCATGGAGAGCACGGGACTCACGTCTGAGCATACCCGTGCCACTCGGGGTGACAAATGCAAAAACAACAGGTGATGGACAGAATGCAGAACAATGTCATACATTCACCCCAGTACAGAGATCTGGGCCTAAATCCATCGTTTTTTTTCCTCACCATGCCATTCCAGTTTAAACCCAGCCATATGCAAATCAGTCTTGACCCTGTGCCCCATGGGAACAGTCCAGCCCGAACTGCCAAGCCAGGTCCTCCCTGGACTGGAAACAAGCATCCAAGGACCGGTTTTGGGCTTTCAGCCCCCATCTGCCTGGATAGCTTGATTCCAGTGGCATGGAGAGCACGAGACTCACGTCTGAGCATACCCGTCCCACTCGGGGTGACAAATGCAAAAACAACAGGCGATGGACAGAATGCAGAACAATGTCATACATTCACCCTAGTACAGAGATCTGGGCCTAAATCCATCGTTTTTTTGCTCACCATGCCATTCCAGTTTGAACCCAGCCATATACAAATCAGTCTTGACCCTGTGCCCCATGGGAACAGTCCAGCCCGAACTGCCAAGCCAGGTCCTCCCTGAACTGGAAACAAGCATCCAAGGACCGGTTTCGGGCTTTCAGCCCTCATCAGCCTGGATAGCTTGATTCCAGTGGCATGGAGAGCACGGGACTCGCGTCTGAGCATACCCGTCCCACTCGGGGTGACAAATGCAAAAACAACAGGTGATGGACAGAATGCAGAACAATGTCATACCTTCACCCCAGTACAGCGATCTGGGCCTAAATCCATCGTTTTTTTGCTCACCATGCCATTCCAGTTTGAACCCAGCCATATGCAAATCAGTCTTGACCCTGTGCCCCATGGGAACAGTCCAGCCCGAACTGCCAAGCCAGGTACTCCCTGGACTGGAAACAAGCATCGAAGGACCGGTTTCGGGCTTTCAGCCCTCATCAGCCTGGATAGCTTGATTCCAGTGGCATGGAGAGCACGGGACTCACGTCTGAGCATACCTGTCCCACTCGGGGTGACAAATGCAAAAATAACAGGTGATGGACAGAATGCAGAACAATGTCATACATTCACCCCACTACAGAGATCTGGGCCTAAATCCATCGTTTTTTTGATCACCATGCCATTCCAGTTTGAACCCAGCCATATGCAAATCAGTCTTGACCCTGTGCCCCATGGGAACAGTCCAGCCCGAACTGCCAAGCCAGGTCCTCCCTGGACTGGAAACAAGCATCCAAGGACCGGTTTCGGGCTTTCAGCCCTCATCAGCCTGGATAGCTTGATTCCAGTGGCATGGAGAGCACGGGACTCACGTCTGAGCATACCCGTGCCACTCGGGGTGACAAATGCAAAAACAACAGGTGATGGACAGAATGCAGAACAATGTCATACATTCACCCCAGTACAGAGATCTGGGCCTAAATCCATTGTTTTTTTGCTCACCATGCCATTCCAGTTTGAACCCAGCCATATGCAAATCAGTCTTGACCCTGTGCCCCATGGGAACAGTCCAGCCCGAACTGCCAAGCCAGGTCCTCCCTGGACTGGAAACAAGCATCCAAGGACCGGTTTCGGGCTTTCAGCCCTCATCAGCCTGGATAGCTTGATTTCAGTGGCATGGAGAGCACGGGACTCACGTCTGAGCATACCCGTGCCACTCGGGGTGACAAATGCAAAAACAACAGGTGATGGACAGAATGCAGAACAATGTCATACATTCACCCCAGTACAGAGATCTGGGCCTAAATCCATCGTTTTTTTTCCTCACCATGCCATTCCAGTTTAAACCCAGCCATATGCAAATCAGTCTTGACCCTGTGCCCCATGGGAACAGTCCAGCCCGAACTGCCAAGCCAGGTCCTCCCTGGACTGGAAACAAGCATCCAAGGACCGGTTTCGGGCTTTCAGCCCCCATCTGCCTGGATAGCTTGATTCCAGTGGCATGGAGAGCACGGGACTCACGTCTGAGCATACCCGTCCCACTCGGGGTGACAAATGCAAAAACAACAGGCGATGGACAGAATGCAGAACAATGTCATACATTCACCCCAGTACAGAGATCTGGGCCTAAATCCATCGTTTTTTTGCTCACCATGCCATTCCAGTTTGAACCCAGCCATATGCAAATCAGTCTTGACCCTGTGCCCCATGGGAACAGTCCAGCCCGAACTGCCAAGCCAGGTCCTCCCTGAACTGGAAACAAGCATCCAAGGACCGGTTTCGGGCTTTCAGCCCTCATCAGCCTGGATAGCTTGATTCCAGTGGCATGGAGAGCACGGGACTCACGTCTGAGCATACCTGTCCCACTCGGGGTGACAAATGCAAAAATAACAGGTGATGGACAGAATGCAGAACAATGTCATACATTCACCCCACTACAGAGATCTGGGCCTAAATCCATCGTTTTTTTGATCACCATGCCATTCCAGTTTGAACCCAGCCATATGCAAATCAGTCTTGACCCTGTGCCCCATGGGAACAGTCCAGCCCGAACTGCCAAGCCAGGTCCTCCCTGGACTGGAAACAAGCATCCAAGGACCGGTTTCGGGCTTTCAGCCCTCATCAGCCTGGATAGCTTGATTCCAGTGGCATGGAGAGCACGGGACTCACGTCTGAGCATACCCGTGCCACTCGGGGTGACAAATGCAAAAACAACAGGTGATGGACAGAATGCAGAACAATGTCATACATTCACCCCAGTACAGAGATCTGGGCCTAAATCCATCGTTTTTTTTCCTCACCATGCCATTCCAGTTTAAACCCAGCCATATGCAAATCAGTCTTGACCCTGTGCCCCATGGGAACAGTCCAGCCCGAACTGCCAAGCCAGGTCCTCCCTGGACTGGAAACAAGCATCCAAGGACCGGTTTCGGGCTTTCAGCCCCCATCTGCCTGGATAGCTTGATTCCAGTGGCATGGAGAGCACGGGACTCACGTCTGAGCATACCCGTCCCACTCAGGGTGACAAATGCAAAAACAACAGGCGATGGACAGAATGCAGAACAATGTCATACATTCACCCCAGTACAGAGATCTGGGCCTAAATCCATCGTTTTTTTGCTCACCATGCCATTCCAGTTTGAACCCAGCCATATGCAAATCAGTCTTGACCCTGTGCCCCATGGGAACAGTCCAGCCCGAACTGCCAAGCCAGGTCTTCCCTGAACTGGAAACAAGCATCCAAGGACCGGTTTCGGGCTTTCAGCCCTCATCAGCCTGGATAGCTTGATTCCAGTGGCATGGAGAGCACGGGACTCACGTCTGAGCATACCCGTCCCACTCGGGGTGACAAATGCAAAAACAACAGGTGATGGACAGAATGCAGAACAATGTCATACCTTCACCCCACTACAGAGATCTGGGCCTAAATCCATTGTTTTTTTGATCACCATGCCATTCCAGTTTGAACCCAGCCATATGCAAATCAGTCTTGACCCTGTGCCCCATGGGAACAGTCCAGCCCGAACTGCCAAGCCAGGTCCTCCCTGGACTGGAAACAAGCATCCAAGGACCTGTTTCGGGCTTTCAGCCCTCATCAGCCTGGATAGCTTGATTCCAGTGGCATGGAGAGCACGGGACTCACATCTGAGCATACCCGTGCCACTCGAGGTGACAAATGCAAAAACAACAGGTGATGGACAGAATGCAGAACAATGTCATACATTCACCCCAGTACAGAGATCTGGGCCTAAATCCATTGTTTTTTTGCTCACCATGCCATTCCAGTTTAAACCCAGCCATATGCAAATCAGTCTTGACCCTGTGCCCCATGGGAACAGTCCAGCCCGAACTGCCAAGCCAGGTCCTCCCTGGACTGGAAACAAGCATCCAAGGACCGGTTTCGGGCTTTCAGCCCTCATCAGCCTGGATAGCTTGATTCCAGTGGCATGGAGAGCCAGACTCACGTCTGAGCATACCCGTCCCACTCGGGGTGACAAATGCAAAAACAACAGGTGATGGACAGAATGCAGAACAATGTCATACATTCACCCCAGTACAGAGATCTGGGCCTAAATCCATCGTTTTTTTGCTCACCATGCCATTCCAGTTTGAACCCAGCCATATGCAAATCAGTCTTGACCCTGTGCCCCATGGGAACAGTCCAGCCCGAACTGCCAAGCCATGTCCTCCCTGGACTGGAAACAAGCATCCAAGGACCGGTTTCGGGCTTTCAGCCCTCATCAGCCTGGATAGTTGTTCGCCCTAAGTTGGCAGGGTATGCTCAGACGTGAGTCCCTTGCTTACTTTGCCACTGGAGTCAAGCAAGCCCGGCTGAAGACGGCTGTAATGGCAGAAACCGGTCCTGGGAAGCTTGATTCGGGTCCAGGGAAGACATGGCTTGGCAGTTCGGGCTGGACTGTTCCCATGAGGCACAGGGTCAGACTGATTTGCATATGGCCATGTCTGAACTGGGGTGGCGGAGTGAGCTAAAGAACGGTGATAGATTAAACCCAGATCAGTTGACTGGGCGTGAGTGTTTGTATTGTCAATGCTCCGTCCATCATCACCTTTGGTTTTTCTTTGTTCGCCCTAAGTTGGCAGGGTATGCTCAGACGTGAGTCCCTTGCTCACTTTGCCACTGGAGTCAAGCAAGCCCGGCTGAAGACGGCTGTAATGCCAGAAACCGGTCCTGGGAAGCTTGATTCCGGTCCAGGGAAGACATGGCTTGGCAGTTCGGGCTGGACTGTTCCCATGAGGCACAGGGTCACACTGATTTGCATATGGCCATGTCTGAACTGGGGTGGTGGAGTGAGCTAAAGAACAGTGATGGATTAAACCCAGATCAGTTGACTGGGGGTGAGTGTTTGTATTGTCAACGCTCCGTCCATCATCACTTTTGGTTTTTCTTTGTTCGCCCTAAGTTGGCAGGGTATGCTCAGACGTGCGTCCCTTGCTCACTTTGCCACTGGAGTCAAGCAAGCCCGGCTGAAGACGGCTGTAATGGCAGAAACCGGTCCTGGGAAGCTTGATTCCGGTCCAGGGAAGACATTGCTTGGCAGTTCGGGCTGGACTGTTCCCATGAGGCACAGGGTCAGACTGATTTGCATATGGCCATGTCTGAACTGAGGTGGCGGAGTGAGCTAAAGAACGGTGATGGATTATACCCAGATCAGTTGACTGGGGGTGAGTGTTTGTATTGTCAACGCTCCGTCCATCATCACCTTTGGTTTTTCTCTGACTATTTTAGCTGCAATTTTAAAACTTTGATTTACATGTGACTACATCTCCCATGATGCATTGCTGGGTCTGCCTGTGTGCCTTCTCTGGGCTACCTATCTTGCTTCTTGACCCTGGCTCATTGCTGGGGGTGTTGGGGGGTGTTAAGGGTGTGAGGGCATGGTTCTTACCTTTTCCAGATGCTGGCTGGTCAGAGCTGTCCAAATCAGCCACTCCTCCCACACTCTCTGGTTGCAGGGACCCCTCCACCAGGTCCTCCAGGGGTGTGGAATCAGAAACAGATGAGGTCCCACCACCTGTTAACCTGGACTGCTCCAGCCTGGCAGCTAGTTTTTCCTTGGAGCGCAGGCGCAGGTCGTACCAGGGCTTTCTGAGGTCCTCCACACTCCGGGGTGTCACACCCACAGCATTCACCTTGTGCTGGATTTCTTCCCAGATCCTCCTTTTGCGACTCTCTGGCACCTCCCTGGATTTCCTTCCAAAAAGTAATTTGTGGTTTGACACCATTTCATGGATCAGAGCCTCCAATTCTGCCTCAGAAAACTTTTGTTTTCTTTTCCTTGAGCTTTCACTCTCCTGCTGCTGGGATTCCTGCCTGGGCGTGGCTCCACTCTCAGCCATGTTTCTCCAGGTGCACACTGCACTGTTCCAAACACACCTTCACTCTGCCTCTGAATCAGGAAGTCAGGTGCAGCATGGGTAGTCAATCACTTCCTGGTTGTGATGTCATCATGCTGCACCAGAGTTCCTGATTGGATCATTCTAGAAAATCGCGATTTTGCAAATTTTCGCACAAACTGCGACTTTACATAGTGAATTTGCATATTATGCGATTCCTACATGTTAAGGAATAGCATTTGGGAAAATCGCTAATAAATAGCGATTTTTAAGAAATCGCTATTAGCGATTTCTTTCATACATACCGATTTGCGATTCTGAATGTGCGATTCGGTAAAATTCGCAGATTCAGATTCGCAAATCAGTACTTTCATACATATCGCCCAATCTGTTCAATAAGTATTTCAAGGTCATTATGGAAAGACTCTCTGTAGAACAGGGTTGGCTCAATCAGGGGGCACCCTGAAAATCTGGTTCCCTCGGCCAGAGTCCACTTTGCCAATGCCTCTAAACGTCTCTGTGCACACGCCCCCTGGCTTCAAGTTTATCAGGGACAAACAATAGCATTGCCAAGTGCCATGGATATGTCTGTAATGTCTAAATGCAAGATAAAAAAAACAAACAGATCAGTAACAGCATTCTTCTCAAATAACTTAAGTAGGTGTACGGTACATACAAAATAATGGACTCATGTCCAAAAACATAATACAAAAAGGTATGACAGCTAACCAGCCTCCAGGTATGGCTAAACAAATAACTAAATTTCACACATTAAACACATATCTAATATACATCATAGGGAGAAGTGCAAGCAAAATGATGTAGACATTGCTCAAGACAAGCCGAAACCTTTACCATGTGAAATACCACCCAAATCAATGACTGGCTCAATTTGGATTCATCCGACATGTCCATCCATGGAACATTTCCCCTTGTCCTGTGTGACTCTTGCACTGGTTTGTAAGCTGTAAATATACAAACCTATTCATATTGATCACTAATCAGGGTGAAATAAACACACCCATAGTCACACATAACTATGTATCAAATTACAGCAATTGCAAGTGGTCAGCACTATGATGAATGCCTGCCCATAAACAATAATCACCATCACATACCATATCACATTGTGCATGTACATAACAAAGTAAACTCTAAAAATATATGTAGTATAACCTGTCATACTGTGTAAACAAAGAAATATTGCATCACAATTTAATCTCTGCAACACTGCTAGGTTCCCAAAAATACCAAGGAAAAAATAATTTCTGGACTAATGTGTTCAAACGCAAAGCAGATTAAAATTTGATCAAATAAACCACAGGGACAAAACATAACAAAAGGGCCGATGGTCAGTCCATAAAGAAATAGTATGGCTTAGCACATTGCAGTGCCACAAAACTGCTAGCGTAACATCCTCACAAATGCGCATTCAGGCAGGCACCCCAAAGATGTTATTTTGGATGGGGACATTTGGTTTTTTGGAGAGGTTTCCTTGTGGTGGGAAGTGGTGGCTTTGGAAGAGGAAAGCGTAGACTTACATGTAGGAGGGGGCTTTGGGAATGTGATGTTAAGGAGTGTTTGGGAGGGGTGCTTTGAGAAGTGGAAGGGATGGATGGGTCAGTATGGGGGAGGATCCGGAGGTGGAAGGGTTGGTCTTGGGTGTGGGAGGAGTTGTAGGGTCCTTGTAAGTGATTGTTGAATGTTTGGGAGGGGTGATGACAAGGTAAGTAGTAGTGGGAATGGTAAGGAGTGGGGTCTTGGAGGTAGAGGGAGTGACTGTGTGTGATGTGCTTGGGTCTGTTGTGTGTAGGGTTATGCCTTGTTTCTGTGATATCTGCTTGGTGCTTGATTATGTCCATCTGTATTTCTTAGGTGTGGTGAATGTGACTGGTGTATCTGTGGATGTTGCAGCAGTAGAAGTGCTAGGTGTGGGTGTTGTGGATGCTGATGTGGTGGTGACAGTGGGTGTGGTTGTGTGGTGTGTGTGTATGGAAGAGATGATTGTTGGAGGCTGGGCATTGTGCTGTCCATGCTGGCTGTGGAGGTGGTGTTGGGGGTGTGGTGTGTGCATGAATGTGTGCTGTCATATGTGCTGTGTGGGGATGTGATGGGGAGTGGTGTAAGTATGTGGTTGTGCTGTTGTCAGTGGTGGTTGTGGATGTGATTGTGGTGCCTGTGGCTGTGGTGGTGGGTGCGGTGTCTGTTTGGATGTGTGCCTGCTTTTTTTGTGAGGTTTTTGCTTTTGTGTAGGTTATTGGTATGTGTAAGGGTGGCGAGGGACACACCATTGGGGGGGATTGGAGGCTGCCCTCAGGGAAGAGACCAGGCCTGAAAATATCTATGTAGGCCAGACATTGCACTATGAATGCCTTTCAGGTATGCCAGCATCTGCTGCAGATGGCTGCCTTGCCACGGGATGGCATTCAGTAATGCAGTTGGACCCATAGAGATGCTACTCTAGAGGAGGTAAATAGCCTCCTCACTCTGAACAGCCGTGAGACAGAGGCAGGGGCTGAGGCACCTGGACCGAAGGGGAGCAGGCCCGGCCAACTGAGTGAGGAACAACAGGGAGGGGGAGATGGAACTGTGGGTGGCAGACAAGGATGGTGTTGGAACAAATCCTGTGGGATCTTCCACAACTCTGGAGTGTTCACTGGAAGGTGACTCTGAAGATGATGAAGTAGAGCTTGCATCCTCTGTGTCACTCCCCACCCCCTCTCGGCCACTGGGCGCCTCTGTGTCCACACAGTCACAACCGGAACCACTGTGACCAGCTGCCTCAACAATGATGTTGGCCCTTTCTCCTTCGCTTGCCGGGGATGCATCTGAAATTACATGTAATATTGGTATATTGCAACCACGTTAACAAACCTGACCATCAGATTTCAACACAAAAACTTCAAAAGTGCACAGATTACAACAGCTTCATAGTTCACTATATAGGCTTCAACATTACCATGAGAGCGTGCATGCAAGCTACATTACCTGGTAACAGTTGGTCACAGTGATGTCCTACCTCTAGACAGCTCCAATACCATTAATGAACTTGTCTACACTCCATCCTTATGTCAATACTGGGATAGTTGATCACCTTGTATACTTTGGTGCTTGTAGTATTCCGTAGTAAACTGATGTCACCAAATAGGGTGGCTGCAAAATATACTGTTCCACACTATTCACACAAGCCACAGAATTCAGAAAATTTTAATGTATCTTAAACAACATCAAAATTAATGTAGGTCAAGCTATACAGCTATGTAGCTGTAATATGTGCTGTCACAGAAATAACCTGGCCTGGCAGTTTGGTCTGGACTGTTCCCATGGGCACAGGGTCAAGACTGATTTGCATATGACTGGGTCAAAACTGGGATTTGCATAGTGGGCAAAAGAACAATGGATTTAACCCCGATCTTTTGACTGGGGGAGAATGTTTGCATTGTCAGCATTCCGTCCATAATTCGTTTGCTGTAACACTTGTCGCAGAAATAATGTCACATGCAAATGCTCATTTCACAGTGATGTAACTTTTTACTTGAAACTTCACCATATGTCCACTGTCAAAAAAGTCAAATGAAAGCTGCATTGAAGTAGTTTTTCTATGCCTCACATATAGAATAGAAAAGTAGGCTGGAAACATTCAGGGCCATAGTATTGGGAAATAGATACTCCAAATGCACACAGCAGAAGAGTTCATATAGCCCTATGAACATTCCCAACCCTGCTTGGTACTGGTGACAACACCATTCTTATATTGCATTCCTAAAAGCCAATACATCTTTGAAGGTTGTTGTGTGTCAGTGAATATCTGTTATTAAGAGGTGGGATCACTTTAGTCTTAATGGTATGGCATATCACAGCACCATTTTGTATAGCAAACAAAAATTGCCCTTTAAGACTGAGTGCGAATACTCACATATGATCGTCTACATCTCACTCCCTGATGCATGTCACCAGTCAGTGGATGAATACTGAAACAGTATTGCAGATGGAACAGCAACAGGGAAAGGAACACTGGGTAACATGTAGGCACTAATGCTGATGGCACCAGTGATGTTTGCATGCTCATTTTACCAAAGGGCAGTATTATGCAGGCACTGCATCAAAAGTGCACTGTGTGCTATTCCTGGTCATAAAGACAATGGGCAAAGCACGTCATCATGCACCTACTACTAGACTTACACAAACAAAATCTCTTCTTGTGCATTGGACATGGGTCCAATGTTGATGGGGAAATGCCTGCCTATGACAAAGTTGGCAATCTAGCATGTACAACTCTGGCAAGGGCTCTCCCCTGTGTACCTGCTGTTGGGCCCTCAACTGCATATCAAGCTCCAGGTAGGCCACCGCCAGTATGTGGGCCATTGGGGGGGGGTCAAAGGGCGGTGGATGCCTCTTCCACATTGGAAGGACTTCCCAATCTAGACCTCTGTAATCTTTCAGGTCTAGTGCCTCATGTCCTCCCACTTTTTTCTGCAATGGATGCAGCACCCACAATAGACCCCCAAAGTCCATACCTTCTGGGCTTCAGGGAAACACTTGGACGATGAACGTTGGAGCGCGTTCGTCTCTCTGCTAAGATCGCAGAGGCAGCTGGAACCTAATGATCTCCAGAAACCATTCAATGGGTACTGAACGAGAGACAACAGGGGCCATCCGATGACCCCAGGTGAAAGGGCTTGGGAATACACAATAAACAAAAAAAAGAAACTAATTTAAGAAGTTAAAATAAAGAAGGAATGAACTGGCGCGTGTTTGTGCTGGTGGAGAAGGCAAACAATGGGTCACAGATATGCCTTGTGAGACCAGCAGTAGAGAACAGGCACCTAACTAAGGGAGGCCAGCCCCTGACATTATTATGGTGTAAACACACAATAAATACTCAACATTACAAATGACAGGCATACATAAACATCTGCATTATGTCTGAGGACATAAGACATACATAAACTTCTGTAAATTCTACGGATTTCAGAAGTAATGTGAAACTAGTAATGACGTACTGTCAAACGCAAGATGCGCAGCAAATGAAGGCAAGAATGCCACACAAGTATGCAAAACCTGTAACCCATAGGTAGTGTGCTTAGAGAGACCACACAAAAACTGAAATTGGCAGAGAACCCCTAAATGAAATGAAGTTCAGCACCCATTGGGTGCTGGGACTTATCTGTATACAGCAGGATTCACGACAGCCCAACAAACTGATATAGAAAGCCGTCAGAGGAGGAACAAAGGGCCACAGGACCGCTCTGGCAGGAAACCTCAATACCAAGCAATGTGGAGTGCTGAGGTGGGGTTTAAATACCAGCTGAATCACCAAGATGGCCCATGTGAGTTCAGATGTTCATCTCTGGGAGCCCCAGCCTCATCGAGCCTTCCTTGAAGTAGTTCAGAAGATCGCAGGCCCAGCCTCTCAAGGACCATCCAGCCTGAAGGAGAGAGGGCAGCCCCAGCCGCTCTAGGGCCGGTGCTTACTCAACATTTTGTTCCTAAGGATTCAGGGGCACCTGGAGGAAAAGGAAGATAAGGAAAACACCACAGTTCAACAGGGCGTACAACAGGCACACATTCACAAGATAGGAAAAAGTCCCTACTGGTGTTGAACAATGCACAGCATGTGCGCCATGCGCTGAGCCTACCTAAAAGGTGCTAGAAGTGTGCTTGAGAAGAGATGACCTAATGGGGGCCAAAGAGGATTTACTAGGGAGAAAATATGCTACCCTTGGAGGGACCACCTGTCCGATGGTGAGGGAATGTAGCCCAACCCTACAGGAATGATGAAGGGGCCAAGCAGCCCACGAGATTCTGACACTGAGCAATGGCCTTCCAAATGGCCCGCTTCTGATGGGCATTGAGCTGTATGGATACATAAGAGGAAAAAACTGAATATCACTGCAAGTTTTGGATATCTGTTATGTTGACACACAATTTGTATACATCTAGCACAAGCATAAATCAAATGTTAACACACAACATGTGTAATTTTCACATGCTGAGCACTACAAAGACATGAAACCACACTTTTGTAGTCATCTGCTGAATGTCCTCATCCCAAGACATGTCATACACTGACTGAGCCAGCCCACTAACATCATGTAGCCCAGGGCCATCCTATATGTACTGTGATGTGAGCGACTATAGAACATGACACACCATTTTGACATTATGAAGGGTCAACTACTTGTGCATTATTGTACAGACACCTGTACAGCTCGGCCCATTGACTTGATGCAAGCGGTCCTTAGAGCCTAATACCATGTTCAGACTACATAAAGACTAAGGTCACTACGAAAGGGCTGCCACGTGTGTCAGTGAGAGCTTCCTCTCTGGGGATGTGTAGACATGTGGACTACTTAATGGATATCATACTATGTCTGATTGGGTTTGTTTGGTATGTAATGGCATCAAAGGACACACCTCTTGCCATATGTGGCACTGTTACAGGTATGACATCAACATGCCATTATATTTCTTGTTTGAGTGCTCGAATGTAAAAAATATGGTGATTCACAAATCAAAACCTCTTCTGAAATAACAAACTATCTGCACTGTTAATGTGCCACATGTGAAATAGGCTTGTACCGTGCCAGCATGACTGATGGAAAAGTGATCACTGACCCGTGGGAGTAAGGGGTCTGGTATTAGTAAATGAGACACATTGAAAAAGTGGGTTAATGGAATTAGTTATCGGGTCAAGAGGTTACCTCAATCAGCATTCCAAATCAGTCCATGGAAAACCAATCAGAGCTACTATTGTTTCTGAAAAACAATTTTGTGATCATCCAAGGATCTACAGGTTTACAGGAGTTTTACTCTGTGCATCAGTTGTATTGCCACATACACTCTGCCCAAGTCTGGCCCATGGCTCAGACTGGGCACAACTCATTGTCAAGCTTTGTTTTCTGCAGGCTGGGTATACTGATCCCACATGAACATGACATTTTCACCAGCTAAATATATAAACGTTCAGCTTGCGGCCATCCAATATGTGACCTCAAGGCTGTGTAGCACTCTGAATGAGTCTGTGAGCTATTACTAGACCCCAGACAACAGTTTGGCGAGAGCTGATCGAGGCTGAGTGATATGTGGGAATGTACACATAGCTTAAATCAACCTCAACTGATTTTTACATAATACATACACATCTCATGCTGTAAAGGCTATACATTTGATTACACATTTAGCATGATGTGATTAGTAAATATTTCATAGTTGTCATGAAATTAATACATACATAGATGTGTATATGCACCACAAGTAGAATCTAGGGCTTTCCATTCATCACACATCCCAGTGTTGATGTTGAGTACAAAATGTATAGTGCTCAACAATCCCTAGACATGATTGTCCTAGTAGGGACAACATAATGTTACAACAGTAATCAGACTTATTTCTGTAACTCAGAGACACATTGTAACCTGTGGGGATGGAAAGGATAGAGTTAAACAGAGTAACATATGTATGTAAGATTGTTACCTGTTCCTCTGGTGAGCCATAGAGCTGGCCATACAGGGAAAGGACCTCACCAGTCAGCAGCTCCAGCTCCTCTGCAGAGAAGGCACAGGCCCTCTCACCTGCTTGGCCTGGCATGATTGCTCCCCGAGGTGGCAAACAGCAGCTAAAGTGGAGGAAGTCTTGATAGCAGCAGTGTCAGGAAGCAAGTGAGGTATTTTTCAAATGTCCTATGTGTGTGGTTTCATATATAATTTATATGTTTTGGTCTGTTCTAGATAACTTTACCATGGCATCTTCATTTGGACATTTCAGAGTTGTGACATCTTTTGGTATATGATGCTGTTTGGAAGTACAAAGGTTACATGGGTTGTTCCCAGGAATGGCAGACTCAGACTATGGGTGTACAAATCCTGTACCAAGACAGCTTGCACAGTGATAGGATGGAAGTTATGAAGAATCCATTGGACTTGTTCCTTGTCATCTGGTGGTCCTAACACATTATGAGTACCGTTATGTGCTCCAAATTTTTTTGATGTGGAGCCAAATCATGCTAATCTCCCTTCACATTGGCTAAATCCTCATTGTGTGTAAAGTGTATGCAGTTGTTGATGTGTCTCCTTATTGTCGGGCAAAGTATTTGTGGCACACTACAGAAATTTGTTTGGGACATTCAACCAGATACTGGAACAATTGATTGTAATGATCCTGTGATCAGAAAATGTAGTACTGCCGTGTGTATGTCTATTGGTGATATTGATGTGGGGTTCCGTTTGTGAGCTAGGGAATATGGCTCTAGCTGATGACATTGACCAATTTCATTTTGCGTAGTCAATAGGAAATTGTCTGATGTATCCCCTCCTTCCATGTTGTTAACGTTTGCAACTGAATATTTGACCACTGGCACAGATAATTGGTGTAATGTATGACTTGCTATGTTTCTCACATAATGACAGCCTATTGTTGGTACAATGGAATAAAGATGGTAAGTGAGAACTCATTTGTGTTATGTTTTGGTGGAACATGGTTATGATCCTGAGCTAAACATTGTGCACATGCAAACATATCCATGCTTACACAAGTTGATATTTTTGCCATTGTAAAGTTCAGATGGGAGTACATATACATTGCTAGATGTGAGATATAGTACAGCAGGCAATGAGTTTCAGACTAGTGGATATATTTAAATGAATAAGGTGAAAAGAAACATTGTGAAAACCAAGCAGGAAAACCGAAAAGTGAAGAAATCAGTCATGATGAATGAAACCATAGTGGAAGATGCCAAATTGTTTGCAGTCCAATGCCCAAAATACTACTGTCATCAGAAAGGTAAATGTGTCCAGAAATAGTCCACAGAGTGAATGTGTTACACACATTGGAGGAACTTAGGTTTGAGGTTTCTTGTTGCTGGTGGTAGAGGTCTTGCCTTCAGGACCTCCTGGAAAATTGCGCAGATGTACCTGCCTTCCTGTGCATGGGATCAACAGTAGCAGGGATAGGGGTGTCTGCAGGTGTGTCTTCCTCATGCAGGGTATCCCTTCCTGTGGCTGCCACAACTGTTGATGGGCCTGATGTTGTTGGACCACAGAAAAATGTAGATGGTGCTGCAAAAACCCTGCAAATGTTTGTGTGAATGTCCTGCAGCAAACCAATTAGGGAGCCCATATTTGAATTCTGGGCCTGCATTTCATGGTGTATGTTCCTTTTTAGCTACTCCACCTCCCAGATTTCAGTGAATACCAGGCCCATCACGCCTTGAGACTCATGATAGGCTCAAAAGACTTGGTCGATGGTGGCCTGGGTGTCAGTGGCCCCAGTGGCCTCCCTCTGCCAGCCTACAGTTAACTTCACATGACCCCTAGCCCCACAAGCCTGTACCCATGGCTCATGGAGTTAGACAGAAGAAATTCAACAATAAATACCTCGCAGGCATAAAAGGGCAAGTTGCGGAATCCTGAGGTGATTCCTTGTAGCGATAAGGTGAAAACAAAAGCAGGAAAATGCCACGCGCAACTTGACAGTGGGCAAGATTGGGAGAAATTTTGCAGAACCTCTAATTTCAGGCCCGTAGTAGGAATAAAGATATACACTGCTTCTCCAAGGCATTAATACTGCTGGAACACCTCATGTCAGCAACTGAAAGTGTGTAAGTAATGCACCTGTAGTGGCATTAACCCATCACAATGTGAAGCTCTCTCAGAGCGCGGCCATCCCATCTGGCGTCCAGGCCATGCTCCCAAGGGCACCGAATTTAAACATAACTGGAGATGATGGTGTAAAAAATAAAACAATCATTTTTTGTCTTTTTGGCTGAATACATCAATTCAAATGGAAAGTATATTTTTCATTAGCTTCAGGCAGATACGCCAGGTTTGCCCATAAATAAAATGTGTAGCACAACTAGAGCACATAAAACTGATAGTGAAGTGGGCTGAAAACGTTAATTAAAAATGATAATATTTTTGATGTAGTTACAGCTGGTGTGTTGTTGACATACAGGAGCTCAGTGGGATTATGGAATGAAAAACGAAATAAATGTGCGCTCCTACAGGAATGTAGAACACTTCAGCAACATTTCGCATATGACAGTTTTTACATATACATTTATCATAACTGAAGGACAAGGGCTGGATCAGAACACAAAATGCATCGGAAAAATGTCTTGACTTGAGTCTCTTTTAACCTTTAGAGTTTTTAAAATAAATCTTTGCTCATTCTCAGCCCAGAGGAAATATTTGTTATCACCTGTCCTACAATACAGTTAGTATGTTTGAGCAGGGCCGGTTTATACAAGTATCTCGCATCAGTCAGTGGATGTGGTTGCCATTTTCCAAGCTTCATTCTAGTGTAAACAATAAATTACAAATATTTAAACAGACCAGTTATGCTTTTTTTTAAACAAATGTATTAATGGTTTGATTAATTAAAATATCGGTGTTTTTTCTGCTATCTTGGAAACGTACGTTGCCTAAGGCAAAATATTTGTGTTTGTAGCCAACACTCACTCATTCCTTAGAGCCTCTAATGTATGTAGCGCATATTCCAAAAATCGTCAGATGCTGTTTTCACTCAACTCTCACCTTCCCCTACTCATTAAGAAGAGTGGGAACAGCTTTGTTTCAAATGGCAGAGCTTCAGCTGGCTCTACTGTTGGAATCACCCTTTCGACAGTGGCACTACCAGCTTTTATATGAGAGGTAAGCCTGAGCTCTTCATGGTGAGGCTGAGCATGGCAGTCCGGGGACAGAAAAAGCAATCGGTGTACCCAAAGTGTTGGTCAAAACTAAGTACACATCAAGGGCATCGTTTCTTTTTTTATTTAAAAATAAATAAATCTTCTATTTGTGGGTTTGTCTTTAAAAACAATAACAACAAAAATGTCAAGACCGGTCCATCATGCTGCCATTTCACTTCAGGCCAGTTGACATTGTGCAGTTTTGCCTAAAGTACTCCTGCCATCTTTAAATTTGGTAGGCAGACTGTGGCTCTCTGAGCACATGCTGGCACAAAAGTGTGTGGTCAATAATGAAAAATTATTTAGCAGCGGAATGCATGTAATCCGAGTCCTATAAATAATTCTACTTAGGGCCCCCTCTGTGGTCCAGGAGAAAGGAAAAATGTCACAACTTCAAGAAAATACAGAGCCGTAGCAAGGGGGGGGGGGAGTCCACCCCTGGCCGCATGAGTCTTGGGGGCGACGACCTCCCCCCTGCCCCTGCTCTTAAATGCTCTCCTAAAGACAAGGAGCCTCACAATCCTGAGTCTTGAATGTGAAGTCAGCAGTCACAAACCATCAGTGAATAGCTGAATAACATTAACACACCAACGTAGGGGCCCCAATGCATCATTCAATTAACACTGAAGCATCAGCCCCCATCAACGTCACCTACTTGGTGTGGCACTACTACTGGAAAAGCCAAACACGAGGACATAAAGAAAGAAATACCCCCCTCCATCCTCAACCCTTGATCCCCTCCTTCTTTCCTCTACATTGGGATATTTTTTGGTATTACCAAGAAAAGTCCCTTACCCCACCCCAAAAGAGGGAACCCACTCTTTCACATTTTCATAAGCAGTCACCAAGGAGTGTCTATCACAACAGCTAAAAAATGAAAGAGCAATGAGAAAAGAAGAAAGCTATACCATAAGTCATATAATATAAAACATAAAATTACAGTGTACATAAATAAATATATTTAAAAAATAAATACATATATATATATATATATATACATTTAAATAAAGAATGGGAAAAAATAAAATGTCATATAATAATATCAACTTCCCTAACTGCCAGAAGAGTAGAAATATTTTAGGTTGAATAACAAATAACTTCTAAGTAACAAATGATTACTTATAATAAATTAATAATTCACATACAAATATCAATGAATGTGAAAAAATATGATATATGTATTTTATTCTCAACCTATTCACCTAAAAAACACACGCGCGGGCCCCGGCCGGGCCTCTGAGGCTCACTGCTTTCCATTAAATGGTGAGTCTGAGTCAGGGTAGGTGCCACGGTCCTACACCGTCGCCAGAGACGGAGAAGGCCTGTCCGACGTCCTCGTCCATAATTTAAATTAATTCATCAGTAGCCCAACCTCCTGGCTACACTTGCCATGCCCCTGCTTTCTGCTTCTGCTGCCTGCCCGGCCTCGCACCTTCCTCTGAAGCAGCAGGCCAGGCCAGGCCCAGCCCTAAGGTCAGGTGAGTCTGTGTCCAAGTTTTGTAGCCAGGAGTGGCGCGTGGGTGGTGGCGAAGACGGCGGGCATGAAAGTTTGGTATCAGCATTTAACTAGTGGGCATAATGATGGAGCGAGATAGAAAACAAAATTTTGTTTAATCTCGTAAAGTCACATTTCCATAACATGAATAAAAATATTAATGATTTGTGATATGTCGTGCTAATACAACTTAGATTAAACTTTACACATGGGGGGACTAACATGTGTGCTCATAAACGTGCATAATTGTTGCATCTTTTTGTTCGTGCAAAATAATAAAATAATTTATTGTTTTCGTTTTTTGTCATTACTAACTGCTGCAAACTTAAAAGAAGCATGTGCTTGTTTTGCTTTTCCTTGTCTGTGTGATGTCATTTCTACTATTCTAGGTGCATATGAGTCTCATGGAATAACGGAGACTGGTAGATATAAACGCTGCTTTATTTGTTTGCATTTGCTAGGTAACATTTTGATTAATCGGGTGGGTTAATTAATTAGTAAATCTTGGGGTGGATACAGAATCTACATTATTTCTTACATTAATACTTTTCTTGTGTTTGTTTTATACTAGAAAGCCTAAGTTGCCTGCTTTTGGGCCTAGTCACTTGAGTCGCAGAAAAGAGCTGACTTGTAATTCTGCAAAAGTCACGAGACGCCCATTCTGAATTAAAGCGTTTATCAAAGCTGCGTTCACAAAGCAAAAACTGATGTGCTGTCATCATTCTGTCGGACATGGCCAAGGTCGAAAGTGAACATTTTGTCAGCCTTAACTTGGCATCCGCGGAAGTTGCTTGGACGTAGTGAGAACAAATTTGAACATTTGTTGCAAACTCAGGAAGCTCCTGGTTTCACGTGGAAGAGACAATGGTCTTTATGAAACATGATTTAATGGAACTTTTTGAAAAGTGGGTGACATGTCACTTGTCACTCTCAGCCAATGGGACGTCGAAGATTTCTGAAAACTTTCCTTTGCGTAGTTTAGTTAGCATAGAAAGGTATAAAAAGTCATGCCCTTAGGGATGGGCTGGCTGCTGCTTTCTGACTTTCTGATGAGGGTGAAGTGCTGACGGACTTTGCGTGGAGCACGTAAGAATCCTCAAAGAACTTTACTTTAATTTCTATCTATTTAGCTCAGTTAGGGAATTAGGTTTTAGAAATGCTAAACTTTATATATTCACTTTAAATTTGATTTACTTGCTTAAATTGTATTTTCTCATATTTCTTTACAATCATGCTTGCTTTATTGCTAATAAAATTCAATTCTAAAACTATCAACTTATATACCATAATTTAGTAAATAAAATCTTACTTTTGACAAACAAGCTGGTCTTGGTTATTCAGAAGTGTAGGTTACTATTAGCTAGATCACATCGCCAATGGTGGTCGTTTAAATGATTAGGTTTTATTCTAATGACAATATTCCTTTCGCAGATGTATAAAATGTATATAGTTTGTAGATAATGTGTATATAGATTTAATCTGACCACCTGATTCAGTAGGCCCAAAATATGTCAGGTTTATAAATGGGTCCATATTTAGTATAGAATTTTGTTTATAGGTTATGAAGTTGGGTAGCGTTGTTTATGATATATTTTCTATAGGCCGCTGGATCAATTCTCTGGTAGCAGAAATTGATGGTTGCTAAGGTTAACCAAGGTAATATGTTGGTTGCTAAGGGTTACTAAAACGTTATGGTATGGAAATAGGATCGATGTTTTAACACATGTTGAGTTCGTTTTTCGTGCTATCTGTAAGCTATACCGGTATAGATTGTGTGGCGAGAAATTAGTCACGCAAGCCATCTGTTCTGTTTGTAGTGATATCGCCGAGTATCACAAGAGGTATCGCCGTGTACCATAGTGTTGTCGCCGAGCAGCACAGTTTTAGGGCTAGGTCTGAATCTTGTATAGTGAGGGTTTTCTAAGAAATTAAAGCAGCATGAGAATAGGGACAAAGCGCCTTCCATAAAACTCACTGTGATGAGAGTATTAGTTATATCCGAGCTTGAGTGAAGGGTAAATTAGCGTCGGTGCATGATTATCTATAAACAGGTTAGAGTCCTGTACGGGTACATGTTTCATATCTATAAACAGGTGAGAGCCCTGTACGGATAACGTCGTTATTTTGCTAACGGTGCATGATTTCTATAAACAGGTGAGAGTCCTGTACGGATTTCATGTGTGTTTGAAATTAGGGAAATTTCAGTGTGAAAGTGCGAGTTTGAATTGTATTTTATGTTCAAGTGGAACTCTTAGAACTTTCACTTCGCGGTGGGTTCAGAGCAAAGCGAGTTCATAATTATACGTGTTAGAAGGGTGGGGTAAGGTTACTCTACTGACAATTGAATATTATCCTTAGTGTGAATAGCGCCGTCTATTCCGAAGTGTGGATACTTGAATGTATGTAAACTATCCTAAATAGTGAAACGAACAGATGTTGTCTTTATAGTCATTGTTAAGAATTAATTTACACTGAAAAGTGTTCTTAAAATGGCGCTGTGAAAAGATTTTGTGAAGGAGGGGTAAGCGCCAGGAGTGAGAAACGAGAAACCGCAGCTGCTGTGTACGTCACAGAGCCGCGCTGGGATTGGGTGACCTACGTCACAAGCTATATTCTGATTGGCTCTTGAGTCTCTGACGGCCTGTGAGCTGATTGGTCCTTCGGAAAAACTCCAAATTTATTGGTTGAGCAGAAAAGTGACGTAGCTCAACTGTCATTGGCTTGTTGGTGTGTTTCGCGCACGGATTGGTTGTTTTTCGGAACATCCCGGAAATATTTTACGAACGATTTTGTGAATTAGATTTAACTCCTAATAATGAGTTATCATTTCAAACATGTTGAGAAAAAGCCAACATTATTTCAGAAGTTTAAGAATTTATTTTCACCTGACAAGAAAATCGAAACGCGAGGTGGTAAACTACTTCATAAGTATAAAACACCTGCAGCGTATATGGAAGGTGAATATGGATATCATACTGTCTTATGGTTCGATAGTTGGAAACGCTATACTAAAAACGACGGTGTTCTAACTTGGCCTGATGATGGTTCATTTAATGTAAAAGTCTTAAGAAATTTACGAGAGAAAATGAATGCTCTTATTCCAAAACCGAGACCAACTCAATTTGAAGCTTTAGTTGAGTGGGAAGACGAGATGTATCAGTTACAAAGAGAAGCTAGTGGGATTAAAAGACCTTCTAAAAATCCACCTTGGAGAAGAGAAACTCATGAAGATAGATTGCGAATGTGGAGACAGGGAAACATGAGTGAAGGATTGTATTTAATTCATGAAATGGTAATGGGTACTCCTACAGGGAAATCTATGGAAAGTGAATCTGAGGATGCAGTAATGGAAGAAATATATACAACTGCTAGAAAGAATCAGCCTTTGAGACCTCCTAGATCATGGTCTACTCCGGTGGTTTCTACTGAAACTTCACCGAGTGCACCTCCAATTAATGAAGCTCCTAAACTTTATCCTAATAATTGTGAAATCATTGAAACTCCTAGAAGACCAGAATTCGAGAATGCTCGAAATGAAGGTAGACATTTTACAATGGCTCCAAGAGCAAGAGAACCTCCAAAAGATTATACAAGAGAGACAAGAAATGTTGAGGATGTTGATTATAATGAATATTTAAGATCAAAAGAAGAATTAATAAAAAGAATGACAAAAGGCATGGAAGCTGTGACAGTTCCAGTAACAATCGGTCCTGTTCAGCCCGTATTTGATCAAAGGGAAACAAACAAAACTGGGTTAACTATTCCTTTAAATACAGAAATTCAAAAGGCTGCTGAAAAATTTTATTCAGATTTATCTGAAATAAACACTTCTAAATCGAGAATGCCTGATTTAACCTTTAATGAGGATTTATCTCCAAAAACACCAATGGGTGCTATATCAGATATAGGGAGTCCTGAAGTCAGGGTAACCACACCAAAACTAGATGTGGCCAAATTAAAAGCGAATATCGAAGAATTAATAATTGGAACAATTGGTCCAGATAGTTTAAATTACTATCGAGATGATGAACTACTGTTCATTTGTAAAAGCATACAGTGGAAAACGAAAAACAAATATGATCAACTAGAGGATCTAGCAGCAGAACTTGAAATTGATGTGAGTAAACAAAAGAATTTTGCAAAACATTACAGATTAGACTTTTCAGAAAGTGACATTGAGAGTTTAAACTCAATGGGAAGAATAGTTCATATTAAAGATTTGATTGTCTATATCGAAAAGCTAGGAGAACTGAACAAATGGAGAGTAAAATGGACGAAAAAGAAGGAAGATGAAAGATTGGAAAAATTGTCAAAACAATTTCCAATGAGAGAAATTGCAGGTGGAGGATATGTTCATGTCCCTTGGTCGAGACAGGACATTCTGTTATTTACAAATGACTTTCCAAAATTGAGGGAAAAACCAGTTGAATGGTACAGGCAAGTTGATAGATTTATCAAAGTGTCAAAAGTTCTGTGGATTGATTTAGATGGATTTTTTGATATTGTCGTTCCATCTGATCTTTGGACAGAATGTAAAATATCGATTAGTTGGCCAAAAACAGAACCTGAGCGAATCAAAGAAACAGGTGCTCCAAATCCACTTGTAATGGATTTCTATGAAAAAGTAATTGTTTGGATGAAAAACAAAATTCCACCCAAAGAAGTCGATTGGGTTAAAATAGAAAGGACAGAACAGGAAACAAAAGAATCAGTCCATTCTTTTTATGAAAGACTACTGTTAATCTTTAAACAATACAGTGGTTATGAAAAATTAGATGAAAAAGACATGAGCCATTTTGTCTATAGATTTGTTTATGGACTAAAACCTGAAATTGGAGAAATGATCAGAAATAGTATTGTCGGATGGCAATCACTATCTGTAGATGATATTCTAAGGAAAGCAAAGTATTGCAGTGATGAAATAGAAGTAAAACAGAAGAAGCTGAAAGAGAAAGCCATGTGGGCTCAGGTAAAGGTGGCTGAGCAACAGATTGCCAGCATGGGAAATAAGAACACTAATTTTGTTCAAACTGGAAATACAAACCAGATACAAGGAAAATTTAAAAATAATAATTTCCCAAAGAAATTTAGCCCAAAGATGGAGGAGTTGAAACAAAGATTACCTTGTTTTAATTGTGGCGAAATTGGACATTGGAGAGACGAGTGTCCTCATCCTCCTAAAAACTTAAAGAATCCCTTATTGAATCCACAGATGCAGAATGGTGTTGACCTGCAGCGACAGCTACAGATGCAACAGGGGTTAAACGAATTTAATATTCAGCGACAGTTACAGCAACAGCAACAACAACAGGTGAATAATCGTCAAGACCAATTGCCACAACCACCTTTTCCGAATTGTGGGGGAGTTCAAAAATATAATCCAAACGTGGGATTTCAGGGAAGTGAACAGGTAATAAAACCACAAAAACAGCAAAAGCAGCAAAGGGTTCAAATGCAAAATGCTTCACAACAATTTTTATTAGCAGAAAGTCAAGACAGCGATTCTGATGATTATTGTTGACGGTGCCCGAGAGAGGAGGAAGAGTGTGTTGTTGGAGCCACTCTTGAGGTTGACCAGTCTGGTCCTTTTGTAAACGGGAAAGTTAATGATGTAGACATCACTTTTCTAGTGGACACTGGTGCTACCCGTTCTACTGTTAGATCAGTGGAAATTGAAAACCTACCTCTCTCTGGGGATACCATCCAAGTAGTAGGAGTAAGTAATCAACAAATTAAAACTGACTTAACTGATCCAGTACCAGTTGAAATTGGAAACTACAGAGATAAACACAGATTTGTGGTTTGTAATAGTAGTCCAGTAAATCTATTGGGCAGAGACATCCTATGTAAAATGAATTGTAGAATATATTGTTCTCCTGATGGAGTTGAGTTACAAACAATGGAGGAAGATGGTTTATACAGAATGACAATGATGATGATGGAAGCAGAAGAAACAAAATTGTTTCCTGCATTTGAAGAAAAAGATTTACCTGAAGAACTCAAAGAAACAGTGAAATCTGAAATATGGGATTTTACTGGAAATGAGATGGATCTGATGAAAAACGTAGATCCAGTAAAAATTACATTGAAACAGGGAATAGAATTTCCAAACACTCCACAATATAAAATGAAAACAGAAACAATTGAAGGTATTACACCTATAATTGAAAAATTAATCAAGCAAGGTGTATTAAAAGAAATGGAGAGTAGCTCTTGTAATTCACCAATTATGGGAGTTAAAAAGTCTAACGGAACATTTAGAATCGTACAAGATTTGAGAAAGGTTAATCAAATTGTCGTTCCATGTTGTCCTGTGGTTCCAAATCCAGCAGTAATTCTATTTCAGATTCCACATGATGCTGAATGGTATACAGTCATTGACCTTTGCAATGCATTCTTTACTGTTCCCTTACATCCAGACAGTTATGAAATCTTTGCTTTCAGATTCCAAGGTAAGACCCTCGGATGGTCAAGAATCCCTCAGGGCTATACAGAAAGTCCTTCAATTTTTAACGAACTGTTAAAAAGATCATTAGAAGATCTAGACTTACCTGGTAGGTCTACGCTAGTGCAGTATATTGATGATTTGTTAATAGCTGCAAAGACAAGAGAAAATTGTGTAACAGACACAATAATTCTGTTAAATCGCCTTGCAGAAGAAGGACATAAAGTGTCCCCAGCAAAACTACAGTTTTGCAAACAAGAAGTAAAATATCTTGGTCACAGAATTGCAAAGGGAAAAAGACAAGTAACAATAGAAAGAATAAAAATGATTCAAGCAATGTTACCACCAAGAACACAAAGACAGGTCAGAATGTTCTTGGGAATGGTTGGTTACTGTCGACAATGGATAAGCGGATTTTCAGTAATTGCAAAACCACTACAAAGACTGACAAAGTCTGATGTAAAAGATCCAATTATTCTCAATGATGCTGAGATGGACTCTTTTGAGAACCTGAAAAAGAGCTTATGCCAAGCTCCTGCTTTAGGTATGCCAAATTATGAGAAAGATTTTGAACTGTATTGCAGTGAGAGAGAAGGATGTGCATTATCTGTGTTAATTCAAAGACATGGAAATTTAAAGAAACCTATTGCATACTTCTCTGCAGTTCTTGATCCAATTGCAAAAGCATTACCAGGTTGTTTGAAAGCAGTTGCAGCTACAAGTATCAGCCTCGAACAAAGTGAGGGGATCATTATGGGATTTCCTGTGAAAGTTTTTGTGCCTCATTCAGTTGAAATATTACTGACAAGAGGTAAGACTCAACATCTAACAAGTAGTAGATTGACAAAGTATGAGAAAATCATACTGGGAGCAGATAATGTTTCGATTTCAAGATGTTTAAATCTGAATCCTTCTACATTACTGCCTGATTCTGAAATTGTTGATGACATTGAAACAGAACATGAATGTTTAGATGTCATGGAATTCTGCACTAAACCAAGAAAAGACATCAAAGACAGACCTTTGTCTGAATCGGATTTTGTCTACTTTGTAGATGGCTCATGCTTAAGATCCGAAGGAGGTGTCTTAAAAGCTTCATATTCAGTTTGTACAGTCGTAGATGTTGAAGAAGCATCATGTCTTGAAGGAGTTCGTTCAGCACAAGTGGCTGAATTGATTGCTTTAATTCGTGCATGTGAAGTATCAAAGGATATAAGAGTTACCATCATTACTGATAGTCAGTATGGGTACGGAGTTGTGCATGATTATGGACAACTCTGGTCACAGAGAGGATACATGACATCAACAGGATCACCAATTAAAAATGCAGTTTTCATTAGGAGATTAATTGAAGCAATACAATTGCCAAAAGAAATCGCCATTGTTAAGTGTGTTCAGCGCACACTAGAGGAACTGATTATATTTCCAAGGGAAATGCCTTCGCAGATGAAACAGCTAAATACTGCGCAAGGAAAAATTATTCATACAATCGGGAGAGGAGTAAAGAAACTGATTCAAATTCATTAATGCTAACAACTGTTGTAGAAACATGGCATGAGATTAGAGATTTACAAGATGAAGCAGAAGATGAAGAAAAAGACTTGTGGTTAAGATCAGATTGTAGACCACGTGAAGAAGATGGAGTGTGGGTTTACAAAGATGGCAGAGTAGTCTTACCAAATTGTTTGATTGCTGACATGGCCAGATTATATCATGGTCCAGCACATCTGGGAAGAGATTCTATGGTTAGACTTTTCAGAGAAACATGGTTCAATACCAAGTTTAGAACTATTGCTGAATCTTTTTGTCAAAGGTGTTTGTCATGCCAACAAATGAATCCAAACAGAAAATCAGTGGTGGGGACAGGAATAATTGGTCGAGAGGGAGGTCCCTTTACCAGGTTACAAATGGATTTCATCGAAATGCCATTACACAATTGTTTGAAATATGTACTTGTAATTGTGTGCTTATTTTCAAGATGGGTAGAGGCTTTCCCTACACGACATTGTGATTCAATTACAGTGGCAAAACTAATGCTAAGAGAAATCATCCCAAGGTATGGTTTTCCAGTCACTATTGAGAGTGATGGAGGAAGCCATTTTGATAACAAACTGATGAAGTTAATTTGCGAAGCTTTGAGCATTGAGCAGAAGATACACTGTGCATACAGACCAGAGGCATCAGGAGTAGTTGAACAAATAAATGGAACAATTAAAAACAGAATTGGAAAAATGTGTCTTGAAACAGGTATAAAATGGACCGATGCTCTTCCACTTGTTTTGATGTCATTAAGAAGTACACCAGATAAAAAGACAGGTTTGAGTCCTCATGAAATTTTAATGGGAAGAGTTATGAGGCAAGCTTTTGTACCTGTAGGTAAACTGTTGAGCATAAATGACAGTGCAATTTTGGATTACTGTAAAAGGTTATCTGATATGGTAACTTCTGTGTCTAATCAGGTGGGAACTGAAGCTCAATCAGATGAAAAGGTTTTGACACATGATCTGAGACCTGGCGATTGGGTCAGAACGAAAGTACATCGGAGAAGGAATTGTCTAGCTCCTAGATGGCAGAAACCTAGGCAGATAATTTTGATCACTACTAATGCTGTAAAGTGCAGAGGATTGAAATGTTGGATTCATCCTAGTCATACTATTCCAGTACCAACTCCTGAGAGTTCTGATGTTGAAAGTGATACCACAGATGATTCTGATTCTGAGGCAGAAGGCGAAACAGAAGGTGAAATAATTCCAGATTCTGAAGATCGACAAGAAAGTCGACATCTGGAAACTGTGCCAGTGAATGGAAATTTGACAAGAAAAGACTTGGAAATAATTGAAATAGATTCTGAAGGTGAAGAGAATCTGTTAAAAGGAAAGATAACTGAAGATTCGGTTGTCTCCATTGAAGACAAAGAAGCAGAACAAAAAGAAGTTTCAGACCAGGAGAGTATCGAAAGGCAGAGAACAAACTCTGAAGTAAGGAACAAAAATCCGAAATCTGGGAAGTTAGAGGTAATTGAGGAAGAGGAGGAGAACGAATTACCGAGTACCAGTGATGGAAGACAAAGTAAAGTTCCTGAAGGAGTGAAATTGCCGAATAGAGAAGTTCCTGAGTCAATTGAGATTTCAGACTACGAAACTGAAGAAAGTGACGTGGAAGGTGAAAGTGAAAACAGAAAGAAAAGGACTTGGAAGTCAGAATCAAATAATTCTGAACCAAAGAAGAAGTACGTGAGAAAAGCAGACTACTGGCCAGGTGGAAGATTGAGAGTCAGATTAATCAAAAAGCCAAAAGAACAAGTTGAAGAAATCAGTAGTCAAAAGAGTCCTGGAAAAGAAGTTGGAGTTGGAAGAAAAATTGAAGTGATATCAAGAAAAGGGAAGAGAATAATAAGACCAAACCAAAAATACAAGTCTCCTGAGTGGACTTACTTAGTAATTCCACCTGTTATTGACATATATGATAGTAGTGAAGAAGAAAACGAAATCCAAGAAATTAGTGACAATGATTGAAGTACAGAAATATTAAATTGGCAAAAGGCTGAAGAAAATTTGTTAGTTGACACAAGGTTGAAGAGAAACTGTTTAGTTGAAGAAAACTTATGTATGACATAAGGTCGAAGAAATCTTGTTTAGGGTTTTAAAAAAAAAAATATATATATATATTTTAAAAGGGGGGTGTAAATATAAATTTAGAATTTTAAAATTTATTTTTATTTTTTTGAAGCTAAAATTAACCAAGAATGCCTTATGTTAAGGAGAGCACTTCAAAGTGTTCTGTTTTTAAAAGATGCTGTAAGATGACTCTGGTGTGTCTGCTCATTTTAGTTCTGCTCTGGTTGGTTCTAGCTGTGATTATCCCTTTGGAGATGAATAGAGAATCACACAAAGTTAACTTAACAAGCAAAGCTCTGGTTAGCCAAACTAAACATAGTGCGTCTGCAAAAGTTATTGATCATCAGCCTAACATTCATCAAGATAAATAAATCAATTGGTGATTTTTCAAGTAATACATTCACAAAGCTATTGAGTGAATATGTTAAGGTAATGGATGCAAAAGACTGCTACGTCTGCGTTAAGTTACCTGCTTCTGTTTCTGAGGGAGTAACATATAATATGCTTCCTCTCACTTATGCTGTAACATGTAGTGTATTAACTAGTTTATTTTATCAAACTGGACGTTTAGAATATTACTATTCAAATTATGATGACATTTTTGCAAATATTAAGATTGATAATGCTTTAAATAAGCATAAGAAAGCAAAACAAATGAGAGAATTTTTCCTTGTTACTAATGAACTCACTTACGAGTATGCTTACAAGAATAATCTAACATGTAAATTAAGTGCTGAAGGAAAGAAATTTTTGAATATGGTTGAGGAGAGAAGAGTAATTTATAAGAGGAATGAATTAGTCAAGCAGACTAAGTCAGGCTTCTGGCAGAGAGAGGATGAGAAATTAAATGGCAAAATGCTTGAAAATATTGCAATTCACATAGACAAACCAGTTAGTGGAAAACTTTGCATTAGAAGAGATAATACACTTTTTGATAATTACTTTGTAGGTGCAAGTAACTGTGAAGATACTTATCAGATTTTGGGAGGTTGGGGATTCAAAGGTGGAAAAGATCCTATCTTTCCTGGGATTTATTTTGTTTGTGGTGACAAAGCCTACTACAACCTTCCAGACCACTGGTATGGAACTTGTTATGTGGGAATTGTTTTTCCTAAAGTGTTTCATGTTGATAGAGATTCAGAAGGATTGTTTAAAATTCATAATTATGTAAATAGAGTTAAAAGAGAAACTTTTACTGAAGTTCTAGGAGACATTTTTCAAGCTGTAATACCTTTTGTTGGTATAACCCTAAATGCAGGGAGAATCAGAAAATTATCCACTATAGTTGATAGATTATCAACTGACACAGCTGATGGATTTCAATTAGTGAATGTTGAAGTTATTGCAATTAGATCTATGGTAATTCAAGACCGCCTTGCTTTAGACATACTCCTAGCAAAAGAGGGAGGAGTCTGTGGCATTTTACATGTACAACATTGTTGTACATATATACCTGATGAAAGTAAGAATATTGAAATGTATATTAAGAATATTACACAAATGCATTCAGAGATAATTCCTTTAGAAGAAGATGATTTTACAGGGAAACTTTCAAAAAGGTTTCAAGCAATTAAAAACTGGTTTCATAATATCGGAAGTTCAATTCTTGGCAAGATTCTGGCACCTTTGATTATAATAGTATTCATTTTTATTTTGACCAAAATAGGTTGTTTGTTACATAAAAGAAAGAAACAGTTGAAAGAAAAGAAAAGAATCTATAAACTTAGAAAAGAAGAAGAAAGGGAGATCGAATTACAGGAGTTACATAGAGAGCGTTATGCTAATTCCAAAGATTATGCAGAAACAGACTTTTAGGTTTACTGATACAAATGAATTTGAATCGATTTCTTAGAAAGTTAAATTATCAAAATTTGTAGTGCTGGTGTGGTGATTTGTTAATCACCAGATGAGGGAGTTGATGGAGCGAGATAGAAAACAAAATTTTGTTTAATCTCGTAAAGTCACATTTCCATAACATGAATAAAAATATTAATGATTTGTGATATGTCGTGCTAATACAACTTAGATTAAACTTTACACATGGGGGGACTAACATGTGTGCTCATAAACGTGCATAATTGTTGCATCTTTTTGTTCGTGCAAAATAATAAAATAATTTATTGTTTTCGTTTTTTGTCATTACTAACTGCTGCAAACTTAAAAGAAGCATGTGCTTGTTTTGCTTTTCCTTGTCTGTGTGATGTCATTTCTACTATTCTAGGTGCATATGAGTCTCATGGAATAACGGAGACTGGTAGATATAAACGCTGCTTTATTTGTTTGCATTTGCTAGGTAACATTTTGATTAATCGGGTGGGTTAATTAATTAGTAAATCTTGGGGTGGATACAGAATCTACATTATTTCTTACATTAATACTTTTCTTGTGTTTGTTTTATACTAGAAAGCCTAAGTTGCCTGCTTTTGGGCCTAGTCACTTGAGTCGCAGAAAAGAGCTGACTTGTAATTCTGCAAAAGTCACGAGACGCCCATTCTGAATTAAAGCGTTTATCAAAGCTGCGTTCACAAAGCAAAAACTGATGTGCTGTCATCATTCTGTCGGACATGGCCAAGGTCGAAAGTGAACATTTTGTCAGCCTTAACTTGGCATCCGCGGAAGTTGCTTGGACGTAGTGAGAACAAATTTGAACATTTGTTGCAAACTCAGGAAGCTCCTGGTTTCACGTGGAAGAGACAATGGTCTTTATGAAACATGATTTAATGGAACTTTTTGAAAAGTGGGTGACATGTCACTTGTCACTCTCAGCCAATGGGACGTCGAAGATTTCTGAAAACTTTCCTTTGCGTAGTTTAGTTAGCATAGAAAGGTATAAAAAGTCATGCCCTTAGGGATGGGCTGGCTGCTGCTTTCTGACTTTCCGATGAGGGTGAAGTGCTGACGGACTTTGCGTGGAGCACGTAAGAATCCTCAAAGAACTTTACTTTAATTTCTATCTATTTAGCTCAGTTAGGGAATTAGGTTTTAGAAATGCTAAACTTTATATATTCACTTTAAATTTGATTTACTTGCTTAAATTGTATTTTCTCATATTTCTTTACAATCATGCTTGCTTTATTGCTAATAAAATTCAATTATAAAACTATCAACTTATATACCATAATTTAGTAAATAAAATCTTACTTTTGACAAACAAGCTGGTCTTGGTTATTCAGAAGTGTAGGTTACTATTAGCTAGATCACATCGCCAATGGTGGTCGTTTAAATGATTAGGTTTTATTCTAATGACAATATTCCTTTCGCAGATGTATAAAATGTATATAGTTTGTAGATAATGTGTATATAGATTTAATCTGACCACCTGATTCAGTAGGCCCAAAATATGTCAGGTTTATAAATGGGTCCATATTTAGTATAGAATTTTGTTTATAGGTTATGAAGTTGGGTAGCGTTGTTTATGATATATTTTCTATAGGCCGCTGGATCAATAATCACAGGGCCAGGTTTATCAGGACCAAATTTACTTGTGGAAAAATCACATTTCCACAAAGTTGTCGCAGGCCGATAGCCTGCAATGTGGACAATGCATATGTTTAGCACAGGAGAAATGCTCCAGGTGTTTATTGTCAACTGGTAGGTGCAGGACCCTTTTTGCCCCCCCCAAAACAATTTTCATCTGAGCTTTTTCCAAAACTGCATATTACGTTTTTCTGAGAGTATACTTTAAGTTATAGTCGATCCAGCCTTGCAAGCAATATCAGATTTAACAAACAAGTTGCTATAAAATAAATCAAAACCATACATTTTTGGTAAAACACCATTTACTAGAAATATGTTTTACTAAAGATTAATAGGGAGAACATAGATGTACCTGGTAGTAAATTACAGGAGTATAAATTAACCATTACCCTAGGCCCCACCACAAAACCGTCAGGAAAAGCAGTATTATTTATGACCTGTTTTGATTGTGAAAGCGTGGCATCAAAGTCAATGTGTTCTTCATAGTGTTATTGTTTGACAAGTCTTAAATGAAATGGATATTGTTAAGCGATTTTTGCGACTGAAATTAGTTTGTATATTTGTACATCTCAAACCTATAAACGCAAAGTTAGCAAAATAGTTATAAAATCAATGTCTGGTATTTTTGCACTGTAATGAAGAAAACCATGGTATCACCTTTTATTTCAATTTAGCGAATAGAGGAGGTCCATAAAATCCCCCATGGCCTCTATTCCAAACCCCTTTTGCAGTTTACAGTGTTTTGGGTGCTTAGTGTGATCTACCCTGCCCATTTATTATTGTAAGATGCTGATGCCTCTGCCCTCACTGCCCCTTGTAATAGCCATAGCCACTCCTGATTTCCTGCCTCTGTCGACTGCCATTTCACACTCCTGCCCCTTCTCAGTTTATACTCTAAATGTATAACTCTTGTAATTTGCCTATTCTGCAGCTTGTAAGAGTCTGCTCAGTTGTATGCCTCCTGTCAGTTCCATTGCCTGCTCTCATCACGTGGTCTACCCCATCCTGAAACGTTATGATTGAAATATAACAAGGTTATAAAAGCAGAAATTTCAGAGTTTTTTTTAGGATTATTTGTTTTCAGATGCATAGCTGCCCACTTTTCTGCTGTTCTGACTGACTGGTGAAGAAAGCATTATTTTCAACTTGGCCCTTTGACGATAATCTTGCGTGCCTTACCCATTTGTTATTACACGTGTTTAAAATATTTAAGTTGTCTGAAACCCTTATTTGGCATATTGGTTTAATCAAGACCAAACTATACTGAAGGCATCAGAATTTAGTTCGGAGAGGACATCAATTGTGACATTGCATATTACCATTAACTCCAATGAATTGCTCATGAAAATAATTTTTGCGACATTAAATTGCTGGAGGTGGATGATGCCTAGAGTGTGGTGGACATGGCTGAATGTGATGCTCTATGGGGACCAGTGGCAGTAAAAGTTAGTTTAGGGTGTGGCTAAATGCCACACTGCACAAGGGCTGGCCAGATGCAAAGGCCAAAAGCTCTGAGGGCACTTGAGAGTGAGTGTAGAAGGTGACCAAAGGCCAGACACTGCATTTAGTAGGCTCTCTGGACAGAGGGACATAATTAGGAGGGGAGTCTATACCCATATTGATAGGGAGCTAGGGAATTGGGTGCAGGGTGTGCCTGAAGATTGTATACCTCGACAATGGCCTTGTGGAGTGGACTCTGGGTGCGAAGAACTTGGGCAAAGGCTGGCCCGAAACTAGTGGCTACATTGAAAAATTACCAAAGTAGTTAAACCATTACTGAAAAAAACTTTATGGGAAGTTCTAATTGTTTACTCATATAAAAATGTATTATAAAATAATCATTGTCCTCAAAGATCTTAAGTTAGATAGATGTTACTGCTATAAAATGATATATGTAAAACCTGCAAACCCATAAAATGTGCTAGTTCTAGTAGGGCTTACGCATTCTGAGGAGTGCGGTGTTCATTATGTCAGCACTGCATCCAGTGTTGGTGTTGGGTAGTGAGAGGCCTCTCCTCCTGCATCACATCATGAGGGGAAGGAGGGGTGTGGGTGTAGAGTCCAAGGAAGTAATACTAAGGCCTAAGAATAAGCAGAGATCAGTGGCTGGCTGGCCTGTCTCAAAACTAGGACATTTTCTGAAAAGATCAGTGTCTCTGAAAGCAGGTGAGGATCGGGAAAGAGTCAGACGTTTCTCAGGCACACATGCTTAATTTGTGCTGGTGGATGCATTTCGGCCTTTCAATATTTGGGCATCCAGAATAACTTTTTATTTCCGAAGATTGACCCAGTGCAATAGAGAGAAAGGCAAAAAACAATGGAGAAAGAAGCAGGAAGAGAAGGATACGACAGCAGCAGTGATAAAAGCAGGAATCAGGATAAAAATAATCCCAGCTGTGAGCTAAGAGTCAGTGTGTAGTGGAAGAATCAGGCATGGGGAGGAATAAAAATTAGGCTGCTCTGAAAATCTCCCAGTTTTATATTGTGCCTGCGAAAGGCTTATACTTTGCTCACAGCTTGTATGGAGAGAAATTGGTGGGTAGGTGAGTGAATTAATGGATGGTATGGACAGATGGTCTTGATTTGTTATGTGTTTCCATGCAAGAGTTTGGATGGATGGGTGGGGATGGATGAACGGTTGGGTTATTGTGTTAGGGTGGCTGAATGGCTGGGTGGGTGAATAGATAGATGGGTTTTGCTAATTTGATGGATAAAGGGTTTGGATGGATGAATAGATGGGGTTGGATAAGTGGGCGTGTGGTGAATGGGTCATTTGGGTGATTTAGTTGGATGGGTAAGGATGGATGGGTTATGACTTGTGGCTAAGGGATGAACAAAAATACAAAAGACAAATGTGTAGCACTTGACTCAAAATTGGTCACACAAAAGTGTCAGATATTGGCACAGCAATGACGTTATTAAAAATGTTCCCGCCCTCGCCTGTATAATTGTGAGCATCCTCATAATGCGGCCATATTGCTCTCGCTGGCTGTTGCTCACCCATATCCATTATTGATTGTTGCCTGGGCAATTTTGTCTGCAAGTGTGTGGTTTTTGCAGCAGTTCCTTGGAATTTCCAAAGGAATAGTTTAGGCCGTTCCCCATTAAGCTTCTATTGCCAGCCCTCTCTATTCGAGTAGCATGTGGGTTGGTAGGATTTAATTGTCCCCCATTGCATTACGCTTCCCTCTTCTCACAAAGGGTGTGCAGATGTTAAGTGTCTTACGGCATCTTCCATGGCATGTGCGGGATATATTAAAAATGTGGTAAGTTACCTCGGTCCTACAAGTTTCCTCAGTGGGTTTCGCTTTTGAATCCAGTCATGGACTTGCTCGGGTAAGCTCTTGGTCAGCGTAGGCCCTTGACCATGAGGGATCACCCACCTTGTTCCACCCCTAAGGACCATCGGAGTTTCAGTGGGTGGTGGGGTGGTAATCGGATAATTTGGAATCAGGGAGGGCATCATAATGGGGCGGCTGGGTCCCGGCAGGCAATAAAAGTAAAACATAGTGTAGGCCGGTAAATACTTCATCCACTTTCCATCTCGTGCCGGTCATACATCTAAAGGAAATTCGCTTGCATATACTATAAAATCAATAGATCAATCTACAAGCAAAATGAAAGCCTTTCCAAACTATATGTAAATGTTAATATTTCTGCTTGTGGTTGTCTAATCTCACATCGGGGCTCTAACGGAGTCAGTATATATTGATGAACACCATGATCCCTGTAATAGGCAATGTTTCCTTAATTTTCTTACCGCTTTAACTTGTTTATCTATTTGATTTGATCATTGTCGTACTAAATCATATTTTACGTCATCAGTGACATACTAAATTCTTTAATGTGGCTTTACGTTTCGCTGATATGTTTGCTGTGCTTTAATTTCTCACATATGTCTCAGTCATGTATTAGTTATTCCTGATAGACATTCCGGCAGTTTGGCCATTCAACCCCTCAAAACTTAGAGCTGCCTTTATCAAATGCCTCAGAGGGATGTATGTCGCTACAACGCACACTTTTACAACGCATACCTTTACAACGCATTTTTTACAACGCAACATCCATTACAACGCATTCCATTACAACGCATACATTACAACGAAAATTTAAAAACTACATTCCCAACGCATTCCATTACAACGCATAATACCTTTACAACGCATACCATTACAACGCATAACATTACATTGCATGTTTAGGTAAGTATTGGATAGTGTAGGGGTAACATTTACTATTCTAACTCCAGGGGGTGCAACAAAGGGTAAGTGTTGGATAGTGTAGGGGTAAAAATTACTATTCTAACTCCAGGGGGTGCAACAGTAGGATAAGTGTTGGATAGTATAGGGGTAAAAATTACTATTCTAACTCCAGGGGGTGCAACAGTAGGGTAAGTGTTGGATGGTAATGTTATGCGTTGTAATGGTATGCGTTGTAATGACTGCGTTGTAAAGACATGCTTGTAGTGGTGTGCGTTGTAGTGTCATGCGTTGTAATGGTTGCGTTGTAATGGCATGCGTTGTAATGGATGTTGCGTTGTAAAAGTTTTGTTGTAATGGTAGTGCGTTGTAAAAGTTGCGTTGTAAAGGTTGTTTCCCGCCTCAGAGCATTCTACGAGGAGCCATATGTATATATACCCATCTGTGATAAACGCGGTACTTCTACCACTTGTGAGTTTAACCTGAGGAATTGCTGGACTGAGATGTCGAGATGATATACTGTAGGTGGTGGGCCAGGCCCTGGGGGGCCTCTCCATGTGCTTTGCAGGGGGGCCACCTCAAGTTTCATTACGCCACTGGCAGAAGTGCGGTAAGAAAAAAAATACATTATTTAGCAATGGTTTGAATTCCTCTTACAAACCTACTGTTTTCACAAATGTACATGCAAAAGCCGTAGTTTTAAGAAACGTGTAATCTATGCTGTGATTTAAAAAACTGTCATCCTTAAAATGTTGTTTGGGTAAGGACTGCATAGAAATATATAAATGCAATGCTGCACTAAAAAGTTCTCAAAACTAGAGCGGAATAGTTTGCATAATATTTACAGTAGCCACTAGAGAGCATCGCGTTACCAGTACAATCAATGTTTACAGGGGACTGCAATCTTTTCTTTAATTTAGCAGAGGCCCAAACTAGCTAACGCCTTGTATGCACACGTTTACTGCTCTATGTGTAGCGTTAGCATTACTTATTGTGACCTATGTACACAACAAGGTAATTGTGATTATGAATTTCCTATTCCCTTTAGTGCTTCCCCACCTTTCCTCTCTCCTAGTTCCTCTTTTCAGTTTCTCTTGTCCCGCCCCTCTGGTGCCGGTGATTTGAGGTGACCATATGGTCACTTAAATAAATTATCCAAATTAGCAACATAGTAGCGTAGGGTGCCCCAGCCATTAACCATGCACTGACATTCTAGGTTATTTACTTTGAAAAATATTGTTTTTTCTCACTCACTTTCTTTCACTCTTGTTGCAAGGACTCTCGTCTCGCTCTCTGTCACTCTTTCTATGGTTCTCTCTCTCTATATATATATGTGTATATAAAATCTCTGGGCCTCTCTTGGTCTCTCGCTTACCCCATTGTGACCTGATCACGGCAGGAAAACGGAAAACAATGGGTTTTGTCATAAGAGAAATTGAGAAGGAATTTTGATGTTTTACCAAATAATCCTTCATCTCCCCTTGGCCTCTTATCACACATCCCTTCCTCAATTATTCTTTGGCATCTTCCACAATTCTCAATTACATATTGAAACCCCTTCTGTACTTCAGAGCTCAGTATTAACTCCTCTGCCCATTATCCTACACCAACGCCGCATTCTTGTCCCTTTTCCATCTCCCTTAGCATTTCCACTCCTATTATCTCTTCAGGCCTTTTCCTTGGGCACAGCCAGTGCTTCGTTTGCAACTGTGGTTGTTGATGGGGAGCACAGTCACTCAATTTATGACACCGGGACTTATTTACCATCATATGACTTTGACCCTGTGAAAGAGACACAAAGGAAGAAATGGGCGAAAGGAAGAACCAGCGAAAGACAGGATAGCAGTAAAAATGGATATGGCAGGGAAAAACAAGCGCCTGCAAGAGTACGTCTAATAGAAAGTGTCGGGGAGTGGAAGAAATTAGCATAATATGGAATGAGTTGGGGTATACATCAACACTGGTAGCGTGCCAGTAGTCTGCTAAGAGACAATTTGAGGCATATTTACAACAGAATGGCAGAGCGCGATGTTACACCACAATTGGTAACGCCGTGCCCTGACATTCTGAAAACGCAGGGATACGCGGTATTTACAAAAATTCGGCGCACCCCTGCGATTTCCCTAGCACTGGTGCTAAATTTAGCTGCCTAGCGCAAACGCAGGCACTGTTGCACCATAGTGTATGGGTGCTTGCGTTGCAGGGAATGATTGATCATGGGAAAGAAGGTGTCTCTTCCTGCACATAAACAACCACTAATAGCGATTTGTAAGTCATATGTGTACTGCAGAATGCAGCACATATAGAAGTTGCAACTCGTCATTATTTATGATTGTTTATGTGCAGGAAGAGACACCTTCCTGCACATGAACAATCACTAATGGCAATTTGCTCTTTCTATATGTGTTGCAGAATGCAGCACACATAGAAACAGCAAAAACAAGAAGAAATTAATAATTTCTCCTTGTTGCACCAGTTGATGACCCGTTTTACCTGGTCTTATTTTGGGCGCTGCCCCATATTTACACCAAACTTGGAAATAGAGGGCAGCATAGAAAAGCAATGGGTGTTGCGGCGGAATTCCCACTGCAACCCCTATTGCCCATCCCTTTCACGCTAAGTGCTGCGTGAATAGGGGCATCATTTAGAAGGCGGGGTTAAGCCACGTTAAGGCTTAATGCTGCCTTGTAAATAAGGCGAAGGGGTTATTGCCAACAGAACATCAAAAAAGTGACGTTCCGGTGGCGATAACCCCTTGTAAATATTCCCCTTTGTGCCCCTGTCTGTCTTATTGGTTTGTTTAATACATTAAGCATGGAGGCAGTCCTTTCTCCCTTGGCAGTTTCACCTACTCTCATCCAGCTCCCCTCTTCTGCATTTCTGGGTAATTTCCAATTTATTTCTTGAAAGGTTTCTGATATTGGATCTTTGAAGTTGACTGCAAGTATACTCAAAGCACCCTGCTGTGTCGGAAATATGGGCAACGTAATGTTGGTTGTCAGATGGTCACCATGTCTGTCGCCAGCAGCAGCGAAGAGCTGCTCGGTCTCTCTGGGGTCTCAGAGCCAGTGGTCCCCCCTGTCAGCAGTCAGTTTAGAACTGCATGTTTGATGCGGCTTCAGGTCTCCTGTGCCTCCAAATGGACTTGGTATTTGTATAGGAAAGCGGTTGCCAAGGTTCTGTCCTTTGTTGTGTTTATTCTGCCTTTGTAGAGGAACCTTGTGCCATTGTTTGCAGAGAAAGATTGGCCTGATTCATGGAAGTAACGTAAGAAAAAATCCTAAGCTTACTACCATTTTGGTATTCACAGAAGGCACTTACTCATTTTGGAATTCACAGAAGGCACTTACTCATTAATGAGTAAGTGCCTTCTGTGAATACCAAAATGCGCAAGTGCCTTCTGTGAATACCAAAATGAGTAAATGGTAGTAAGTTTAGGATTTTGTCTTAAGTTAGTTCTGTGAATCGGGCCCATTGTGTTTCAGCATTTTTTAAAATTGTTCTTTTTTTGTTACTATAAACCTGCAACACACATGTATTACTACATCACATGTTACAGGCAGAGAATAATGTCCAAACTTTGAAGTGACACAAAAACATTAAAGTGCTTTGCTGAAAATTTGCTTATAAAAATAAATCCAGGAACAGCAGGGGGCAGGACCAGCTGGGAAAAAGATGGCCATATACTGTTAGTGCTACAAACCAGCTCCCTGTTTTCATGTGGGGGAGCAGGTCCTCGTAGCAAACTTGACAGCCAATTGGGTTATGTGTCTGAGCATTTTCTCAGCACCTCTTATGGGTGTGTCTTTGTGGTTTATACATTTTTTACCCCTGATAAACACTTTTGAAAAGCCCAATGACCACTTACATACTTTGCAAACCCCACTAACCTAACCTAAAATAAATTGTAAACTCTAGGGACATCTGACAAATACCATAAAACCCAGGGACCTCTCACACACTCTGTAAACCCCTTAATATCTCAAACCATACAGAACCCTCACACTGCAAGCTCACTGACCCCTGACACCCCTTAGAGACTTGCAAACCCTGATGACCTTACAGACTTTGGAAACATTGCTGACCTCTGACACTCTCCGATCACATTGACCATGGACAACTTTGCTCCAGCATTTGAGACACACACATGGCTACACTGATACAACAACATACCTCCGACACACTGTAAACCAGCTAACCCCTCACGTACCATGCACACACCTATTATTCATAACAGATACTGCAAACCCCACAGACCCAAAACACGAACCATCATCCACTGCTCGCAAGACATTGCAAAATCCACTATCTCCCTGACACTCATTAAACGCCACTGACCCCAGCACAACCTTAAACAGCACTGACCTGCACAGTCTGTAAACCCTTCAAAATCTCCGGCCCTGTGCCATATTCCCAAATATAATATAATTCTCTTTTCATGTGGAAAACTAAACAAACAGAAAACTACAAAAGATTATAATTGCAGAATCACCTTTTCAGGAGGAATTTGGAAGTTTACACAAGTGACGCATTTTGCAATAAGTGCAGAGATTTTAAAGTGCAATGACAACGGGGCTATTCATGCAGAGAAGGTCATGTTTATAAAGTGCTTCCTTAGGGCAGGCAATACCTGGCTACAATGCGACTACGGAGGGGGCAGAGCCAATTGAATTGAATTGAAATTGGATTTCGTAAAGCGCATAGCTACCCTAGGGCGTCCCAGCGCCACTTTCAACTTATGTGGGGCAACTGTGACCCAGTTAGGCCTAAAAAGAGATTGCAGAGTTCTGCTTTGCGGAACTCTGCAAAGTGACGCAAAATCTCCACTGCACTCCTTGGAGTTCTGCAATCAGCACAGTTTGGAAAGTCGCGCTGCTTGCACTAATTCCTAGCGCCGGAAGTCTGTCCAGCGTGAACAGCACTACACGCACACAGGAGGGCGCAGCTTCGGTCTGATGCTCAGTTAGATGTTCTATTCGAGCGGCAGCTCCTCAATTCGAGTGACAGATTTCTCAACACTACTGGTCACGACGTGCTGCAACCGCCCGCGTTGAGAAATTTAACTTGGAGTTGGTTTAGCTGGCTTTTTTTCTGCTGAGCGCTCGCTGCTCAAGAGAAAATACTCTGCGTCACTTTGCGGAGTTTTGAGGATCTCCGCGCTCTTTGTGGAATGCGGAGTGGGCAAAATTCCACATAGTCTGCCATCACGTAAAATGCGGAGTGGGCAAAACTCTGCGAATTCTGCCAGCTGTCGGAATTCTTCTCCCACCCCTAGACCCAGTATTGATCCATACAACAAATAGAGAGAAGAGTGCCAGGAAGATTCTTAATACTGACAGAAACTAACATTTTCTGCTGACAGTATCCTGAATCTGACAAATCTACCACACCTCTTATATTGTCACATGCCTAAATGTGACACTGTGCTACTGCCATTGTGATACTTTACATTGCTTTTCAGGACAGATATGACACAAACATCATCAAATTGAATATCAAAATAATAGCTTAATCAATATATCAAAAATCAATTAATTGATAAACCTTTTTAAAGAAAAATCCAAATATCACAATACATTGTCTTTAGCCTCTGATGCAATGTTTGAAAACAAAAAGGGATAGAAAAATCAATTTCATAATCCAGTTTGTGACATGTGTGCCCAGTATCACATAATGGAGGCTTCAAGTTTCAATGTTAGCAGCCAATACGTGTTTCGTGGGTGTCCTCGCTACTTCAGGGCTGCAACATGATCAATATCAGTACACCACATCAGCGAGGGTAAACAAGAGAAAGTGATCTTAACCTTTGTACCGGTTTCCAACCAACTACAACGCAGAGGGGGAGAACCTGGGCAGCCAATACTCACAACCTTCATGAGAGATAAAAGTAAAAGCGAACGGATTTACCTGGTACAAGGGGAGCCCTCATTAAGATTTCAGCGACACTGGAGGAACAAGAAGCAGCCTCACAATCGTCTCCCGGTAGCTGTTCTATGAATAATTAAGCTGAGAGAGTGGCTCTCCTCACAGTGGCTATTTAGTTGGTGATTATCCCTGGCTATGTTCATCATGCTGATCCTCTGCTTAGTCTACACCCCCTTTTATGCGGATTATAGAAAATGAAGGGGATCCTCAGAATTCTTACATCAAGGGCTCATCCCCCTCAGCCCGACCTCAAGATGGTCGCCTCAGTCATTGACTCTCTGAACTCCCCATCGACAGCTGAGACCCAGCCATTTTGACTGATGCCCGGTGGAGCTACCTCACGAGCTAAAGGGGAGATGGGCTATGGATTCCCTCCTTGGCCATCATCTACCCAACCGGTCCTTGGGCAAACTCTCCTGCATCTCTCCTGACCTTATCTCCCTCTTCCCCCCTTCACCCTACCCTCTACCGCTCCACTCTTCTCATCTTTCCAGCTATTGACCCCTGCCCTCACCCGTCCTTGCCCTTAGTTCCCACCATGTTTATCCACCGGACTTTCTTATGTGAAATTTCCCTCATCAGTTGATACCTAGCTATTTGACTGATGCCTGATGGAGCTACCTTGATTAGCTAAAGGGGAGACAGACTGTGGATTCCCTCCTCGGACGTCACCTACCCAGTCGGTCTCTGGACAGACTTCCCTTCATCTCTCCTGCTGTCACTTCCCTCATCCTCCCTTTCACACTTCCCCCTTCCTCCCTCCTCCTTTCTTCTCTCTCCACTCTTTCTTCTTTCAATGTGTTGCTTATTTTTGACGAAATGTGTAATTGTTATCATTTTCTGTAACATTGTCAAACCGAATTTAAAGCGCTCTGATACCTTTGGGTCTAGCCAGCACTATATAAAACTCATTAAATAATTACAGTAAATTATAATACACAAAAAGACCATACTAAATGATACATACACAGCATTCTGAAGGAGCAGAAGCCTGCCTAGACACAATATTTTATAATGTTTAATGTTAAGTGAAAAATACCAAACCTTTCCCTAAAATGTATTTACGATAAATAGACATCCTATCAAGCAGCTTTTTTGGCAGACAGCCATGGTTTCCCACACCCTTACTGTGCCCTAATATCCACTCTATACCTATATCATAACATCTAAAAATAAATACACACAGGAGGTAACCCATAAGTCAAAAAGAGGCTGTTTGTTTACATTTCTTATAAAATCCAGGTGCCATGCAGAATTTCCCTCTTAAATAGATAGTATCCGAAGTTTTCATATGAATGGGTTTATTCATAGACTTTTCCCATCTTAATGTACAGACATAGAAGAGGGGTGGAAAAGCAAGACAGTTACTAGTATCAATAATATCAGTATGCTAGCCTTATCAAGGAATAAACAAATAAACCTGCAATAGAATAGTACCTCACCATATTAATAATGGACTCAATTATTTGTCCCATTTTTCATAATGATCAAACTCAAACACAACACCAATAAAGATGCACTGAAAGTAGACACTTTCCAACAATAAAGAAGGTTCCCAACGTCAAGTGTGTACCTACGGACATAACATAACAGGTAAATCCACACTACTCTAAGTCACCCAAACCTTCAAATTGCAGCCAGCCTAGCCTTCCATATTATTGGTTTTCATGATCCAAGCATTCTTAACATCAAGTTCTAGTTATAGGGAATCACTTGTGATTTAAAAAATATAGAAAATATTGTAAACAGCGCCTGACCCTACCTAAATAAGATACACCACAAATAAACAATCTCAAATGCCTGTAGGCAACTCTTACTCTACCCACCTAATGGGAGAAGCAACTGATGTAATTTGAATAGCTTCTATGTTCCTCCCAATTTAGGACCTGATTTACACAAAACCTCCGCACTCATGGTGGAGGCCCCACAGTCGTGGATGAGTCCCCACACATGGGGCAGAATCTCGGCAATGAGAATTTACACTGGGCTCCCACAAGCACTCTTCAAACATTTAACAGTAAGATGGGCAACTTTCCTGGCAACAATGTTCAACCACATCCTGACAAAGAGCAGTTATTCCAGAAAGTTGGAAGGGGTCAATAATTCATCCAATATTTAAAGGAGGGCAGGCTTCCTCACCCAGCAATTAATCGCTTAATTGCACTTTTGGATGTGGATCTTAAATATATTTCCACATATTGCTTCAAGATCTGGAGAAATGGGCTCTAAACAATGGGAGACTCCCATTTAATCCAGCCGGATTCACAAGGAGTCAAGGCACATTAACCAACCTCATGGCTGTGGGCCTTACACTCAGCAGAGCAAAGGCTACAGGTACACCTCTATATATGCATTTTGTCGACTTCAAGGCAGCCTTCAACTGTGTTCCACGTAACAGGTTACGGGCCAAGTTTCAACAATGTAGAATTCCACCAAAAATCTTGCGAGCAATCAGGCTGCTTTACATTGATACGAGGGTTAAGATCAAAATCGGAGATTGTACCTACCAGTCAAGGGAAGTAAAAACGTCATCTGGCTTAAAGCAAGGCTGATTCTTGGCACCACTTCTTTTCAATGTATATACTGAAGACCTCTCCACAGAACTGGACGTGCAGATATCCCAAACCCCGAGTCTTGGTGGCCAGCAAGTGCCAAACATCCTGTATGCCGATGATCTGCTACTTCTCTGCAACACAAGAATAGGCCTACAGAGGTTAATTAACTGCCTCTGCACATATGCAGGTAAAAACGAGTTGGAAGTAAGCCATAAAAAAACAAAAGTGAATGCATTCAATCTTAAATTAGCGCAAGTGGCATCTCAGTGGAAAAACAATCAATGAAGTAATGACCTATTTGTATCTAGAAGTAAAATTAGATGCAAGAGGCATGTTTGCACCCCATAGAGAGGTGATTAAAGGAAAAGCGCAGTTACTTAATCATACTTTTTCAACATTGGCTAGATTCATCCAAAGTCATAATCTGCAACCCCTGGTAGCGATACTGAAGGATAAACTGCTACCAACTCTTGCATATGGATCAGAAGTAATGTTAGGCAGTGAGGATAAACATTAGGATAAAATACTGATAAGATCATATAACCAAACCTCCTGGTTACCCAAATCTGCATTGCCCACTCAAATTTGATTTGATCTTTCATTAACAAAACAGACACTTGCCGTGCCCGCAACATACATTAAATTCTGCCACAAACTATGATCTGCCACAGATGACTCGCTAGCTCTTCGAGACTGGTCTGAAATAAATCTTCGAAGAAGGAATGGCGAATATGAAAAATATCTTGAGAGTAGCAGACTTTCACGAAAGCAGTAAATACATCTATAAAATTACAAAGTTGAATGATTGATAAAGAAAAGCTGTCCAAGCGGTCACATGGGTGACTGATCCTGAAATCTTATACTACCTTAAGAGAATTCCCCCTTCTGGATGCAACCTACCATCGGAAGATAAAACAGAGCTTGTTAGCCCTTAGACTTGGGGAAATCCCCATGATAGATTTCCTTCCAAAATGGAGTGAAGATGACTAAGCAGGCATATGTATTTGTCCTGTTCTTGCAACACAGAGAAGAGGTCTGCTGAGAAAAGAGTTTAACAATGTAAGTGTCAGAACCTGCAGATCTGCATTGATGGAGTAATTGGATCCAAAGAATACAATGATGAACATTATATTGGTATAGTTCCTGGACATCTTTAAAACCCTTGTCAAAACACATGTGGGGTAGAGCGAAAGGTAAAGAAGGCCACTGATAAGATCTTCTGTGTCTACCACGCGACAGCGGTTTGCTAGGGAAAATGAACAACAGATAGGGCCCTATTAGGATGGCAGGCGGATCGCCCCCGCCGGGCCGGCGGTAGCCACCACCGGCCTGGTGGGGGCGAACCACCCGCCATGCTTCCATGATTGACCCCCCGCCACATTAGGATGGGTGGTGGGTCCGCGGCGGACGGGAAGACCATCCGCCTCTTTTCCGCCGGTTGACGCGTCAACCGGGCGGAAAACTGCCACAATATGGTGGCAGAGTCTGTAAGACACTGCCAACCATATCAGGATGCCGGAGCAGAGCAGCCTTTCCATGGCGGCATTGCCGCCATGGAAAGGCATGCGGTTTTTGCTGTTGGGGGTGTGTGGGGTGCCTGTCACGTTGTGCATGCAATTGCATTTTTTACTTCGCAGCTGGTGCTGCTTACAGCACTGCCCGCCGCAATGTAAAAAATGTGGGATGCGCCCGTCAGTGTGGCGGACGTATCCTCATTTGAATGGCGGGACCGCCACACCTATGGCGGGGAGTCCCGTTTACCATTGCGGTGATGGGCGGACTTTACCCCTTAATCTCTATCCTGTTAGGCTGAGTATAAAATTAACATCACCTTGTCTGTCCCTTGATTATTTTCGCTTTCTACATAAATTTGAGCAACTGCACAAATGCACTTTCAGCATAAATTTGCACAAATGTATTAATACTTTAGTAGGTCACTAGGGACAATAAGCCCTGAGGTTGTTAAAGTCCGGAAGTCAAAAAACTGCATCTTTCGTATCCCTCCTTTCCGGTGGCTCAACATACGCACATTTTGCCCCTATTCGAAACTGACCTCTGTATATGCAGCAGATTTTGTATTAATGACAGTTCCCCAAATGAGAACAAATGTGTGATCAATATCTGTTTTTAGATTCTGTATTTTCTTTTATTGTGTATGTATTTTTGTTGAAGTTTATGGTTTTAATTGATGAATAAGCAAATCTTACAACACCTACATTTCAGACTTTCTACCCCGAATGTGGAGACTCCCACACGACTGCAGGCCTTCACCACAAGTACGGCAACTCTTTGTGAGTCAGGCCCTTAGTGATTAGCAATTCTACACATCAGTAGTACCTTTAAAATGGCTTTTAAAAAAGCCATCAACAACCAAACAAAACATTCCGACAGTCCTAGCTGGCTTTGAGCTTTCTCTTACTCGATCGATTCTCAAGAGCCCAACTCCAACAATTTATCTCCATTCCCCATTGTGTGAGTGTTGCAGGGATTCTGCTCAGGAACAGAACCATGCTTGGGACCATAGAACATCAGTATGTAGGGTACTGAGGGCCTGATGCATCAAACAGTTTTAACCATTCTGCATCTATGGGAAAATGTGTTCACACATCCGGCCCTGAGTCACCATATCCCATTAGTATCTATGCCCCACTGCCCTCCTAACCTTTCCAGATGTGATTTGGCACCCTTGAACACAACACTCCTGAACCTCTCAGGGATCACAGTGATAGGACACCCCCTTTCGCTCTCTCACTTATACTTGTCTACAATATGATAAAAAAGAGACACAAAGGGAGTTTGCCATGTTTATTTAAACTATTGTGCTCTAAGATGCAATGATTGTGCCACAATTACTAAACAGATACAGATACATGTCAAGAATGTCATCAACATGGTTAATATTAAATAAAGAGTCCTGTCATGTTATCTGACATATCTGCCTAAACCCTCTCCCACTACTAAAGCTAAGCAGTTATAGATTATAGATCTCTGGGTTTGTTTGCAGACCCTGTAACTTAGCATACATAGGTGGAGCTTCTACATCGCGACTGATGCTGCGCTCTTGTCCCAGGACCTTTGCTCGCTGAGTCTGTTGTTTTTCAGATTCCCTGTCCCTAGTTATATGACAGGATATGTGTATTCAAAACGGCAGCTGCATTCCCTTATTATGTCTAGGTGCTAGTGTCTGACCACAGAAAATAACAAGGGGCAATGTTGTTTGACCTTGCTTAGGCTGTTCAGACTAAATCCCAGGAATGAATAAAATGGGAAAACATTTGCTGGTGTTGTGTGAAAATATAAGTGCCACTAAGCAAGTGTGATATTTAATAAGGTGTGAAAAACCCAAACGGCCTACAGCGTGCCTAATCAGGTTAACATAGGGAAAACAACAATGGGCTATATGTGAAACACACGACATGAGCACAAAGAAACATACCATATTTTCTTTCTTTTGTTCTAATGTAGCGAGTAGTAGCAATTGGCTTTAATATTTTTGCAAACAAATCACCTGGAAAATAATTCAATTATCCGTGACTTGTACCGTTCATTTCATTCCACCATCCACCATATGAAATTCGATACATCAATAAAAAACCTTTTGCATCACTGCAGCACAGTGCTATTAGTAAGAAATCAAGCAAAAACAGTACATGCTCGCACCACAAAATCTAAACCACCCAAAGTGTACTGGAACAACAAGCCCAATTGTTGATGTACTGAAACTTGACGCCACAAGCATCAATCAATTGGGCAGACAAACTGTATTTGATGAATCTCAAAGAACACAAAAGCCCACTACAACATAATGTTATATACTCAAACACAAACAAAACTAGAACACAAAAAATACAATTAAAGTAATCCAACAATAAAAATAAACCTTCAAACTATCCCCCAAGAATCACAATCACCAAAGGTGTACTCTAACTTTCCGTCACATCAAGGCACAAGTAAATAGTCAAACAAAGCTATGTTAGATAAACATTTATAAATTACCAAAAAATAACAAAAATACCATGGGGCAAATGTATCAGTCTTTTATGCAGCGTCACGCAGTGAGCCACCTTGCTGAGCAGCGCGAAAAGGAAAATCAAGAATGTGCCGTATTTAACACGCACAAGGAAGAACCTTCCTGCACAAAAAAAAACTCAGATGCATTTTTCTCTGTCTATGTGTGCTGCAGAGTGCAGAACACACAGACAGAGGAAAGAAACCAAGAAGAAATAAATTAAAGATATTTCTCGTCGTTAGGCCTCATCTGGGGAGTCATAGCATTTTGACGCATTCCCGGGTCTACTACTAATGGTAAATGTGGGAATGCACCAAAATCCATGGGTGAATGCGCTGGAATGCAACCCTGTGGAAGAGTAACGCAAGGCAGCGATTTGAACTGCCTAGCGTTACTCTAGATTTATCAAGCCATGCAGGGCCACACAAGGGGACCTTGCGTTGCTTGATAAATCGCACTTGGATTTTTCATCAGCCTTGCTCCCCCATGGCATGGCACAAGGGTGACGCAAACCCTTGATAAATCTAGCCACAATAATACAAGCAAAGCCCTGTGCCCCCTACATTCACTACTATCATAGTTAAAAGGCTACCTACATACTTGTTAAATTCAACCAGCTTCACATGTTATTGCTATTGAGCGCCACCAAGCTCAAGACAGTGGGTGGAGCAATAAATTGAAAGGATGCATGTTTTAAACTATACAACGTGTGCTTCAAACATTGACAATTTTGATTTGAAAAATATGTCAAACAGCATGGATGAATAGAGCAAAGAGCAGTTCTAATGAAACTCCCAGGGCAAACATATGGACTAATCTGGCTTCACTCAACCACTTTGTCACTGACTCCATAAAGCTAAAGAATAGTTTTATTTTTGGGAGCAACATGAATAAACAATCAATACAAATAGTAAAATGTGTTTGTAATGAGGCAAGTACCCATCTGAAATCCCTAGAGAAGTACATAGTGGAAGAAAGAAAACATCTTAGCTGAAATAAAGTGCAATCATCTGTGCTATATGTTTACTAATCACATGCTGTGAGATGCGTGTGCGTGGATCTACATTGAGGTAAGGGGGTATCTTTGAATTCCCAGGGCTTACAAATAGGTGCTCAGTTTCAGCTCAAGTTTAGGATCTACAAACAGTAAGGTGTTCAGGGCTGCAAATCTGTAAGCTCTGGGTGCTTATCTTCGGCTGTTAGGGCCGGATGCGTCATCAGTGGGGTCAGTGGTGTCTTTTCAGAGCCTTCTTCCTGTGGAGTAAGTAGACACTTCAGGAAAACAAGCATTTGCAATGCAATAGGTCTTGCATTAGGAAAGTTTGAGCTATTGGTATTGTAAATGGCAAAGTTTTTATTTATGTTTCTTTTTTTTTAAATAGCTAAATTAATAGCTTTGTCATTTACAATGCCAATAGTTATAACTTTCGCAAATGTGATACCTATAGCATTTGTAATGCAATATGTTTTGTATTTACAAACCGCGAGAGGACAAAAAAAAGCTCCGGACCACCGCCTCCTCCCAGGCCTTCAAAAGGGACCTCAAAGTTCTCCTCCTCCAGAGACACCTCCAAAAGTAATTCACGTCCTCTTGCTATTTGTGAGGAAGACTTCCCACTACTGATAATTTCTACTTTCCATGACCATGAAAGTGCCTTCCCAGTGTATGCCTGTGATTGGAGGGTCTGCCTTTTTGCAGTATTTTCCATGTACTGGTGTTCGGTGCCCTTTTGTAACATGCACACACCACTCTGCCCTTGCAACACACGGCTGCTACCTCTCACATGTCTTTGCCTTTGATACTTGCACAAGTGCCACCTTGCCCATGTAACGCTTGTTCCTGAGCCTGAGTGTCTAGCACTTATTGCAGGACTATACCTCTAATTATACTCTGTTTTCTCTTATAACTGCACACTTGTCACTTTCATTTCCTCTTGTGCACTTTTGACTACCTCATGTATTTTGGTTGCTCACAATTTTTACTCAAGTATTTTGTTTGCTCACGATTGTCACTATTACCTTTACTACCCATGTATTCTGGTTGCTCACAATTTTTACTCAAGTATTTTGTTTGCTCACGATTGTCACTATTACCTTTACTACCTCATGTATTTTTGGTTGCTCATAGTTTTTACTACCTCATGTATTTTGTTTGCTCACAATTGTCACTATTACCTTATGTAAGTAACGTATGTTTTTGCAACCTGTTCTTTTGTAATGTTTCTCATTATGTTTCATTTCTGTTCCTAATGTGAAGCGCTCTGACGCCTTCGGGTAAAGTCAGCGCTATATAAAAATGCATAAATACATAAATAAATAAATACCGCCTTCGGGTAAAGTCCGCGCTATATAAAAATGCCTAAATACATAAATAAATGAATACCGCTTTCGGGTAAAGTCCGCGCTATATAACAATGCATAAATAAATAAATAAATAAATACCGCAAATCAAACATCCTCGTCACTCTGCCGGCCTGTGACCAGGAAGTCAGGCAGGCCGGCGCGACAACCGGAAACAGGAAGTAGGAGGGCGGGAGCCTACCCCGCCTCCCACGGAAGAGCCGCGATTGTTTGGAGCACCGGAGCAGGCAGGAGCCTACCCTGCGCCCCGGTGCCGAAGGAGGGAAGAAGAGTCCTGCTGCCGGGCCCTGCAGCTGAGGAGAGCCGCCGCACGAAGGAAGCCGGTGAGCAGGTTGCTGAGCTGCGGGGGGAGCATGTGTGTGCGCGCGCGCATGCGGGGGGGGGCGGGCTGTGTATGTGTGTGTGCGTGCGTGCGCGTGTGTGTGTATGTGTCTTGGAGTGCGTGTGTGTGACTGTGGGGGAGGGGGTGTGTGTGTGAGCGAGTGTCTGTCTGCGCGCGCATGTGTACGGCGCGGGACGCGACATGTGCGTTCGCGCACACGAATCCAGGAGAAAAAGCTCGTACACCCTCTTGTCCTCCTTCCAATAGCTTCGTCATTTACAATGCCAATAGTTATAACTTTCGCAAATGTGATACCTATAGCATTTGTAATGCAATATGTTTTGTATTTACAAACCGCGAGAGGACAAAAAAAAGCTCCGGACCACCGCCTCCTCCCAGGCCTTCAAAAGGGACCTCAAAGTTCTCCTCCTCCAGAGACACCTCCAAAAGTAATTCACGTCCTCTTGCTATTTTTGAGGAAGACTTCCCACTACTGATAATTTCTACTTTCCATGACCATGGAAGTGCCTTCCCAGTGTATGCCTGTGATCGGAGGGTCTGCCTTTTTGCAGTATTTTCCATGTACTGGTGTTCGGTGCCCTTTTGTAACATGCACACACCACTCTGCCCTTGCAACACACGGCTGCTACCTCTCACATGTCTTTGCCTTTGATACTTGCACAAGTGCCACCTTGCCCATGTAACGCTTGTTCCTGAGCCTGAGTGTCTAGCACTTATTGCAGGACTATACCTCTAATTATACTCGGTTTTCTCTTATAACTGCACACTTGTCACTTTCATTTCCTCTTGTGCACTTTTGACTACCTCATGTATTTTGGTTGCTCACAATTTTTACTCAAGTATTTTGTTTGCTCACGATTGTCACTATTACCTTTACTACCCATGTATTCTGGTTGCTCACAATTTTTACTCAAGTATTTTGTTTGCTCACGATTGTCACTATTACCTTTACTACCTCATGTATTTTTGGTTGCTCATAGTTTTTACTACCTCATGTATTTTGTTTGCTCACAATTGTCACTATTACCTTATGTAAGTAACGTATGTTTTTGCAACCTGTTCTTTTGTAATGTTTCTCATTATGTTTCATTTCTGTTCCTAATGTGAAGCGCTCTGACGCCTTCGGGCAAAGTCTGCGCTATATAAAAATGCATAAATACATAAATAAATAAATACCGCCTTCGGGTAAAGTCCGCGCTATATAAAAATGCATAAATACATAAATAAATAAATACCGCCTTCGGGTAAAGTCCGCGCTATATAACAATGCATAAATAAATAAATAAATAAATACCGCAAATCAAACATCCTCGTCACTCTGCCGGCCTGCGACCAGGAAGTCAGGCAGGCCGGCGCGACAACCGGAAACAGGAAGTAGGAGGGCGGGAGCCTACCCCGCCTCCCACGGAAGAGCCGCGATTGTTTGGAGCACCGGAGCAGGCAGGAGCCTACCCTGCGCCCTGGTGCTGAAGGAGGGAAGAAGAGTCCTGCTGCCGGGCCCTGCAGCTGAGGAGAGCCGCCGCACGAAGGAAGCCGGTGAGCAGGTTGCTGAGCTGCGGGGGGAGCATGTGTGTGTGCACGCGCGCGCGCGTGCGGGGGGGGCGGGCTGTGTATGTGTGTGTGCGTGCGTGTGTGTGTGTGTATGTGTCTTGGAGTGCGTGTGTGTGACTGTGGGGGAGGGGGTGTGTGTGTGAGCGAGTGTCTGTCTGCGCGCCCATGTGTACGGCGCGGGACGCGACGTGCGCGTTCGCGCACACGAATCCAGGAGAAAAAGCTCGTACACCCTCTTGTCCTCCTTCCAATAGCTTCGTCATTTACAATGCCAATAGTTATAACTTTCGCAAATGTGATACCTATAGCATTTGTAATGCAATATGTTTTGTATTTACAAACCGCGAGAGGACAAAAAAAAGCTCCGGACCACCGCCTCCTCCCAGGCCTTCAAAAGGGACCTCAAAGTTCTCCTCCTCCAGAGACACCTCCAAAAGTAATTCACGTCCTCTTGCTATTTGTGAGGAAGACTTCCCACTACTGATAATTTCTACTTTCCATGACCATGGAAGTGCCTTCCCAGTGTATGCCTGTGATTGGAGGGTCTGCCTTTTTGCAGTATTTTCCATGTACTGGTGTTCGGTGCCCTTTTGTAACATGCACACACCACTCTGCCCTTGCAACACACGGCTGCTACCTCTCACATGTCTTTGCCTTTGATACTTGCACAAGTGCCACCTTGCCCATGTAACGCTTGTTCCTGAGCCTGAGTGTCTAGCACTTATTGAAGGACTATACCTCTAATTATACTCTGTTTTCTCTTATAACTGCACACTTGTCACTTTCATTTCCTCTTGTGCACTTTTGACTACCTCATGTATTTTGGTTGCTCACAATTTTTACTCAAGTATTTTGTTTGCTCACGATTGTCACTATTACCTTTACTACCCATGTATTCTGGTTGCTCACAATTTTCACTCAAGTATTTTGTTTGCTCACGATTGTCACTATTACCTTTACTACCTCATGTATTTTTGGTTGCTCATAGTTTTTACTACCTCATGTATTTTGTTTGCTCACAATTGTCACTATTACCTTATGTAAGTAACGTATGTTTTTGCAACCTGTTCTTTTGTAATGTTTCTCATTATGTTTCATTTCTGTTCCTAATGTGAAGCGCTCTGACGCCTTCGGGTAAAGTCCGCGCTATATAAAAATGCATAAATACATAAATAAATAAATACCGCCTTCGGGTAAAGTCCGCGCTATTTAAAAATGCATAAATACATAAATAAATAAATACCGCCTTCGGGTAAAGTCCGCGCTATATAACAATGCATAAATAAATAAATAAATAAATACCGCAAATCAAACATCCTCGTCACTCTGCCGGCCTGCGACCAGGAAGTCAGGCAGGCCGGCGAGACAACCGGAAACAGGAAGTAGGAGGGCGGGAGCCTACCCCGCCTCCCACGGAAGAGCCGCGATTGTTTGGAGCACCGGAGCAGGCAGGAGCCTACCCTGCGCCCCGGTGCTGAAGGAGGGAAGAAGAGTCCTGCTGCCGGGCCCTGCAGCTGAGGAGAGCGTCCGCACGAAGGAAGCCGGTGAGTGGGTTGCTGAGCTGCGGGGGGAGCATGTGTGTGCGCGCGCGCGCGCGTGCGGGGGGGGGGGCGGGCTGTGTATGTGTGTGTGCGTGCGTGCGTGTGTGTGTGTATGTGTCTTGGAGTGCGTGTGTGTGACTGTGGGGGAGGGGGTGTGTGTGTGAGCGAGTGTCTGTCTGCGCGCGCATGTGTACAACGCGGGACACGACGTGCGCGTTCGCGCACACGAATCCAGGAGGAAAAGCTCGTACACCCTCTTGTCCTCCTTTCCCCCCAGACTGATCGCTATACGTCTCCAGCTGGACACATGCATCCTTGCAGGATGCATTGCCAGCGAGACCCAAAAAACCCTCGTAAAGCAGCACTATCGTCTGGAGAAGATAGTAGAATACTTTGGATAAGGTAGATCTCCAGGCCTGGATACCCAGCCCAGAGAGTTCAGCCCATGGCAGCTAACAAGAGGCTAAAGCCCTTTTAGCCCAATGGTCATTGCACGCCTGGTTTGAGGGTTGGTGTGGGGAAGGGCATGTTCCCAGGTGAGGGGAAAGTCAATGACTCATTAAAAGGCAGTAAATATTTACAAATGCATTAGCTTTACATTCTTTTCTAATGTTTTTCTGATTTTATTTATCCCACGCAAAATTAGTGTTGGCCTATACTTAATTTGTAAAAAATCTATCTATCTATCTATCTATCTATCTATCTATCTATCTATCTATCTATCTATCTATCTATCTATCTATCTATCTGTCTGTCGCTCTGTCTGTCTGTGTGTCTGTTTCTTACAACAGCAGCCTCTGAGGAAGAGTTGAACTTGAAACGCGTCAGGCTGTTGCAAGATGTCTTGCATTACTGGCAAAATACGATGTCCATACCATTTACCCCTTCACTGCGGTGGCTATTCCGCCGCAGTGCTAAGGGGGCGGGGCGGAAGAGCTGCGGGCGCATGCTGGTGACTGAACCGCTCCGTCACCAGCGTCGGTTGCGCTGTGCTTATGATGGAGCGGTTCCGTCATGGCCGCCTCGCTCAATAGAACGCTCAGCGCAGGCGCGGAATCCGCGCCACGCAGGCGTGCCGAGCGGGCCATGACGGAACCGCTCCGTCATCAGCACAGCGCGACCGCGGCTGATGACGGAGCGGTTCCGTCATCAGCAGGGGAGGGGTTAAAGGCTTTGGGGAAGGCACCGCGTGTTCGTGTGCGGCTCAATTTGGAACCTCCCTGTGTGCAAATATATATATATATATATATTTTTTTCCAGGCCTTCCGCCCATTCATTTCCACCTCCAGAGCGAGAGTTGCTTCGTTGAGATACGACCCCACCATTTTTTACAGCTCTCAGGTGATGGAGGATTCTTTTATGTACCTCCAAGATTGGGCTGTGAGTCTTTTCACTAATGCACTGATGTTGCAGTTCTTTTTAATGAAATCACGTGTGATTTGTATTTGAAATAGCCGCAAATTTAAAAATCTCTTTGTCAGTGAACAAGGGTGCAATGCACTTGAAACGCGTTTGACAGTGGCTGAGGAATACATTTCTCAAAGAAAACCACACACAGCTTTGTTTCCTTCCTTGGATTTAAATGGAAGGTTTGGCGTTTTGAATATATTGATTTGATACTCCTACTAATTGGGTTCTTTCTCTAGAGAGGGGTAGGTTGAGAATTTCCACAGTTCTCACAGTGGATCGGGTAGCACCAGTATCTACCAGGAATGAAATAGGTATTCCATTTACCTTGCCATCCACATAAGGACCATTCTTATCTACGTCTAAGGATGCGCCATGCACACATTCCTTCACCCCTCTCACGCACCGTCATTGGGATGTATCTGAGTCACCATCATCCATCTGCAACAAATATTGTGAGGCCACTTGATAATTTTTATGGAAACTCATATTCACATTGTGTTTTTGTAAATGTCCATTCAAATGTTGAATTGGTGCTTGAGGCATATTTTGATTCTGTCCCCTTACATTCATCATTGGCTAATTCATCATACCATTATTCACCTATGACTGCACCATTCTATCTGCCCCTGTCACCATTGTCTGCCCATTAACCTGATTAGCTGAATTAGACTTACATTCACGTTTCTAATGCCCGAATTTGCTGCAAGTTTGACACGGGTATGTCTTTTTCAATGTCTCTATATTTGATCCTTGTCCCTTTCCTTCAGGCATCAAATTTTGCAAGGGATTTACCATCATACCAATGGTGATCTGACCATTTCCCTCTATCATACCTGAAAAATTAGAATCAAAACCCACATTTACTTTCTTAGCTGCTCTCATCTGTGCCAACATCAATTTCTCCTTCAACTTTTTGTGACGCAAGTCGAAATAATCTCTACACTACTTAGCATAACAAACTATTTCATCTATACGCTTGATCTGCCAGTAAAATAAATGCTGCTGAACCATGGCACTAATCTCAGGACTCAAACCATATATGAAACGATACACAACATGTCCCATAACATTTTCTGACAAATTCTCAATTCCACTGTACTGTTTAAATGCTTTTAATAGTCTCTTGTAATATGCATGAACTGACTCTCAATTCTTATGTAGTCCTATCTATTTTTACCAAATCCATTTCTTTTAGCAAAATCTTTCCTTTCAAATACATAATGACCTGATTATACTTGCCCACCGCAACACCCACTGCCCACCCCTTTCATGCCAACCATAGCATGAAAGGGGGCCTTATTTACAAGACAGCGTTAAGCCACATAAAGTAAATCCGGAAGCATTACGTAATACTTTTGCAAATCCATCAAATAATTTTATAATTCCATCCTTTCCTTGGAAGTAAAAACAACATTTTGCTCACAGTCTGTCCGTTCCCAGGTGCTCCTTGTGGGTTTGCAATAATATTGATACATTTTTGTCCAACGTATTGCTGAATCAAAGGTGAGTTCATTGTTATAGAATACAGAAAAGAAACTTCATAAAAAGTTCTCTCAGCACCTAAAGTGACTACTTCAGCTAGATCCTGCCTTTTGAGCAAGGAAAGAAGAGCATCTGAGGCCTACACGAAAATTCACTGAATCATTAACACATTATAATTAATTTTTTCAATTTCAAAAGCTTTATTCAACAGCATGTCATAAAAGCAAATTATACATCCTATCACAAACATTATAAATACTAAATAGCAATAAAAGATACAATGTTAAAAAGTCATTAAATCTTTTTAGCTGTCGTTTAAGAATTAAAAAACACATATTTTTAAAAGAAGGTTTTAAAACAGCTAAAATTATACATAAGACAAGATCAATCATATATTTTAGGTGTCTTAGAGTTCATTAGCTAACTTCTATAGAGTTTAAAGTGCGAGTGCGTATAATCCAAGCCCACCTTAAGAATTTAGCAACAGCAATCGCTATACAGGGTGAGCAATCTGTCTCCAGTATCCTTAGAGCCTCAATATGTCTCCGGGTGCCCAAATTGATACATGTTGGTTTTAGCCACTTACGGCGAGGGCTTGTATAAAGGGGACATACAAACAGCATGTGGGATACGTTCTCAATCAAATCTTTGCAGGTATGACATTTGTCATCCCGAATTGCTGACCACTTATAGCTGAAAGCTTTTACAGGTAGAGTTCCAGTTCTAAACTGGAAATACAGCTTTCGGTCAACCGGAGCCTCTATGTTATCCCAATAAGCCTCACAGAGTGGGCGAGGTTTAAAATCAAGAAACCGTCCTGTTAAATGAGTGTTTACACAGGTACTATGGGCGGACATCCAAATCATTTCCCAATACTTTTTTTTCAGAATTAGTTTTGATGGGAACCTTGAGACGTCTGTATCTTCCCATAGGTGGTCAAGCTCCAACTTTGTTAATAAGCCCCTTATCTCTTTAAGCCATTGGATAGAATGAAAGCGATCTGCCCTAATGATGTCCTTTAATGCAAGGGCGTAGTGAACTAGTTCTGGAGTTGTCCAGATACGTCTCCAATATGATAGCGGCCGTAGCCGTACTACATCCTCAATCTTTTTCCTGCCGAGATCATATAAAAGCGGGATGGTAGGAGTACTTTGGGGGACCCCGACCAAACAGCGTAGAAACTTATTCTCCGCCATTGTTAGTTTGTTCAAATAATTAAATCCCCAGAGTTCTGAACCGTACAGAGAGGCACTTATGACCTTCATGTTAAAGATCTCTAGGGCAGGTGTAATTGGCTTAGTAAAGGAAGCTCTGTGCTTTGTAGCTAAGGCACCCGCAAGCTGGTGAAATTTTAAAAAAGCCATATCAATATGACTTTTCCAGCCCATGGTACTCTGGAGAGATATTCCCAGATATGTAAATGCCTCTACCTGCTCTAATGGAGTTCCATTAAAATTAATTGTACCTTTGAAGGTTTTCCGCTGACTCAGGGACATGAACTTGCTTTTTTGAGGTGTTTATCTCAAGTCCACGCAGTTGACAAAATTCTCCGAACGCATTCACAGCCTTCTGGAGCCCACTCGGAGTCCGGGAAACAATCAACGTGTCGTCCGCAAACATGAGAACAGGCACGCGGGCCCCCGCCATAATGGGGGCATCAGTGGGGGAACGGTTAAGATGATCCACTATGCCGTTGATGTATAATGAAAACAGCGTGGGTGCCAGTACGCACCCCTGCCGAACACCACGCTCGACAGGAAATGAGTCGGTCACCTCACCCTGTACCCCCCATCTGATTCTGGCGTAGTTGTTCTCATGCAGGCGGACGAGAAGAATCAATAGCTCCGGGGATATCCCTGACTCAGCGAGAACCCTCCAAAGTTTGGAACGGGGGACTAAATCGAAAGCCGATTTCAGGTCTACAAAGACCGCATAAAGTGTCCCCTTAGTTAAGGCCACGTTCCTCCAATAAAGTGCTATAAAATAAAAGACCTGGTAAATTGAACTAGTGCATGGCCGAAAGCCAGCTTGATATGGGGACACAATGTTATGTTCTTCTATCCATGTTTGCAATTTGTTTTGCACTAAACGACCCATAAGTTTTTGGGCTGAGTCTAAAAGACTAATGGGTCTATAGTTACTGGGTAGAGATTTGTCACCCTTTTTAAAGACCGGAATTATTTCAGTGCCTTTCCATGAGGGTGGGATTGGCGCACCCCTAGCCACAGAGTTAGATAAACACTCAAAATACTGGCACCAAGATCATCTATCCCTTAAAAACACGTCAGCGGGGATACCATCCATGCCTGGGGATCTTCCCCCGATCACGCAATCTAGCGCTATACTAACGTCTTTAGTTGTAAAAAGCTGACTTTGATTAAAAAAATAGTTGGGGGTAGTGGGTAGTCTTCTTCAGTTCGATTACGAGCATATTCTGGTCTGAAGAAATCTACCCATTGTTGTTTGGCAACATTGTTTTGGGGGGCTTCAGCTACACCTCCTCCATCCCATTTCACGATGGCCCAAAATTGTTTTGGATCCTTTGCTCCACAAGCTGAATTCAAATCACACCATTGTTCCTCATCCCACTGGTTTTTTGCTACCTTCTGGGCTAGCCTGTAGGTCTCCCTTGCCTTTCTCACTCCTGTGGGATTCCTACACCTTATTTCTGTACTCAAGTTTTGGCGGGCTAATTTACATGCATTGTTATACCACCCCTCCTTGGGTTGTTTTTTGTTTCCCTTATCTGGTTTTATGGTTTTCCTAAAAATTAGTTGGAGTTTTGCGAAAAAGTGGATGTGTGCCTCAACCATTATTTGGGGAAAGTCTAGCTTATTAATGTGAGTATTTAAATTAGCCACTTCTTCGACAACTATGTTTTTTAGGACCTCCAATTTATCAGGATTCTCAATAAAACTACCCCATTTAATGTGACGCATGTTATTGGAGGCAACGATATCCAGGGTGACCTTCCCACACCCCGGTTTCGGTTCTTTAGTCCCCAACTGTACTTGGTAGTCCATACAAAGTGGGTTGTGGTCACTTTCCATCCTAGTTTTAACAGTCATATCTATCAGGCTGTGCCACCCTCTTATATACACCAGGATGTAATCTATGCGACTAGAATGCCTACCATTATCGAATGTATTTTTTCCCATGCGATCGGACGGAGTGCGTCCATTTGCTGCTCTAAGCCCTCTGACTAAGCATAGGGCCGTAAGCTGTATAGCTACGGCTGGCCATCTTTTTACGGAAGGTAATTCAAGCTGGGGAACACCCCATTTACTGTCCTCCTCAGCAGCGATAAACTGATCCTCTTGTCCAAGAGGTTCAAAAGTAGTGTTAAAATCTCCCCCTACTATAGTAGACAACTGTATTGGGAGGGCCTCAAGCTGCTGATCAAGGGCTGAGATTACCTCAGATGTTTGTCCCCCTGGTGTCCCCCTTGCATAAATGTTGTAAATGGCTACCCCTTGACCATTTTCCCAAGTGATTTTAACTGACAGAATGTCGTTCGATGGAGAACTAATTTGTTGCACCTTACCGCATATGGCTTGGCGGACCCAAATTATCAAACCTCCAGCAGGACGACCTTTAGATTTTTTAGTGGCTGAAACATGAAAATTGAGGAACCCCAGGTGAAAGACTGGAACCGTTGACCAGGATTCCTGAAAGAGGATGATGTCATATTGGTCAACAAAACTACACCATTCAGGGGATGTTATCTTGTTATCTATGTTATTCCAGCAAGGTTCCATGAAAGAAAAGCCAGCCCTGCCTCACCTTGTATGATGCATAATGAATCCTGTGAGATTTTAGCTACTGGGGTCACGCCCTCAATCACTGGTTGATATTCTATGTTTATGGGCATAAGGTAGTACTTCTCTGACTGGAGCCTGTCTGATTCAGGGCAATCATATTCCCCAAATGGATCCGAGCAAATTAGTTGTCCGAGATTCCTGCTCTCTATAGGCTGCCCTGTGGGGTAGGATCTCTCCAGTGGGATTGTACATGATCTAGGGGCCATGTTAGTTAGTGACCCACTCCAATCCTTAGGACCATGCTTTCTGCCAACCTCTGTTGCTACCATATCTACAGATCTGTCAGCTCTCAGGAGTCAATCACATTCATTCAGATCGGACAGAACCCCAAACTGATTTTCCAAACTGATACCTCCATCCCTAGTTTGGACACCCCTCCCCAGTGTACTTAACGCAGGGGCCCGTTTCGGCCAAGATCTACTAAAATTCGCTACACTCCATCTCCTTCTGTAGAAAAAGTCGAGAGTTAGTGGGATCATGTCAGAATCCCTGCATTGTGGGGGGAATAAGTTTGCCAGTATGTTTGGGAGTACCTCGGGTCTCGAAAAATTCAAGGCTATACAGTCGCCCTTAAATTTTTTCGGGTAATCCCCAAGCCATGCTACCCTTCTAGCCATGATGATTTCCCCTGCTAACTGCTGTTTTCCCCAGGGAGATATCTTCATGTTTTTAGTCAACCAATGCAGCGCTTTGTCGATCAGAGAGGATGTTGACTCTACCTGTCCAGGTGTCAGAGGCGGGGCATTTGCCAGAACTAGAACTAGAGGAGAAGCTTCCACAACAAATTGGAATATATCGCGCTCTTGACGCGGTTCTATGGATGTTATTGGGGGAGCCTCCATAACTACAGTTTGGCAATCCTCACCTACTGAGATCTGGGTGGGCGGTGGAAGCCGTACAACATTCTCACTACCACCCATCCCTCTTCCAGGGTGAACCTCCTGGGTTTTACACCTATTAGATACCAAAGCTGATAGGCTACCTACTTCCCCCACTGTCTTATTGAGGAGGGCTCCTAATCTATTGACCTCTGCAGTAAGATGATCGATTTTATCCACGAGGGGTTTAACAATACCCTTGATCTTTAAATCGATAATACTTACTAATTTTTTAATTTGTTCATCCTCCAGTTTCACGGTGTCACCCTTCACCGTGATGACCTCATCATTATCTGGGATTTTGGGTGGAGAAGCTAATCTTCTTCTAGCAGAACGTGTCCCCCCACGTTTGGTCTGCACTTTCCTGCACGCTCTGACTGCTCTAGGCACAGGAGTCGGTGGATTTTGTACCGTCGTATCCAAGGATAAATCTAGATCACCTGTGGGGGCAGTGTTTAACTCGGGCAAGTCACTGGCAGAGAAATTAGGATTAACAATAACACTGCTATCATCCCGTGCCGGTAATACTGGTGAAGGTTGCACAGTGGGAGGTGTGAGGGATGTAGGGGAACAACTTAACCCTATAACCCTAATGACTGCCGTCTCTCACTGTTAATTTTACTCACAACCTTTTCCAGATAATTATCCAAAGTGTTTGGCACCAGGGGACCCTGTTGTTTAGACATACCCGGGGATAATAGTTGGAAGGTACAATCAGAAGTTTGACCAAAATACACAGGATAGAACAAGACACCTAGGACAAATACTTGAAATGGATTAAATATGTTATAGTCTCACTGTATGTGGGTCACGGATGTACACCATCAAATAAGAATCAAGGTCCCTGGCCCAGCCCAGTCGCGTCCTGTCCCGGACTGTCACAGACTGTCCCGCCCTTGTCCCGGGCTTCTCCCGGCGCTCGCCCGCGCGCGGGACGAGGGACCGAGGGAGCCTTTATGCGCCTCCTGGCGCTTGCCTCTGACGCCCACTGCTGGTCATGGGGGTAGGAGGGGCCCGGCGGAGCCAAGCCCGGCCGGGGGAACAAGCGGAGCAAAGCCCGGCCCTTAGCTGCTGGTGCAGCGGAGATCGGCGGAGCCAAGCCCGGCCCTCTGAAGCACTGGAAACAACTGCTGCAGCACAAGTAAAACTCCCCTCGGACTCAGCACCGAGGGAGCCTTTATGCGCCTCCTGGATCTTGCCTCTGACGCCCACTGCTGGTCACGGGGGTGGGAGGGGCCCGGCGGAGCCAAGCCCGGCCGGGGGAACAAGCAGAGCAAAGCCCGGCCCTTAGCTGCTGGTGCAGCGGAGATCGGCGGAGCCAAGCCCGGCTCTCTGAAGCACTGGAAACAACTGCTGCATCACAAGTAAGTGAGTATCTAGGCAGCTGCAGTTTTAGCCATTTCGCCCGCTGCTACAGTATTACTCGGGTGCACTGTCAAGATGGACGCAGCGCTCTCAGTAACCTCACCGAGCTCCTATAATTAATATAAAAAGCACATTAATAATTGTATTTCAAGTTTCCTTAATTAATTCAATAATTATTCTTCTTTTAAAGGTTACATGCCAATATTAGGAACTACTTTAAAAAAAATGTGCATATTTATTATTTTCAAAACAAAATATTTACGTATCAGTCTGAAGCTCACGTTTTTATCACACAACATTAGCATAAACTGTACGCTTTCATCTGTTATTTCTGGATTAAGCATTTTAATCCTTTCATGTGCATCATTATGCAAACATTAATTCATTGTGACACAATTTTAGAAGTTATCATCACCCCATGTGTATGTTAATTTAAGTTTCATTTCTCAATTCACGTGATTACATGCATAGGAATAGGAATAGTTTTTATTTGCATAGTTAATTAAAACCAGTAAAGAACAGGTTTTTCCTCTACCTTCATGAATTTCACAAGACTACTATTGTACTGAGGATCATGGAATATGAAAATTATCTAAAAGACAATTAAGAACACATCTTAATATTTTCTTGACCACTGCCTTCCTGAGCTTTACAAGCCCACAGATCAAGTGAGGTTCGTGAGATGAATTACACAGGTTTTTGGGGATCAAAGCCTAGATACCCACACAAGTCCTAACATCCCTATTTATCAAATACAAAAGGTGCAAAAAGAGCTTGAGGCACAATCCCCTAAACCTCCAAAGAGTTGGGGAGCCAGTCGTCACCCAACCGGCTTTCCCAAATCCACAATAGACAAAGTTAGCCCAGCACACTTTAAAGGTCAAGGTCAACACACCCGACTCTTCATTGGAATACATTTGCATCTTGAAAACTGTTTATTTTTTATTACTTGACCTTTAAAGTGTTCTGGGCTAACTTTGTCTATTGAGGTTCGTGAGATGTCTAAAAGGCAATTTAAGAGTCAGCTTTTGGCATTTTCTTTTCCACTGCCATCATGAACCTCACAAATCTACAGTTCAACTGAGGATCATGGGGTGCGAGGCAGGCAAGAACTGCTTGTCTTTGTGAACAAATTCCTCTTTGGTTAAAATGGAATTTTAGCAGGTGCTTTTGTTCTTCCAACAGTTTGTCACAAGAGCACAGCAAATGCAGCATATCCTCCAGTGCCGAACCACATAAATGACAGAGGGAGCCCGCCTTTTCCTTTAACCAGTGTGGGAGGTGCCGGATACAGGGTAACAGACTCAGCTTATACTTTAAAATGTTTATTTTGATTATTATTGAGTATACCAAGTCGAGGTAGCTCTGCGATGCCTGTGTGGTATATGAGTTCAGGATCATCCAGCAGTGTGATCTTTTTGCAAGTGATGCCTTATCTTCAATCCATGAGAGATGCTTAATTGTTTTCTTGACCAATCTTTTCAGCGTGGGTGTCCCAAAGCTGTTGTAAGCCAAGATTCGACAGGCTCCTTTTAAGATTCTTCGCAGCTGGTGAGGCTGGAAGTTGTTCTAGTTCCTTCCATAAATGGTCATTTAAGTTTCCATGTTTGGTTTTTCACATTTTGTCCCAAACTGCTATATACGCCCCCTGTCTTGCCAGGAGCTGTTCTGGACGACAAACTCTAGCCTGATTTGGGCCGGTGAAGTTTGTTTGGGCAGGCTAAAAATAATCCTATAAGCAGCAGTGACTGTATTGTCCAGAATCTTGGCATCCCTACCTCTCAGTACTTCACTCACATAAGTTGTTGTTGGCAACAGTTTAGCTCGTATTACTTGTGTCAGATGCAGGAGAGACAGGCCAGTAAATTTACTATTTAGCGCTTTCAGAGCGATTGCTGAGGCAATGCCTTTACCTCTGATGCCAGTTTTCTGTACAGTAAACTGGACACTGTTACCAATTTTTACACCTAGATATTTGTATACTGACAATTCTCAATACTAGTGTTATTCCAAAACCAGGTGTATGACTTGATCCGTTCTTTTCTGATTGTCATTGTCTGTGTTTTTTCTAGATTTATTGTCAGGTCATTTGCGTCCGAATATCCCTGTGTTGCATTCACAAGATGTTGTAGCCCAACTTTTGTGTGGCTGATTAGGACTATATCGTCCGCATAGAGGAGACACGGTAATAATAGCCTTCCAAATTTTGTTGCATGGGAGTTACAGCTATTTAGGATAGGGATTAAATCCCCTAAGAACAAGTTAAATAGTGTGGGAGCTAGGACGCAGCCCGGTTTAAGACCCTTGTTGGTTTCTATACATCTTGACAGGAGTGAACCGTCTCCCAACGTTATCTGAATCCAAGTCTCCGTATGCAGGTTGATCAGCAGGTCTAGCAGTGGTCTTGGTATCCCCATCTCTTTAATTTGGACCATAACATATTCCGGTTTATATGATCAAAGGTGGATTTATAATCTATAAAACAAAAGTGAATCGTTATTTTGTTGTTTCAGCCTTATCTATTAGCATGCCTATTGTTAAGATCTTAGAGGTGATTCCCACCGATTTAGCAAAACCGGTCTGGTTAACCGGAATTAGGGATTTCTCTGTGGCCCAATCCTGTAGTTCTTCCAAAAGTGTTCCTACGAAATATTTGGCCTCATTGTCCATAAGGGCAGCTAGTCGATAATTTTGGGGAAGAGACTTGTTCCTAGATTTAAATATGGGAGAGATGATTGAGCCCTTCCAAGAGTATTGAAGTGCCTTATTTCCAAGAATAATGGCCCAAGGGCTGCAGCCCATTCTTTTTCCTCTTGTTTATAAAGGATGGGCGGAATTCCGTTCGGGCCTGGTGCCTCCTCTTTTCTTCCTTTTTTGATTTGGCGCCTGATATTTTTTTGTAAACTTGACACTCCTTAATTTGTGGTTGGTGCGTAACTTTCTTGATTACCTATGTTCCTATGCGATGACATAGGTTTTTTGTTGGCAGAATTTTTTATCACATTAACGATTTCTGTCTCCAAGTAAGAATCTTTTTCCTTATTAAAACGACTTCTGAGGTGGCTTGCCCAATTTTCTTCTGTGATATTAGAGAAAATTCCTTCATGCATAGGTCTTAAAAATTGATTCATGGCTTTCCAAAAACGTGCACCATCATTCCGTTTACAATCCGCATTTAGTTTTGCCCAAATATTTTCCTCCACATATCTACTGGCTTCCCATTTTGTTTTTTTCAGCAATACTTTTGATTTCCCTAGCAGTTCATGTTTTGCAATATCCATAGGATTATACCGTAGTTGTCTCATAGTTTGATAGATTGATCTTTTTATCCACTTGATCTTCTGTTTATGTTCTCATGTGAAGTTTTTCTTGTTCCTGCGGCCCAGTTGTACCTGTTGCCATAGTTGCAATGAAATACTCCTATTTGTCAATTTTGCTAGAGCCGACTCTAGTATGGAAAAGCTGTCTGCCTTTTCTAGTGTGCCTCCATCGGTTGGTACTGAGTATTTAATCCTTTTGTAGTTGATTGTGTGGACTGACTCTTTAGACACTGAGGATAACTCATAATTAGGTTTTATGATATTGAGAGCAATTTCTTGGGGACAATGATCACTGTCAGCTTTTTCCCATATGAAATGAGCTCATTCGTTGAAATAATGATAATGAAATGTAGGTATAATCCAGTGTTGAATTAGTTCTAGTTGAATGAAAAGTGGCGGACGGGGGGTTGTCTCCAGTGAATCTTCTGTTTAAGGCTCTAATATTAAAGAGCTGAAGGACCTGTAATGTCAGCTTGTCTAGTTTGGTCTGTTTCGATGTTTGTGACTTCTCTTAAAATGGTATGTCCCAGGCTCAGTTTTGAAATAGGTTCTCGTCATCTGACGAGTTTTCCATAAGATTGAGATTAAAATCCCCGGTGATAATCAGATCTGTTGATACTGTTTCCCATATGCACTCCTCCATGAACATACATTCAGCTAGATTCATGAAGCCAAATTGCGCTTGCAATTGCTGCGAATTCGCAATTGCCATCGCAATTTGACTAAAAGGAATTCATGATACAGAAATGTGCAAAAAAGCGAATTCGCAAAAAAGAAATAGCGACATCGCAAATAAATTCGCAGAATCCTGGAGGATGGGCATTAGCTAACCTGAAATTGCGAGAAACCATCGAATCTGCGAATTAAATTGCGAAGTCGCAAAACATTTGCAATCGACATTCATGAACAATCGCTAATTGCAAAATACCTGGAAATCGCTATTTGCGACGCGCAAAATAAGAAGAACACAAATCAGGTGGTAACCAGTAAGGAAAAAAAAAGAAATTCAAAAAACGGTCAACAAACTACCAACAGGTGCAGGGCTGACAAAACATATTTAAGGACATGCAGCTGGAGCCTGAGGATTCTCACAATGCGTGGACTCTATATGTTGGTGAGGTGGCGAAGGCTACAGCGAGCAGCACAGAACAGACGGAGGATCCAGGAGCGGATATTCCGCCAGCGGGTCTCCCACCTGGGCCAAACCAGGGAGCAAATTTATGCAAAGTACCGCTTGAGTGGGGCTATGATCATCAAGCTCATCCAGGACCTGGACCCCCTGATGCAGCACCCAACAAGAAGGACCAATGCCGTGCCCACACATGTGCAGGTATTGTGCAGTCTGCACCTACTGGCCTCCGGAAGCTTCCAGGGGATAGTTGCTGTTGCAGGGGGGATATTCCAGCCCACCATGTCCCGCTGCCTTAGGAGCTTCCTGGATGCAATGCTGACCCGGCTACATCACTACATATCATTCCCCACCAGCCAACAGGACTTGAATGACACCAAGCTGCAATTCTACAACATTGCACATTTCCTGCTTGTAATTGGATGCATTGACTGTACCCACATCCACATCTGCCCACCAGAATAAACGGAATACTTGTACCGCAACCGAAAGTCCTACCACTCCCTCAATATCCAGATGGTGTGCAACGCAAAAAATTACATCACAGACATAGTGGCACAATATCCGGGCAGCACACATGACTCCTTCATCTTCCGGCACAGCGGCAATCACACACGACTGGCCAGGGGAGACTTTGGCAAAGGACACCTACTGGGTAAGTACACATGCCCCCATATAGTACACTGTGATCATGTATCAGCGCAGAACAGGCACTCACCCTGTGCTTATCACCCTCAGGTGACAGCGCCTACGGTCTACGGGAGTACCTCCTCACCCCATACCTCAACCCTGCCACACCACAGCAACGGGGTTACAATGCAGCACACATAAGAACTAGAAATTGCATTGAGAGGACATTTGGCCTATTGAAGAGCCATTTCCGCATACTGCACAAGACTGGTGGGGCCATCAAATACACACCTGAGGTCTGGTGCCGCATCGTGGCCGTGTGTGCAATACTCCACAACATTGCTACCAAGCGCAGAATGCCAGTGGAGATATCTGGCAGTGAGTCGGAAGGGGACAACCGCCCGCCTCCACATGTGCATCATGCACGCGGGGAAAATCCTGCTGAAGGACACAGGTGCCGCAACCACATCACTATTAACTGTTTCTAGTGCACCCATTCCCCTCACAAAACACTGCACTCATGCATGACTAATGTAATAATGACATGAGTGTGAATCAAGTCAGACCATTAATCTTTATTGTTCATGCACAATAAATTGGCCTTTACTTATACTGGTGTCTCATGAAGAGAGTATTACTCCATACCTCCCCATGCTTGGGTAGTGGGCTTGCAGGGGTGTACTGCATGGCCTCCCTGAGTGAGTCAGAGTTTTCAGTGTCGGTTACGACAAGACGCCCCAAGTCGTCTATCTGTGTCCTGAGGGACGGTGTTGGCCCTAGTTGGTGCTGTTGCCCTGCTGCTGCGGTGTCGTACAGGCATCGGTGGCAAGATTGCGCTGCTGTTAGTTGACGCTACCTCGCTCACGTCGTCAGGCCCCTCTGCTTCTCCATGGGCAGTGGACTGGCTGCCGAGCACTGCTGCTGTAAGCAGATCCAGTGACCTGGCCACATCCTGGCAACACTGCACCATCTGGCCCTGCATGGCAAGTGACCTGCGTGCCAGCTGTGATGTGGCATTCCCAACTACATGGTTTGACCGGGTGTAGGCCGATAGGCGGGCAAGTAATTGGCGGTGGCGGCGGCGGGTCATGTCCTGCTGGGCTACCAGCAGCTGGCTGTTCTCTCTGACAGCAGCGGTCATCTGGGCAATATTTTCGCTTGTCTTCAGCAGCTGGGTGTGAATTGCTGCCAGGTGACGCGCCTGTGTACGGTGCACCGCCAGCATGCAGCGTTCAATTTGCTGTCCAGGATCAGGCAGTAGGAGCGCCTTGGCCGTGCCTGCTGAGCCATGACGCTGCTGGCGCCTCAGTGCGCTGGTGTGTGATCTGGCTCCAGCTGTGCGCCTCGTCTGCCTCCTAGGCACTGGTGGTGGGGCCTGTACCAGTGGGGCCTGTACAACTGCTGTGGCTGTTTGTTGGGGTGTGGGCTGCACACCAGTGGCTGCAGGTGTGGCCCTGTCCGCACGGGGTGGTGGTGGTGGAATGACTGCTGGTGGCTAGGATGGGCCGGGTCGGTGGTTGGACTGGCCCTCACCCTCAGTGTCGTCCTGTGTCTCGGCAATGTGCAGGGCCTCGCTATCCATGCTGGGCTGCTCAACTGCACCTGTAATGTGAAAGGGTGCATGATTAATGTTTTGTATCTTGCACAAGCTATGTTGATACATGCATGCAGGCTTGCTTTCCCTGACTGACTTTTTGATTTACTTTGAATTTACAGCTCTGGCTGTGTTCAGCTGACTGGGGGTATAAGATTTCACTAAGTCTACCACAATGCATTGGGGCATTTCAGGTGTGCATGGGCTGCATTGTTGGGGATGTCATATTGCGAGCTCAGCAGTCATGGGCATTGTTGGGGGACAGGGTCGCAGTCGCATGGCACTTACCTTCAGATTGTTGGCTGGGTCGAGACGAGTCCAGCCAGGGCCGGACTGAGAACCAAAACCGGCCCTGGCAAAGTGCTCGGCCGGCCCCCTGGGGGTGCGACCGAGCTCTTTGCTGGGGCCGGTTTTCGGCCGATTTTGTTACAGGGCCGATATGCTGCAAAAACGGCCCTGTAACAAAAACGGCCCCCAGGGCCCAAAACCGGCCCCCACCCTTGCGGCGCACCGGGGGATTGCCCGGTGCCCGCAACGGCCAGTCCGGGCCTGAGTCCAGCTGCATGACCCCCACGCAGGCTACTGGTGCAATAGTGTCCTCTATCAGGTCCTCCAATGGGGTGTTCGGTGTGGCTACAGGTTCCCCTCCACCGGTGGCCAGTCGCTCCCCAAGCCTCTAGGCAATACGCTCCTTAGACCGACCTCTCAGGTCGTACCAGCGCTTTTTGAGCTCATCAATTGACCGCTGGGTCACCCCAACCGAATTGACTTTAGCGCGGATGCGCTGCCAGATCCTGCGCTTATCTTGCTCTGGCACCCTCCTGGAGTCTTTGCCAAAGAACCGGGCATAGTCCTTGGTGACCCCCTCAATCAGATGCTCCAGTTCAGCTTCTGAAAACTTTAGTTTTCGCTTCCTCTCCTGCCCACTGCTCCCTGCTGCATCCTGGGACATCTTGGTGAAATTTTTTCCTGCTGGGGTGCAGCACAGTGTAAGGTTTGCAGCTCTTCAGTATCCAGCTCCCAATCTCTGGCTCTGTGTTCTGTTTGTGGGTGGGGTAAGTCTACTTCCTGGTTGTAATGTCATCAGTGGGCTCGAAATGCAACTTCCGGTTTTTGCGATCTCGCAGTTAGCGAGATCGCAAAATGCGATATCGCTAATTGCGAGGTCGCAATTTCTACATGGAAAAATGCCGATTCTGCGAATAATTAGCGTTTGTGGCAAGATCGCAATCGGAAATTGCGATCGATTGCGATTCGCATATTTGTATCGCTTTTCTACATGAATGCCATTCTGCGATTTTCATATTGCGATTCGCAATTTTTCGCAATTTGCTAATCGCAGATTGGCACCTTCATGAATCTGGCTGTTAGTTCTTTAGCTGCCTTTGATTTCCTTTTTGGGTGGACGTACGCATTGATCAAGGTGAGGTTAGTTCCCCGTGCCTATTTCTGATAGCGAGAAACTAAAGTTTACTGCCATTGAACTGAAGGAAGTTGGTCCGACTTCTTTAACCACATGGCCCTAGTGACTGAAACATAGGTTACTAAACCACCTTGAAGATGACCATATGTTGCCCTCCTTGTTGCACCTATAAAGAAATGCAAAAATTCATGAAGGTGCGGTGGGTCTGCTGCCCATGTTGCTTGCAGTACCAAGATATCAAACGACCTTATATAGCTGATGAATTCCGGGTCCGTCATTTTAAAGGCCAGATCATTAACATTGCATGAGCAAATTCTTAAGTGATTTTCCTCAATCGATGTTAAGTTTGTCCTTTGTCAATTTGCATGGGTGTTTATTGTTCTGGTGATCCATCTTAGATCGCTTAATCCTGTTGGAGAGGATGTCCCATCCTTCTTGTTTCTTGCTCCACTTGACCCCATCGCACCTCTAAGTACCTTATCAAGCCTTGGCATTGTCCTTGCGTTGCCTTGCCTTGCCAGCACAAAGGCTTCAGTAATATTTAACCAAGCCAAGCAAGAGGCGACTTCGCCCCCATGCATGGCTTGGTAAAGAAATGTAACACAACGCAGCTGCTTGCGCTGCTACTTCACATTTCAAGCTGGGAGGTGTTCCATGGGTGAAGCATGGGTATTCCAATGTATCCACCCAGGGATTTTGGAATACTCCTAAATTTACTAAAGCAATTAAACCTGGGGAAGTGTCAAAATGCTATGCCTTCCACAGTGAGGCTTACTGAGGAGAAATGTCTTAATTTCTCCTCGTTATTTCCTCTTTCCAAGTGTGCTGCATAATGCAGCACACATAGAGAGAAGGAAATGCCTCCAAGGATTGTTTTTGTGCATGAAGGTATTCCTTCCTGCACAAAAAGCAATTCCTCGTGTAACGCAAGTACCCTTGGACCATGGTGCAAGGGGGCCTGCATTCACGCTAGGCCATTAACAGTCCATTAACCTAAGGCGAGAGAAGAAATGCTCTATATCTGTGTAAATATGGCACATTTCTTCTCTCTTCCCTTCACCTAATGCAGTCCAGCAACTTAACTAGCTGCTGTCTGTTGCGCGTGAAAGATTAGTAAATATGTCCCTTATTTTTCTTGCATGCTCTGAGGCTTTCCTTCTATGGCTGGGGAATGCAGTAGGTCCTTTGACAAACGAAAGTTGCAGAGAAACCCGAAAGGCCAGTTGGAATGAACATTTGCCAGTGACCCTGACTGGAGTTCTGAGGAGTCAATGTTACTTGAAACCTTGGACTGATGTCTATAGAACCTGCGGGGGAATCATTTAACTATTTTTACTTTTTTTTATCAAGGACATTCTCCACCAAGTTGGGTAGTTCTGCTAGAGTAAGCAGTGTGTTTCTTTTTTAAATACTTATTTTTCAAAACAATTCTATTTCTCCCAAAGAATCTTCTGGGAGCTCATTGTTTCCTATCACTTTCAAACAGGCATTGCTAAGCCCCCTCCGCCCACCCCCTCGCACCATGCACATTTTAAGCTATTTGTTTTTTATCAATAAGATTTACAAGTTCTTTTCATTTTAACATGTGTTCCCCATCATATTACCCTCTTTCGATGCCACTGTACTTATTAATGTTTTCTTTTAAATAATTTGACCTGTAGAACCTGATTTCCTAGACATTGATTTGTTTACAATCTTTGAAAGCATCTTTACTATTTTGATATTTTGGTACCAGAGGTTTTGCTCCCGAGCAACTTCTCTATTGTAAGTTTTTGCTTTATAAATAGTGATCAAATCAATCCTTTGCAAACCTCTTCTGATGATACAATTTGAGTAAAGAACACTAGACCTCCTGGTCTTGATATTGTACGAAGAACAAATAAATGTGAATCTTATCCTTCAAGAATGGACTTTTCCTGTGTCCGTTCTTGTTTTACATCTGCAGTTTCCACTGCTGCTTCTAGTAGGAGGAAATGCTGCTTCTGGTGAAAGGAAGTTCTATGGATTGAAGAAAGTGTTGCTGCAGGCTATAAGTAAAAAAGTTTACTAGTGTTTGCATTTCAGTATTTCTACAGTGATTGATGTAATAAGTAATCTCTTTCAACATTCAGCAGCACATAATTGCTCATTGGACAGATTTATAGCAAGATACCCTTCACATCTCTGTTGAAATGTATCTAGTTTTTCAGACAAGGACTCAACAAGAAAAATAAAACATTAGTACTCTATGCAGCTAAGTAGAAAATGACAGGCCCAATGGAACAGCTTTTCGAAGAAGGAAGCACAACTTTTAGCTTAGGGTACAACATTTTATTTGGTACAGTTAATTCATGCAAATTGCAGTGTATAGCTAAGAACAAAAACATCTATCTATATAAACTAAGGACCTAAACCTATTTTGCAGTTGCAAGTACTAAATGGGATTTCAAAGGGATCCCAGTTTCCAATTTGGAAGAGGCATGTTATATGCATTCATTCCATATTGCAAATCAGTATCCAATGTATCAATAGATTGCAACCAGAATTGTGGTCACAGCCCTTAAAAAGTTACCAACTCAGTACCATGCCCGCATTTGACCCCATCAACACAGGAACATTTGGTGGGATTGGGGACTAGAAAGGGTGATCCAAATTGACCCCTTGGATGGGGGGTGGTGGTACAAGAGGAATTAGGGGGTTATGACCCAGGGGAATCAACCTGTGGAGAGGAATGGGGACATCTGTAAATTGAATCTGGCTCATCAAAATGGGCAGTCTTTGTTACTGATATTTACCAGCTGTATTGACTACAGGTATTTGTTGAAGACCCTTTGTTTGTTTCATCGTAATCGTAAAACCAATGAAGTCAGTTATGAAAAAAAAGAAGTTATCAACTTCTAAATTGAGTGGTAACTCATTCACATAATGGAAAGGGTCCCCTTAGTCCTGCTCCCCTTTGTCAATTTTAAAGAAAGTTTTAGGGAGAGTAGGCGGCTGAATACAGGACTACTCCAACCTCTGAAATATTTTTTTTGTAAGGAAAACATGCTGCTATAAAAAAAGTTTCATTATTTAAAAGCAGTCATAGACATGGTTGTCTGCTGTCCACTGCGGGCCCCCGACCCTTTGATTGTGTCCAATCAGACTGAGCCTTAATGAGCAACCTTCCTCATGAATATTAATGGCCTCTGTCAGATTGCGACTCAATACATTTTGGAATTTTTACAACAAACCTATTGGTATATAGGTTGGTTTGCAAAATCTCCCTCTGTTTGCATAAATACTTGTTGCATCTTACATCCAGTTTATGCGACAATGTATTAGTACATATAGTCCCAAATACCATGGAATAGATATACGAAGCATTTTTGCAGTGCCGAACGGTCCAACTAGTGTTTTCTGATGTACTAAGCCCAATTTGGGATTCAGTAACTTGTTACTGCATCTCAATTAGGGTTTTGAGATTCTGTATTTGAAAGGGGCTTGTTTAGGGCGTCCCTTTGCAGTACTGATTTGCAGTGTTATGTATGAATTTGGTCTCAAAACATTCACAATTTACCGTCATATCAAAGTTGATGGTAACCCATTCCAAATAGGAAGGGGTTCCTGAGTGACCCCTTCCCTTTGAGAATGGTTGAATAAATATTTTTTAAGAGCAGGCAATCGTCCCATGGACCACTGCTTACGCTAACAAAAACATTAATTTTTTTTCTTTTTAAATGCATCCTGTTTTCTCTTAAGGAAAACATGCGTTAAAAAAAATCTTTCTTTTAAAGCAATCACTGACCCCAGCAGGCCACCATCCCTAGGATGGCAGCGCATCCTAGTAGGTTGCAAATTGCGGCCTACCTCATTAATATGCATGAGGTAGATCTATTTACGACCCACTAGGAATTGCTAATGAAACTCAGAAGAGTATCATACATTAGGAATAGCGCTTTTCTAATTGCAATTCACAGGAACCCGCATTTAGGAAAATGCTATTACTAAATTACGTATATCTGGCCCCATGTTTCCAGTCCTGGTAGCGAATCAGCACATTTTGTGAGTTGTGTTTATTTGCTTCATATTCTCAAATCTGACTAATACTTCTGACAATTGCAATTTGACAATTGCAGTGTTGCATATTTAGATCATTGCTGAGGCTAAAGATGGAGGACCTCATTTTCAAATGAGCTGCACAAATAGAGGGTCACTTTCTGCGAAGCTCCGTAACGCAGGTGTCGGCTCCATATTTACCAGGCAGCACTAAGCCACTGTGCATTCTGCAGCACACTTAGAAAGAGGAAAAAGCCTCTTGCAATTGTTTTTGTGCAGGAAGGTTTTCCTTCCTGCACAAAAAATAGCATCGCTACAATGCAGGCCCTCTGCACCATGACACGAAGGCGCCTGTGTTGGTGTATCGCAGCCCATTATGCACTAGTGCAAGGGAAAAGGACGGAAATGCAACATATCTGATAGGTACGGCGCTTTCCTGCCCTTTTCTTTTGCCATAGGGCAGTGCAGCAGGCAGAGCTGCGATGCTGCCCTGTTGCAAAATCTTGTAAATAAGGCCCAAAATTGGCAAGCAGTGTGCACTGTATTGGTACATTCAGGTGTTCCTTTCACTAATGTTAAGGAGTGAATGGGCAAAGACATTGAAGTCTACTCTAGAAGGTATTTTTCGAAAGATTCATCAAAGATTAAATTGGTGTAGATGTTCCATTAATTCCTCCACCTCAATTATGGTTTCTTCTACAGAAGGTCTACATTTGAAATTAATTTGTAATTCGATTCTAAGCACCAATTAAATAGCCCACTATCCATCGATTTGTTCTTTAGTCCCCATGTCTGTCTGTGGACTGTGAATGTCTGTAGGGCTGTGTGTAAGTCTGTATGTGGTTTGTCTCTGTATGTAAGCCTTTGTGTATTGGTGTCTGCTGTGTGCTTGTATTTCTGTAGATCTGTGTTCTGTGTTGGCTGTATGTTTTATGGTCTCTGTTTACGGGTGCATAAAGTTCTGGTGGTCTCTGTGTGTGCGTGCCTGTAGGTCTTTGTGCATAGGTATCAGCATATCTGTTCTGAGTGCTCGGGGTTGCTTTATGGTAATGTTGAATGAGAGTTAAAATGATTAGATTGACATATTTTAACTGGACATTTAATCATGCTAGCATTTTCTCAGGAGGCTGTTGTGTTGCGGACTGTTATAGGCTTAACATTACTTCTTACTGATAAAATAATGAATGTGCCTATACAAAGATCGTGGGTCTCATTTACAATATTTTGGCGTAGGGCAGCGCCGCAAGCCTTCCTGCTGCGCTGAACTACGGCAAAACAAAAGGGCAGGAAAATGCGACATCTATCAGATACGGCGCATTCGTGTGCTCTTTCCTTATGCTGGCACTCAATTGGCTGCCATGCGCCAACGCAGGCACACTTGCACCATGTTGCAAGGGAGTCTTCATTCTTAGGATGAATATTTTTGTGCAGGAAGGGACACCTTTGTGCACAAAAACAACCAATGGAGGTGATTTCATCTTTCTATGTGTGCTGCAGAATACAGCACACATTAAAAGAGGAAAAATGAGGAGAAATAATGTTATTTCTCCTTGTTGCGCCTCCTCTATGCCAACCCTGGGGAAGAAAGGCTTTTTATGCATTCCCAGGTTTATAGCTTCTTGTAAATCTGGGGATGTGTCAAATGCCATGGGTGTCACGTGGAAACACCCATGGTAACACCCCTGGCATGTCTACGCATCGTAGTGTGAGGCAACGTAACAACTTGCGCTGTGTTCCCTCTCTTCATATTTACAAGGCCGTAAAAAGCCACGCGGGGTGGCTTTACATGGCCTTGTAGATATGTCTAAGCTCTAAGCGCTGCTGGAACATCCCAAAAAGTGATGTTCCAGCAGCACACAGGGCTTGTAAATAAGCCCCCAGTGTTTTTATTCCTCAAAATGTGAATGCACAGCAAGTATTCCATATATAACTTGCACAGTTACTGCATTGCTGTGAGAGGGACTTCGCTGTATTTGAAACCTCCAAACTAGCATTTGGACTTGAACCTTTCACCTGTAGATTACACATAGATCCTAGAGTAAGTATGTTGAATGGCTGATCTATATCACTACGATTACATTCATTGATCTGAAGAATATATATGTAGAGCCTGCTGTAGTTGCATTATACCACACACAGGGGCACCTACCTCATTTTGGCTGTAACACACAGGGCCACTTCTTTGTTTGCCATTCTACACCTTTATATTTCCAGGTGGTTCTTTTTTGTCTGCAGTCTCTCTTTTCAAAACGTGTCTTCGTTTTTCATTGTTCTGCTGACCTCTTTTTTTTCATTCATTGTGTTACCTTTTCCCTGTCTCTTCCTCTTGCTTAGGCCTGCATTAAAGACCTGCTGTCTCTTTTGCTCAATTTGTCTCTTCCGTTTTCTTTTCTTCCTACTTGCATAGATGTTCTTGCCCTGGATGCTGGCTCCCTGGGGATCTGTATACTCGGAGTTGGATTTGTTGCCACCAGAGTTGTTGGAGGCCTTAATTGATGCAGGAAACCACCCTGGGTAGGCACATTCTGTACTCTCAGCGCTGTGATGTCATTATGCAATGTATTGTCCAATTCTTTACCAAATAGAGCTAGAACCTTGTCACAGGGACATTGCAGCTGGGTGGTAACCCATGCAAGCACACAAGAGGATTTGAAAACAGACAGAGATACCTTCAATAAGGAGAAAAAACGAAGACCATAACCTTGTAAGGAATACCACAACAACATTAATACGAAACAGAATGATTGTGATATGCAAGGAGGCATGGTGGCAGGAAAGTTGAAACATAACAAATGCATACACATGCGCACTCACTCATGCTTGCCCTTAGGACTTTCTTAAATGCCCTCACGAAAATGATGAGACTTTTTAGCAAGAAGACTAGGAGAAAAGGAAAGTTTCTGCAGAGATATTCAAGTGGTATCTAAGAGGGTAGATTCATTAGAAATAAAGCAATGGCGAAAAATAAGCCCTCAGCTGTTTGTATAGTATGGGAATCTCTGTGAATCTGGTGGCACCAACCAAGACAGAAGAGGCATACTTAACAATTGCACTGTTAAGGTATGGAGTTTGCATTAAGAGATTGCAGTTCCATTTGACGTGCCAGACTCAAATATAAGCTTGGCATAATCACCCCATTCCTGTGAATTCACCATGGCCAGTAATGCAGATAAAAATGCATTACTAGACTATGTTATCAATTACTCTGATATAAATCTCTCTCTGCTGAGAGGCAGATGAAAATGTAATAGTCTGTGACCTCTTTTGTATATTCCTATGGGAATGACCCCAAGACCTCACCGGTAGCATGGTAAATGTAGATTCAGAGGAGGTGGGTATTTTACCATCAAATTGATAGCTGGAATCACCAGAGTGCCCTGAAATAGCCAAGGCTAAATAAAGTAATAAAGGAATTATAAGAAGTTACAAAAGCTATTTTTTGCCTAGCTAGTAGATAAAACAAAATGCTTATGTGAAAATTAAACAATGCATACAATTTGAAAAGAGCAATACAGCATCTTGGAATAATTGGAGAAAATGTCAACATTACTCGTAATTTACAAGTGGATAGCTCCTCAGTGCAATTCAATCCTGGATTTTGCTGAACATCTGTAGTCAACTAGATTTGATATTGGAATAAAGTATTTGATAACGTTTGACAGAGGTTTTATACAATTCAACACCAGTATTCTTTTTATCGGCTTGACACAGAGCATACTACTTGTGCTGATTTCTTGTTAATGAGTAATAAACAGCCAAAGATTACGCATTTGATAGTCATATTTTCACATCCTGCAGGTAAACAATGTTAGAGATTGCATTAGAGTAGGGACTCCTCAGGATAGACAAGACAGCAGTAGACTCCACACTATTTCTTATATTTGTCTGTAAGTGCCCTCCACATTCTCTCCACTTCCATTAAATTGCATGTTCTTAAATACCATAATAAAATGGATCGTGAGGGTCAGGCTTTCTTTTTCCAAAATGAAGCTAGGCTGGTTTTCGCAGCCTCCACTCAATTCCACAGCAAAGTAACATCTATCTTGATTTAATGATTTAAAAGAGGACTGTGAAGACTCAGAAAAACAAAGGTGACATCAAGGGAGTAGATCAACGGAGTATCTCAAAATCACTATAAAAAAATCCCAGATCTCAGCACTAAATTGTTGAATATGTGGTCAAACCCAGATTCACAGCACTGAGTGGAATGGTTTAATGGTTTAATATGCCGGTAAACACCCAATCTCCCAGAAGATCGCAGCTCCTCCAGCATAGGGCGCTAGTGTGAGAGCAAAATGTGTACAGTTAGGCATTTTAGAGAAAAAAATAAAAGGCAATCTCATTATGCGTTTTGGACCTCCCTCCAAAGGATGCTACTAGAGCTTCGGGTGATGTCCTCCCACAACTGCCTCCACTGGGTCTCTCCTACCTTGCTTTCCAAAATTCCACGCCACTTCTCAGTATGTGTATGAGTTGTAGTGGCAAGGTCAGTAGATTATTTAAGGCGAAAATGATTCTCTTAAATCTTCATGCTTTCTCCAGAAGCTTTTCAATTGGGGTTATATACCTGGAGGCAGCTTCTATGACAATCCGGTTCATTACCCAGTGCCATAAGTGAACATAGTGAATTCGGCCTGTTTAATCCAAGTGGATCTTTCATTTGCACGCCTCAAAGGACAACATCTCTGTTCAATGAAACATATTCAATATAGTCAGGCAGTTCACCTGACTCCATCAACCAAACGGGCCAGGATACAATACCAGTGTGAAAGCAGGATTGTACTGTACAAGGGTTTGTGGTGAGGTGAACTCAGTTAGGTTTGAGCACCTTGTGAAGGTATCCAAGGACCTAAGCATAGGGTTTGTGGTAGTATTAATATGAGCACTCACTGATAATTTCCCATGCATCAGTGCACACTGTGGACACTAGTGGCTGATGACATATAGCATATATACTTGTCGATTAAGGAGTTTCTAAAGCTCACCACAGCACAGCATTCTTAAAAACATACAAAACAACTACTGAATGGGTTGAGTTCTGAATAATACTGAGTGCTAAAGGGAACCATAATTTGTCCTGCCCTAATGCACGTCAAAAATGGCTCAACGTTAAGGGCAAAGAACAGGGGAGAGAGGCCACAACCCTGACATGTACCTCTACCGTCAATGTAGGGGCATAATACTCCACCTGTACCAAGGATATATAGAGTAGGAGAAGCCTGAATTTGTGAAGGGTCTTGGTGTAAAATCCTCCGTTGAACTGAGTCAAAAATCTTATTGGCATCCACTGTGATCTGTTTAGCTGGCATATTTTTTAATTTCACTTTTTCGATAAAGTGGATTATTCATGGATATTGTCATGAATTTGTCAGTCCATGATAATTGCCAATTCATCAGGATATACCAAGTCAGGAAGAATGGGCTCCAATCTAAGTGGGAAAATATTTGTGTAAAGTTTAGCATCGACATTGTGAATTCCTTTGAGCCTATAAGAACAGCTTATATTTGGACCTTCCCCTCCTTTGGCTCCAAAGGGATTTTAGCATCTCTCATCCTCTGAGCCACCCTTCCCTCTCTAGCAAATGTATTAAATAAACCTATAAAAATGCCGGGCCAATGTTTATTATTAAGTGTTATAGAAATTCTCAGTGTAGCCCTCTAGGTGGGGCGCCTTATGCTATTTAATAGATTCAGATGCTACAAACACGTCTGATTTCTTGACAGGCTTCTCAAGGGCGAAGCAGCTGAAAAAGCTGTAAGAATCTTTACGTCACACACAAACAGATTTTGAGACATTTCAAGTAACACATGAATAAATTACACCAACTATATGTTAAAGAGACATGTGGAATAAACGTGAGAAAACCTAGTAACTGAATTGTAAAAGCATGCAGATGAATGTTGGATAGATGAAATCATATTCATTTGAATAATATAGGTTCATATTTTATTAATCATCCTTACCATAATTATTTCAACGTGTAATAGAATGGTAAAGCGATGTGCTCATGTGTTATAATATTCTTAAAGAAAAACCAAAGGTGGTGATGGACGGAGCGTTGACAATACAAACACTCACCCCCAGTCAACTGATCTGGGTTTAATCCATCACCGTTCTTTAGCTCACTCCGCCACCCCAGTTCAGACATGGCCATATGCAAATCAGTCTGACCCTGTGCCTCATGGGAACAGTCCAGCCGGAACTGCCAAGACATGTCTTCCCTGGACCGGAATCAAGCTTCCCAGGACCGGTTTCTGGCATTAGAGCCGTCTTCAGCCGGGCTTGCTTGACTCCAGTGGCAAAGCGAGCAAGGGACTCACGTCTGAGCATACCCTGCCAACTTAGGGCGAACAAAGAAAAACCAAAGGTGGTGATGGACGGAGCGTTGACAATACAAACACTCACCCCCAGTCAACTGATCTGGGTTTAATCCATCACCGTTCTTTAGCTCACTCCGCCACCCCAGTTCAGACATGGCCATATGCAAATCAGTCTGACCCTGTGCCTCATGGGAACAGTCCAGCCCGAACTGCCAAGCCATGTCTTCCCTGGACCGGAATCAAGCTCCCCAGGACCAGTTTCTGGCATTACAGCCGTCTTCAGCCGGGCTTGCTTGACTCCAGTGGCAAAGTGAGCAAAGGACTCACGTCTGAGCATACCCTGCCAACTTAGGGCGAACAAAGAAAAACCAAAGGTGGTGATGGACGGAGTGTTGACAATACAAACACTCACCCCCAGTCAACTGATCTGGGTTTAATCCATCACCGTTCTTTAGCTCACTCCGCCACCCCAGTTCAGACATGGCCATATGCAAATCAGTCTGACCCTGTGCCTCATGGGAACAGTCCAGCCCGAACTGCCAAGCCATGTCTTCCCTGGACCGGAATCAAGCTTCCCAGGACCGGTTTCTGGCATTACAGCCGTCTTCAGCCGGGCTTGCTTGACTCCAGTGGCAAAGCGAGCAAGGGACTCACGTCTGAGCATACCCTGCCAACTTAGGGCGAACAAAGAAAAACCAAAGGTGGTGATGGACGGAGCGTTGACAATACAAACACTCACCCCCAGTCAACTGATCTGGGTTTAATCCATCACCGTTCTTTAGCTCACTCCGCCACCCCAGTTCAGACATGGCCATATGCAAATCAGTCTGACCCTGTGCCTCATGGGAACAGTCCAGCCCGAACTGCCAAGCCATGTCTTCCCTGGACCGGAATCAAGCTTCCCAGGACCGGTTTCTGGCATTACAGCCGTCTTCAGCCGGGCTTGCTTGACTGGCGAACTCGCCCTAAGTTGGCAGGGTATGCTCAGACGTGAGTCCCTTGCTCACTTTGCCAATGGAGTCAAGCAAGCCCGGCTGAAGACGGCTGTAATGCCAGAAACCGGTCCTGTGAAGCTTGATTCCGGTCCAGGGAAGACATGTGTGATCCCAGGGGAAGTGGTATCACTTCCCCATTTCTGTTGCGAGAGGCTCCCTTTACGCAGTGGACTCTCTCAGAGGGGTCTCTGAGACTCCAAGGCCTACATCCTGGAATCATCCCCAAAAAGGAGAGAGGGAGTGCTTTGTCAAGGGGTGACATACCATACCTCAGCTGTGAGTGGCTCGCTTGGCGCAGTGGACTCTCTCAGCGGGTTCGCTGAGACTCCAGAGTATAAATATTGGATCTTTCTCCAACAAGGGGAGAAGGAGTGCTTAGTCAAAGGGCACAAAGGACAGGGGATAGGCAGAGTAGCAGGCAAGGGGAGAGATTCATGGGAGAGGGTATAAGAGCTAGGGAAGTAGACAAAGTGAGAAAGAGTACTAAATGGGAACATATTTAATTAATGGGTTATAATATAGCGCTGGCTAGATCCAAAGGAATCAGAGCGCTTTACATGAGGAACAGTAATGTTGCAATTTACATCAGTTAAAAGTTGCAAAAGTATCAAGAAAAGTATTTCAAGAACATAGGGGACAAGGTGAATGGAGCAAGGAAGGGTAAGGGGAGAGGGTAAAGGGGTAGGAGGGAGATAGAACATAGAGACGAGGGGAAAATCTGCCCAAGGTCCGGCTGGGTAGGTGACGGCAGGGGGGGAAAGACCACAACCCATCTCCTCTTTAGCTATCTGGTAGCTCCACCAGGCATCAGCCAAATCGCTTGGTCTCCACAGTCTGGGGTAAGTTCTGCAGGTTCCAAGTCCTGATGTGTAAGCAGGTTAGGGGATAGGTTCAAGGTCTGGTCAATGTCCAATTGTTGTCCCAGGGAAGTAAAACAACTTGGAGGGGACCACTGTGACAGCCATCTTGGGGTCAGACAGCGGACTGTACTGTACACTGGTACACTGGTGGCCGTCTTAAGGTCAGGCAACTGGCAGTTAGAGTCAGTATCCAGTACAGCAGCTGCCAGAGAATAAAAGTCCCAGCCCTAGAAGGGACACATGGAAAGGGGTGCCCAGCCTACCGTAGCTCAATGCGCACCGGGGCCTGCGAGCTCATCATCCCCCTCATCACTCTCCCCACTGGTCCACACCAACACTATAAGAAACTGCGGGGGAGAGAGAGGAAGAGTCCACCAGCTGTATCACCGGGCCCCCGTACAGGTATTGCAGACAGCAGTTCAGTCCATGAGCCCAGGCTCGTAGCCTCTCTGTCCCACCGTTGCCGGTCCGAGAGAATTTCCATTCGGGCCACCTGGTTTCGGTTGGGCTGGCTTGCACAATCGCTACTGCAGCTACTGCCACCCACAGTAAGGGGAGAAACATAGGGGGCCCGCTCCTAACCCCAGAAGGTCTTATCAGGCTGTTATGCTCATTTAATGTCTCAGCTAGAAGTGGTACTCGAAGGTAGTATACCACTCGTCCTCCTAGCTCGGGGGAGGGGGGAAAATTTGGCCCCAGCGGCACTCCGGTTGCCTCAGTTCTGAGCCTGGAACACCCAGCGTCCCTCACTCTGTCAGTGCCGCTCACCGCTGCCCAGGCTCTTTGTAGGCTTGGCAGATCCCGGCACTCCTCTCCAGCGAAGCGCCATCTTGAGGCATGGCCCACCGATGTCGCAGCAAGAACGCCCTCGCTCACAGCTGCTCCAGGAGGCTGAAGTCTGCCCCCGGTATCACGTCGGGTGTCTTAAGGCCAAAACCGGAACATCCAATGGCCTTCACACGGTCTTAGGCTTAGGACATCGCAGCTTTCAGCTCAGCAAGGCGCCATCTTGCGCTGCGGCTCGCCCCCTTCGGTTCGAGGACGGCTTTGTTCACAGCTGGAAACCGCAGCTCTTAGGTTGTTCAGAAAGCCACGACCTCCGTACAGATTCTGATCACTACTGCTGTGTTTTTTTGGCATCGGAGATCATGATAAATGGCAGGATTTGGTCCGGGCCAGCTGAGCTCGCTGAGAGCACAGCTACCCAGCCAGGTGGCGTGTGCTCATGACGGCGTGGTTCCATCACGACCCCGCTCACTCATTAATTCGCCCGCACAGGCAGGAATTAATGCCGAGTGGGAGGAGTGGCAGCTGCATGATGGAACCACTCCGTCATGACGGCGTGGTTCCGTCATGAGCACGCAAGGGTGGTTAATCCTTTTGTCACACTATGGCAAGCCGAAACTAACTAGATGAATCTGTACTCTTTAGACAAAGAAATGTTTACTAATAATATGATGGCCTTAATTGAAATCTTTGCTAAACTAAAATGTAACTAGAAATCTGAGTCTACAGTTTATCATGGCTTTTCCTTTTAAATTTGATTGTGCATTCTGAATGTATTTATTCATGTCAAGGAGAGCCCAGCTTAGAGAAATATCTGAGCACCAAATTCAATTATTATTGTTGTAAATAGCCCTAACAGAACTATTGGTTGCATGATAAACTTCTTCAGAAGATTCAGACTTGCAGTGATGATCCTTTACTAGTATAGTCTGGTATTAAGAGTCATATATATGAACGTTATTGTCCTGTGAATCTGATATCCAATTCCTGATCCTCCTTCGATATCTGGATTTTGGATCCAACCCCTCATTGGCACACAACAAGATCCATCAGAGATCAAGTGAGTCACAATAACTAGATCAGATATGAAAAAGAGCCCAGTTTCCACTTGAACAAGGGCATCTCTCTGGTCTAGGGCCAAGCATTGTAGAAATATAGATGATATATAACTATACTGCTCATGATCAGACAAAGAAAAAAGCAGTGTAAAAGTTGAAAAGCTTATAGCTTCTTATCCTAAAAGGTGAAGACCTACCTTGTGGTCAGTTCTATATTACCTATGCATGCACTTTTCTGTTTCAGCTTTTTAGCAGCATGTGTATCCACTTTATTGCCTTGATCACAAGATGTTTTCCTGAGGCATAAGAAAGCTAGTTCTGCCGTATTAGTGGAAGTAGCACTAAGCTTGTTGCTAAAAGGTTTGACCATAGGTAAGAGGTAAATTTTGGGTGTTGCCTCCTTTTCTGTCTTTATAGTTCTTGTTTCTGGTATCTTAGTTTGCTTAGATTACACATTGCCTCAATGCATTTGCCCTTCAAGACTGCCTTAAAAGCATTCCAGTTACACTGATGGCCAATCACATTGGGGGTGGTCATTTGAAAGTATTCTTCTATATAATAATGACTTTTTTGGGAAGACCAATGTAGACGATATCCACCTGGTTACCAATTTGTAGTAATTGAAGAAGTTCTCAGAGTAACAAGAGCTAGTTTGACTATGCCACCGTGTTAACTTGGAAAGTGAGGAGAAGTTCAGAGTCAAAATGTATCCTCAAGTTCCTCATTTTCAAGTTTTATGGAGGGTTTCCAAGGCTTGGTCCTCATTGAAGGGTAACATGTCAGTCTATATCTCTGTCATTATCAGAATATTCTTCCTGTTTTGGCTCTAGTCATGGAAAGAAGCTCTCCTTCATGCAGCGGAACACATGGTCCAAGACCAAGTTAATGATGTTTGCAAAACTTTCTAAGTGGAATTGGATTTGGGTGCGATAAGCATGGATTTGTTATTGTTGCTAATACTGACAAGATGCTGGACCAGAGGAATGTACAGATGGTGAGCAATAGATATGAAAAGGATTGTCGATGGAGTAAGCATCATAACACTGGGTGTATGTAGCACTTGGCTAACACAAATGTAGTTTTTCTTTTGCGTCGGATGGTGAGAAATGATAGGATGCATGTTAGTGAAAGTCAAGTAATGCCTGCTTGTTGTTCCAGCCTGTCTACAAATATTGTACCTTCAACAGTTTCAGAGGCAGTGGAGAGGTCTTGAATTCTACGAGCTTTCCATTATACTGGGAAAGGTATGTTTAGTGCAAGTCATATGCTGAAATCCTCTCTTTATGTAGTGAAGACTATTTAATTCCTTATGTTCTTGAAGTTGTCTTCTCATGTCCCTTTCAATGATTTTGCTGGCTTCGGGGGGTAGGCAAGAACTGATAATTTGCCATTATATTTGAATGTGTTTTGCAAGAGGAAAATGATTATGTCATTTTTCAAAGGATCAGGAATGACTTCCGAAAAAAGCAAAGTTATTCATAATGTTTATTGTATCTGTCATGAGACATAGAAACACTTCAAGAATGCAGCTGAGCAGCCTTCTGTAGAGGAGTTTGGTGCTTTTTATTCAATGTACCTTAATAGACTTCAATGTCTGGAATTATGTGGAATCAATTTGAGCAGAGGCAGCGAAGTGAGAAGTCAGAGAGGTAAACGATGGAAGATGGAGCGAATTGACAATTATCAATCACAAGTAACCTTAAAACTCCATTTGAAATTTCCAATTGTGCGCTTGAAGTTACCATTTAGGTCTTTATAGTGTTGCTGTTTCTGTTACCTGCTATGAGTTACTTTTCTGGGCATTTCAATTACACAATTCCTGATCAAAATGGAAGATTGTCTTCATTTGATTGAATTCCTCGCTAATTCATTTAGCAAAATATGTTTTTTTGCGCTCTTAATTCTGTTATTCATTCCTATGTATATTTCAGCATTATCCTTTCAGGTTGCTGTTGGCGTGTTTCTTTTACTTGTTCCCTACTGAATACTAGTAGATAGATTTGATTCCCAATTTTGGGTTTAGAGATTTTATTGATGCTACGATGTCTTGATCAGATGATATATTTTGGTACAGATTATCAAGCAAAGTTCGAGGGACTATTGGATGAGGTTGGTTGGTTTTGGCAGCATTGTAGGCTGTGAAAGATGCCAACAGCTTCATCTTGAGGATTTTTGGGGTCAAGTCAAGACATATTTTGAGGCCCCGGTCTGGAACAACTTTGCATATTAATTACCCCTTTTCTGCTATTACAAGACTGCATGATTCCAAACAATATTGACTCATATGGTAAACTTTTAGAAATTGGTTCCTACGAATAACAACTGCAATGTGTCTAGGCTATGTCCCAAAACAATTGTCATAGAGAGAAAGAGTCAGAGGCAGAGGTAAGCAGAGGGAAAGGGGGTTGGTGAAAGTAGACAAAAAGGTATAGGCATAGAAAAATCCATCTTCCAGGGGGCCCCAAGGAAGATGGGGTTCCCCGGGCAATTGCCGTCTTTGTCCATGCCTTAAAACATCTCTGAATTCCAATGTACTGGGTTCTGGAAGTTACTAAAGGGACCACAGGGAATTTGCTTTGGCTGCTGCATATGGTTTTAGATACCAGGGTTTATGGGCTGATAGAGACCAATAGTGGTCTGACCATATCTGCAGTTGCACTGTCATGTTGGATGCTCCAATGTGATGTGTGAGTACATTTCATCCAGCATGTCTCTGATTTTGTGCATTGAATCACTCATTACTGGTTTCATAGGGAGGACCTAGATTTTCTCGAGGATCTCCACTGAATATTTCGGGCCATACTTATCAACACTGCGCACTCGTGCAAAGTCACTGAAAATGGAGCAAGCCATTGTAAGGTGCTGATGTGAAATATACTGTCCAGCATCAACGTGTTTTGTGCTGGGAAGTTGCCTAAATGTAGCACAATGCAGAGCTTTGTATTCTTTTGATTAAGGGGGATTTCCATGGTTTTTAACGCAAAAGCCATATCCAGTAACATTTGTGGTCATGTCTTCGTGCCTCAAAATATGCCTCTTCAAGGCATGTCCACAGACACTTTTTCTTTTCTCCAAACCTTGGTGACTTTGCATGTGTACTGTGCTATGCAGTAAAGAACCTTAAATCCTATTCTAGACACCTTTGGCAGCCATACAGTGCACCAGAGCTTGGGAAGCGAACAGCAGTACTTTCGCTAAATTGATATGGTGCTGTCCTGCTCCGTCCCACTCATGCAATTCCGCACAGCAACTTAGGATGCTCTACTGCGTTGCGTGACATACTAGTAAATCTGCCTCACTTGAGTCAAGCTGTGAGCCCTGGTGAACAGCAGCACTAGACCACTATTTATTAGACTAAACTCTAACATTCAGAAACATGTGAAAGAAATGGGCAAGAATGTATTTACACGTCAACTGAAATCAAGGAAAAGAGGCAGATAAGATGTCCTGCACTACTTATCTTTAAGAACATTTTAATTTTTAAAGACATTGAACAACAAAAGTATAAATATGATAGAGACTCTTCAAAATTCAAAAACATGTATTTCAATAGATGCTGAAGCATTTCACCATATCACTGATAAGAGGCATGTATTAAAAGTTATAGTTATAGTTATATAAAAGTTATAAAAGTTATAGGGCCAGATGTAGGTAAATGTCATTTACCGATTCTTAAATACCGAATTTTACCGTTCGGTATTCAAAAATCGGTAAATGAGATGTAGGGAAAAAAATTCGGTATTTTTTACCGAATCTGTAAAATTCGGTATCGGACGTTCGGAAATTATCGAATCGGTATTTACAGAATCGGAATTTCCCATTCATCCCTATGGGCCAAAAGGCCCATGGGGATGAATGGGAAATACCGAATCTGTAAATACCGAATCGGTAAATACCGATTCGGTAAATACCGAATCGGAAAGCAAGCAAAAGTGAAACTTAAGACAACAGCAAATCAGGTGCAACCACCCTCCCCCTCCCTACCAGGAAGTGGCTACACAGGCAGCTGCAACTAATTAGAAGGTTCTGGAGAGGCAGTTGGAGCAGAGAGACTGGGAGCAGCAGCAGACAAAGTTTGTGCAGTTTAAAACTTTAAACATGGCAACCCGCAAGGACACAGAGCAGACAGAAAGAAAAAGAAAGCTCAAATTCAACAGCATGGAGCTCCAGGTCCTTGTGGAGGAGGTGGTAAAGGTGCGCCACAAACTTTTTGGAAGGCAGTCCCTCTCTGTGCCTGAATCAGCAAAAAGGAAGATTTGGCATGATATCCTTGACAAAGTCAATGCAGTGGGAGTGACCAACAGAGTCACAGAAGATTTAAAAAAAGAGGTTTTATGACCTGAGGAGCCTCACAAAATAGAAATTAGCAGACCACCACAAACAGGTGGAGGAAAGAACACAGCACCCCCCCTCACTGACCTGGAGGAGATGGTGGCCACAACCTTGGAGCCTGAAAGCGTCTGCGGATTGGGAGAAGTGGACAGCTCGGCCAAAGCTGCAAGTAGAAACGGTAAGATGCATGCACAGCAATCCCCCTCACACCCTCATCCTTCCCTCACCCCTTGAAGCTAAGTTACCCAAGTCCCAGAGTATCTGCGCGAAACAGTAGCAATGCATCATGGTACATGTAGTCAGTTAATGAAAGACCATGTCATACAGCACAGTAACCACCAAGTTAGGCAAATGATTGCAGACATAATGAAGGGCAGGCAGCATGTAATAAGTGCAATTTCCAAAGTTTTAATTGTAGTGGCTGTGAGACATTTGCACCTAGCTGATATGCGCTCATATGTCCACAGGTCACACATCCAGAAGGCAGTTACATGAGGCAGAAGGCACGGCACCCGAGAGGGATGAAAGTCATGAGCCAAGTCCCAGTGCATCACAGGACACAGGTGTACCGAGTGGGCAGCCACCTTCCCAAGAACCTGACATCACCGAAGAAATGCAGGCATCCCCAAGACCTTCACAGTCCCCACTATTATTATCGTCACCAGAAATGCCAGCATCACTGGATATTGAAACACCTGCAGCACAACCTAGCAGGAGGCATGTCGTTCCCCCACTGATGGAAATGGAGACAGCTGCTGGTGAAATGGTGGGTGAAGACTCACACAACTTGCCTGGAGCTGACATTTCTGCCACACTGCAGCCCAGCGCAGAGCCTGCCCCTAGTACCACTAGACGCCACACAGTACAAGGAAGGAGTGTAGGTGCACGTGGGGAGGGGTCCAGTGTCTTCCAAGGCCTCGAGGGATCCATGGTCAAGATTCAGAGGATGCAGGGTAAGGGTATCATGTCCTGTCAACGACAAATGCGCAACCTCAATATCAACATGAAGGAAATTGGTAAGGGCATCAGGGAACTGGTGGAAGTAAACAAGAACATGGCTACAGGGATACATGACATGACCCAATCCATGCAGCAACTGTGCACAAAACTCGACTCAGAAATAACATCAAGGCGCAGGGAGAAGCAGCGTGCACAGAGAACTGACAAAGCAATTCACCGCCTGGCCAAAGCCACATCCCTGCTATGCAGGCGTAGCATGAACAGTCAGGAGGTCTTGACTCAAAACAGCAATCACCTGACAAGGGACATAGCCGGAATGACCGGTGCGCTAGAGGCTCTAATTAATGCTCAAACTGCACAAACTGCTGCTATTGACGTGCCTGAGAGTGAAGGTAGCACCAGTAGGAGCAGCATGGCAAGCCCCCTTGTCGTAGAGACAAGGAGGAGCAGCAAGTGACAAGGTGAGGCTACAGGCCAAACGCCCAGTGAACAGAGTGAGCCACATACATCTGGCAGTGCGAAGCGTGGCCGCAAATGAACAGTTAATAGTATGGGCTATTGCCATTGGACATACAATTTCGAAATTTTAAAGTTTGTGTTGCACATTTGTGCCTTTGAAACCTGCGTAGTGACAATATACAACTACGGTGGGTGCATTCAACACCTGTCTGTGTGTGTTTACTCACTGTGAGCATTGCAGTGAAATGCTTACTGGTGCACCTTTGTTCTTTAACATACCTAGATATATACAAAATTAAACAAATTTTCGTGCTTTCAACATAGGTCTCAGTCTCATTACTTACTCAGAAATAGTTGCGTGTAATATCCTCACGTCTGTATCTGCCATCACTTGGTGTTGACACTCCAGCAGGTTGTGTTTCAGGCACAGCGACCTCGTCGTCATGATCCTCAAAGTCTGACAGCTCCACCTCTGTGCCCTTCTTCACAGCAAGGTTATGCAACATGGCACAGGCAGCAATGATTTTACAGCAGGTGATGGGGGTATATTGCCGGGCACCTCCACTCTTATGCAGGCACCTGAACCTGCTCTTCCATATACCAAAGGTACGCTCCACAATATTTCTTGTGCTCTTGTGGGCCCTGTTATATCTCCTTTGACTGGGTGTTGAGGGGTTGAGGTAGGGGGTGAGTATGAAGGAGCGGAGGGCATATGCACTGTCTCCTAAAAGTAAATGGGAGTACATTACTCACATGCATACATGTACATCTTTCTGCAATAGGTGTTAATGGGGTCGTACACTGTGTCTTACCTAGCAGGTATCCTTCACCAAATTCCCCTGCTGTCAGCCGTGCATATATACCACTGTTTTGAAATATGTAGGAGTCGTGGGTACTCCCAAGAAATTTAGCCACAAGGTCAGTGATGGTGCACTTGGCATTGCAAATCACCTGCACATTGATGGTGTGGGTGGACTTTCTATTCCTATATATGTATTCTGTGGCAGCAGGGGGACAAATGGGAATGTGTGTGCCATCAATGCAGCCAATGATGTTGGGGAAACGCGCCATCTGATAAAAGTCTGATTTTGTTTGGAGCAGTTCAGCATGGGTTGCAGGGAATGATATATAATGGTCCATCCTCAGTAACATGGCATCTAGGAATTTGTGGAAAAAGCGTGACAGGCTGCTCTGGGTCACCCCACCTACTGCAGCAACCACACTCTGGTAGCTCCCAGACGCAAGCAGGTGTAGGCTGCACAGCACCTGCACGTGGGGTGGAATGGCGTGTGCCCTTGGGGTAGTGTGCTCCAACAGAGGTTGGAGGTCCCTGATGAGGTCCATGATGGTGTCTGGGTCCAACCTGTACCTCTGGAGTATCTCTGCCTCTGTGAGCATGAACAAGGTGATCCTCTGTCTGTAGACCTGCTCCTGTCTCTCCCATTCCCTCTCTCCCTCCTCCTGTAGCCGTAGCCGTCTTGCAATGACATTGTGAAAAAAAATGCATTTTGGGTCCTTTTTTATAGGCTGTACCTTGTTACCACCTGATTTCAATCCATGGTAAATACCGAATTTCAAGCAAATTCGGTATTTAGGAGCTTCCCTGCATCTCAAACTTCAATTTTACCACTTCTTATTTACCGATTCTGTATTTTACCGATTCGGTAAATTTACCGACTCGCAAACCGTTGCGAATCGGTATTTTTACCGATTCGGAATATTTTCCGATTCGGTAACTTTACCGATTCGGTAACGTTACCGTTTCGGTAAATTTACCGAATCTGACGATTTTCACTCTCCTACATCTCAAATGCTCAATACCGGTCGGAAACGGCTGAAAATCTGTATTTTCGGCAGTTACCGACCGGTATTGGGCTACCTACATCTGGCCCTTAGTCTCTTACCTTGTAATAAATTGTATATTTGCGGGTAACCATTCTTTTGAACATATTTCTCTTTTTAACAGAGATAGGAAAACTTACACCCAACTAAACACTGGTAATATGTGTCTGTTAAAAACAGAACTGTAACACATTTTATTATAGGAGAGGGAACATTTAGTATCAGAATCCACCCAAAAAAATATGGTGTGGTGAAAAATGTAGCATCTGGAAACAAAGTGTTTGATGATAGTCAAAACATATCCTCCTATGCCTTTCTCCCCTCAATTGCCATTAAGCGATAGAGGTGGGCGAGCACCTGAAGGCACAAGCCAAGCTTGAGCCAGATGCCTGGCTCTGGAGAAACTCATGGCTGCCTAGGAGCCTTGAGTCAAAAAAGAAAGCATTGGCATAGCTTATTGGACTCGCCTTTGAGACCTTATAAGTGTTTAGCTATACAGCAGGTTATCCTAGGTGCTGCGCCGCAAGGGATTGGAGAGCTATACAACAAACACACAGATGAACACATGCATACACACACGCATGCACACAGAAACACATAGGCATGCACTACTCAGAGCGAACCACAAGTGGTCTTTAGCACACGTAGGTAGACACAAACATGCTTGTACAGGTACACACACAGAGGGAGAAAGAACACATATAGATACACTCATCAAACATACCCCACACACCCCTCCCACATACACACATATAGATAGACATGCACATTTCCACTCATACCGTGCACACACACGCAGACACACAAGTTGGATTTAAAAGATCTGAATCCTCCTATCTCCTGCTAAAATGATGTCTCTAAGGAAAAATGGGAACAACTAAATCTGTTTTTTAAGATGGCAGGTTGATCAATGTTTAATTGGTTTTCTTTTCAAACCAGATGCTAAAATAGGCTGCAATTGTGATGGTGGGTTAAGGATACAATAAATCAGTTAGTTGCCAATAAAAATTCTCCCAGCTCATCTTTTGTTTACCATTGGCATGCATGTTTTTTTAAAGTGCTTTTCGTAAGCTGTGGCTGTCCACATTTTAATACAGCTGCAATCCTCTCCACGGATCAATTGTCTTTCACCTTCGGTATGCCAGACACCCAAATCTCCCTTTTGTCATTAATTCATTAAACTAGTAAACCTAAATATATCTCCTTTCTTTCTGGGTTAAAAAAGCTGCAGCCTAATGGGTCACTGTTTTGGGGTTTTATATATACAGCTTTATTTTGTTAAATATTTTGATGTTATTGGTTTTCCTTTAGTATGAAGAAGGTGGCCGTCTCACTGTTTAGAAGCTGCCTCGGAGTCCCGGGGAGCTACAGCAAAAAAAAAAAAGATTACCAATATTTCTGTTTTGTGAAATATTATTTTTTTGTTATCGGATATTCTGCTTCCTTCTTAACCATTAAACTAAAACGACTTTCTCTTGAGCAGAGTTGAACCCTTGGTATGCGGCCCATCCCCGGGTTCCTTCAATGCCTTTGTATTGACTCCCTGCAGCTGTGCGCAGCAACACCATATGACAGCCATCTTGTGAGGGGGCCCTGGGTGGAGCGCGGGTGGCCGGGTGAAAATGAATACTATGAATTTACCTGTGTGATACCGGTATATGACATCTAGAGGGTCTTCTTTTAAAGAGAATCTTTAATTGCGATAAACAAAAGTACTGCTTTGCCAAAATAATGCCTCCCCACCTCGACGGAGAGCAAGGAAAATATGGCAGCAATGTGTCCATGTCCTGTTGCACTTGGTTATGATGCATTTTCAAAAAATGTTTACTCCTTTCAGGTAGTCAAAATAAATTTTAGGAACCTGAGATGGCTGTTAAAGTTTCTCAAAAGAAGCAGCAACGGGTAGAATTTGGGACGAGCAAGTAGCAACTTGGGAGAGGTGTTGGGGTGGGGCAGCAGCGTTGTCGGAGGGGGTTGCAGAACCGGGTAAAGGTACCTCACTGGGACCAGAGCAACATACCACAAAGGAGCTCGAAGCGTAGTGACTGAAAGATACTTGAAGATAGGCACTTCTCGCCGGGAGGATGCAACAAGGCGGGACAAAAAGGATTAACCACGAGCGAGGAAAGCTGTTTGAAGGACAACGGAAGTGAGGAATAAAAGGTCAATGGGCAGGTTGTAGGCCCACAGAGTGAATATAACATGTCTTGAGACACAGAACATGCGCTGCCTAGGCTTAACATAAAACCCAAGCCTTCATGTGGCTTCTGTCTGCCACCGACGTTCTGACCTCATGTGGCAAGAAATAAAGACAAAGCACTAACTCTTAATGTAAAATGAGAGAAAGAAATAGATACCTGTGTAGTGACTGAATTGCAGTCTAAAACTAGAAAACATTGGATCAATCCTGGATTCCCCACCGGACCAAATTGTCATGAGTTCAGGATGTGTAATTTAAATAACCTTTTCTTTTGTTTGATTTAATAATCAATAAATATTGTTTCATGTAAAATAACAACTTAGGCCACACAGTGGGCGCACATGACAGCTGACATGCCTCTTGGTTCGCCAATGGTATTGTTCTCAGTGTGAGGAGGAGAGATTTATGTCTGAAAACTATGGGCCAGATGTAGGTAGCCCAATACCGGTCGGTAACGGCCGAAAATACAGATTTTCGGCCGTTTCCGACCGGTATTGAGCATTTGAGATGTAGGAGAGTGAAAATTGTCAGATTCGGTAAATTTACCCAATCGGTAAAGTTACCGAATCGGAAAATATTCCGAATCGGTAAAAATACCGATTTGCAGCGGTTTGCGAGTCGGTAAATTTACCGAATCGGTAAATTTACCGAATCGGTAAAGTACAGAATCGGTAAATAAGAAGTGGTAAAATTGAAGTTTGAGATGTAGGGAAGCTCTTAGATACCGATTTTGCTTGAAATTCGGTATTTAAGAGTCGGTATTTACCATGGATTGAAATCATGTGGTAACAAGGTACAGCCTATAAAAAAGGACCCAAAATGCATTTTTTTTCACAATTGCGGCATTCTATGTCATTGCAAGACGGCTACGGCTACAGGAGGAGGGAGAGAGGGAATGGGAGAGACAGGAGCAGGTCTACAGACAGAGGATCACCTTGTTCATGCTCACAGAGGCAGAGATACTCCAGAGGTACAGGTTGGACCCAGACACCATCATGGACCTCATCAGGGACCTCCAACCTCTGTTGGAGCACACTACCCCAAGGGCACATGCCATTCCACCCCACGTGCAGGTGCTGTGCAGCCTACACCTGCTTGCGTCTGGGAGATACCAGAGTGTGGTTGCTGTGGTAGGTGGGGTGACCCAGAGCAGCCTGTCACGCTTTTCCACAAATTCCTAGATGCCATGTTACAGAGGATGGACCATTATATATCATTCCCTGCAACCCATGCTGAACTGCTCCAAACAAAATCAGACTTTTATCAGATGGCGCATTTCCCCGACATCATTGGTTGCATTGATGGCACACACATTCCCATTTGTCCCCCTGCTGCCACAGAATACATATATAGGAATAGAAAGTCCACCCACACCATCAATGTGCAGGTAATTTGCAATGCCAAGTGCACCATCACTGACCTTGTGGCTAAATTTCCTGGGAGTACCCACGACGCCTACATATTTCAAAACAGCGGTATATATGCACGGCTGACAGCAGGGGAATTTGGTGAAGGATACCTGCTAGGTAAGACACAGTATACGACCCCATTAACACCTATTGCAGAAAGATGTACATGTATGCATGTGAGTGGTTATTTCTGGACATGTTACCACCCGGGAAGAAGCAAAAGTTGGCAAGAAAAACAAGCCCTCTGAATAGGGCACTGATCTTGACCGCATTTGCAAAATGTGGTAGTTTGAAGGGGCTCGGTACAAAAGACCTTCAGCAAGTAGGCTTTGTAGAGAACAGGAACGGAAAGGAAATAACAAAAATCACCCTTTACTCAGACCTGGTAAAAAGGGCAATCCAGAAAGCCTCAAACGAGATAAATCAACAGGGAATAATGATTGTTCCTGAGAGTGAATTAAAAACCCCTAGAGACAATTCCTTTTTAAAACAGCACGCCGGGCTACAGAAGAGACAAGTGATCCTTTACAGAGAAACAGAAGGCGATCGGGGTGGTCTGAATGTTGTGATAGAAAATACAGGGAATGAATCCTCATGGGATAACTGTTTCTTATACAGTAACCCCTTGGGAGAATCCAACGACAATAATACCATGGATACGGAAGGAGAGGGCGGGCTAAGTGACGTAGAATAGGAGGGGGGGGGGTCGCAAGAACTAGGTCTCTTAACCTGGAATGTGAATGGGCTAGGCAATGAGCAAAAACGGGAATATATAAAGGAAATCATAAATAAAGTGGACATTGCCTGCCTTCAAGAGACCTGGCTATGCGACGAAACCCCATCCTTTGAAGGATATGTACAGTTACATCATCCAGCCACAAAGAAAAATCATGGGCGGCCCTCGGGAGGTCTATTGACTCTGGTATCAACAAAAGCAATGAGGGAAGTCAAACTGTTGAAAACAAAATGTAAATGGGTTCAATCAAGTAGAATAGAACTCCTGACGGTGGAACTGAATCATAAAATGTTGATTTTAATGAATGTATATATGCAGTGGGAAAACGGGGAGGAGTATGAAAGGGAGATGAGGTGTTTTAAAGAGGATGTAGACAGTACATTAGACAAATATCCCGCAGATATAATAATATTAGTGGGGGATTTTAACCACAAATTAAACCCAAAAAAGGCAGACATGTGGAACTGGGAACAGTTAGAGGTGTACGGTATAAACCCGGCTAGGTTCCCAGCTGGGGAGATCTCGAAACAGGACTCAGAACTAGTACACATGCTAGGAGGTAGGGGCCTTCATTGTATAAATGGTAGATTAGAGACAGACTCCCCAGCAGGAAAAACGTTTAATCTAGGGGAACAGAACTGCCCTATTGACTATATATTCCTGCAAGCCTGGAACTTCCCCCAGATTAGGGAGTTTAAGATAGAACAAAAAGAGGTGAGTGATCACAAACTCCTTCGTCTAATAATAGCAGGGGGTAAGAAATTGCAGAGAGATACTGCGATAAGCCAGGAGGTTGAGTACCCCAAACGGGCGAAGACACGACTAACTGACGAATATATGGAAAAATTGAAGGCTATGCAAATAAAAACGGCACCTGAAAACTTTGAGAATAAAAACCTGGAATGGTTTATAGGGAAATTAGAAGAAGTGGTCCAATGCCTAAGAATACAATTAAATAGGGAGAAACTTACAAGGGTAAAACAGATAAACCGAGGTAAAGGGTTCTCGGTGGCGTGCCAATCCAAGAAAAAGGAGATACGAGCATTACAAAGAAGGCAAAAAAAGAACTTCACACAAGAGAGACAGGTACAGTTAACAAAGCTGAAAAAAGAACTCAAAGTAATGGTAAAAAACGCTAAATGGATATATAAAGAGAAATGTTGGTTAGATCTGTTAGAAGCCATAGAGGATAAAAATTTAAGGCAATTTTGGAAATTAGTAAAGGCAGCAGCCGGAACAGCAGACGGAGAATTAAACTGTGTGGTGAGTGAGGCCGCATGGGAAGAGTACATAAGGGAACTGTACGGGGCAAGAACTCCCAGAGAGGATGTGGAGGCCAAAATATGGCAAGAAATCTCAGAAGACCTAATATCCAAATTTAACGAAGAACAAGTAGAGCTTACAATAAAAGAACTTAAGCTAACCTGTGCAGCAGGTCCTGACAATCTCCCCGCAATAATACTAAAGTCGGAGGTTAAATGGTGGGCAAGATTTCTTGCAAAGATGTTCCAGGTTGTTCTAAAAGAAGGCGTAATGCCACCTACCTGGAAGGGTGCCATAATCAGGCCAATCCACAAGAAAGGGAGCAAAGAGGAGCCACAAAATTACCGGCTGATCAACCTACTAGACATAGGAGAGAAAGTATTCTCTAAAATTGTACTGAAACAACTGAATGAATGGGTTGAAAAGTTCCAAATTGTACCCACAGAACAGGGTGGCTTTAGAGCAGGTCACTCTACAATAGACCACGGATTTGCTTTATGGGCTATGGCTAGGAAGTCGACGGAACAAAACGGCAAGCTATGCTGTTGTTTCGTCGACTTCCGAGCAGCCTTTGATTCAGTAGATCGGGCTTGCCTGTGGGACACTCTAAAGAGGTTAAAGATTCCTAAAGATCTCCTCATAATAATAAAGGAACTGCATAGAGAAAACTGGGGGCAAGTCATCAAGGATACCGTGGGTTCTCTGACCCCAAAAATACCCATTGATAATGGATTAAGGCAGGGCTGTGTGTTGGCCCCACAGCTTTTTTCTATTTTTCTGTCAGATCTCCCGGTATATCTAGAGGTGGAGGGTAGTGCCAGCCCTAAAATGGATGGGAATAAGGTATCCTGCTTATTGTACGCGGACAATCTGGTAATAGTGGACCAGACCGAGAGGGGTCTCCAAAGAAAGCTTAATGCTTTTAAAACATATTGTGCTAGTAAATTCCTAACTATCAACCTAGACAAAACTAAAACCTTATGTTTCGGGAAAAAGATAAGCAGGTACAGTTGGTACATAGGTGATCTCAAACTGGAGACAGTCAATGAGTATCGATACCTGGGTATATGGTTCGATAGGGCTCTAAATTGGAATACCCACCGGGAAACACAAAAAGCAAAGGCACTCTCTTCCATATGCGGTCTAAAAAGGTTTAATGGGGATTATGGAGAGATGTCACACCGACCAATGCTTAGAGCTTTTGATGCAATGATTCCCTCCCAAGCCCTGTACGGAGCAGAGATCCTTTATTTGAGCGGTAAGGGATCCTGGGACGTGATAGAGGGGAAATGCATAAAAATGCTCCTATCCCTTCCTCAATCCTCTATGATACAAGCCATAAGAACAGAAATAGGCACAAAGTCCTGGGTGATTCAAACTCAGATGGCTGTAATCAGATTTTGGAAGAGACTGGAAGATCCAGAAAGGCAAAAAGTAGCACACTGGTGCCGTAAAGAAATTCAGAAAAGTGAGCTAAAATGGGCAAAGGTTAGTAGGGAAAAATTGATGGGAATTTGTAAAGTATTGAAGATTGATGTAGACCAGGAAACGTACCAAGTCCTCAGTACTAAAGGTGAGCTGAAGCAAAGGAGGAAAGAACGTTCTAGACGGAGTGATATAGAATATTTAGCTAAGAAAAAATCAGTAGCGCATATGTTAAACGCTTGGTCAAATGAAAATTGGTTCCCCTACCTAGACATTTTACCCAACCGGGGGTACAGGCAAGAGATCCTGAGGCTACGGATTGGGATTAACCCATGGCTAATAAACAGAGAGCTTAAAACAAAAATGTTAGACCAGCAAGGTCTCTGCAGGTGTGAGTTGGGAACTAAAGGAGACCTGTTACATATCTTGCTAGACTGTTTGTCACTCTTAGATCAGAGAAAACTGTGGCTGCGCCCAGTATTTTTAAAACATTATATAAAAACAAGGACGCAGGCAGCCAGCATTTTAACAGAAATCCCTTCCATTGATATTGTAATTGCCCTGGGGAAATTCATAAAGGGAGCAATGAGTGTATTGAGAATCCAGGAATAATTCGTAGTACTGTATGAAATTTTAGTTGAACGGAATTGCTTGTAGGGGTAAGAAAATGAATAGGCTTTTATTATGTAAATATAGGTTTTAAGAAATGTAATTTTTAGTGGTATTTTGCATTTTTGATAATGGTGTGTAGGTTCTTTTTAACGGACTAACTTTAAAAAAAAGGTTTTATGAATTTACTGTGCATACTCCATTCTGTATTATATTCATTGCATTGTTTAAAGACTATGGTCATAATAAAGATACATTTTGACTGACTGGCATGTGAGTAATGTACTCCCATTTCCTTTTAGGAGACAGTGCATATGCCCTCCGCTCCTTCATACTCACCCCCTACCTCAACCCCTCAACACCTAGTCAAAGAAGATATAACAGGGCCCACAAGAGCACAAGAAATATTGTGGAGCGTACCTTTGGTATATGGAAGAGCAGGTTCAGGTGCCTGCATAAGAGTGGAGGTGCCCGGCAATATACCCCCATCACCTGCTGTAAAATCATTGCTGCCTGTGCCATATTGCATAACCTTGCTGTGAAGAAGGGCACCGAGGTGGAGTTGTCAGACTTTGAGGATCATGACGACGAGGTTGCTGTGCCTTAAACACAACCTGCTGGAGTGCCAACACCAAGTGATGGCAGATACAGATGTGAGGATATTACACGCAACTATTTCTGAGCAAGTAATGAGACTGAGACCTATGTTGAAAGCACGAAAATGTGTTTAATTTTGTATATATCTAGGTATGTTAAAGAACAAAAGTGCACCAGTAAGCATTTCACTGCAATGCTCACAGTGAGTAAACACACACAGACAGGTGTTGAATGCACCCAGCGTAGTTGTATATTGTCACTACGCAGGTTTCAAAGGCACAAATGTGCAACACAAACTTTACAATTTCTAAATTGTATGTCCAATGGCAGTAGCCCATACTATTAACTGTTCATTTGCGGCCACGCTTCGCACTGCAAGATGTATGTGGCTCACTCTGTTCACTGGGCGTTTGGCCTGTAGCCTCACCTTGTCGCCTGCTGCTCCTCCTTGTCTCTACAACAAGGGGGCTTGCCATGCTGCTCCTACTGGTGCTACCTTCACTCTCAGGCACGTCAATAGCAGCAGTTTGTGCAGTTTGAGCATTAATTAGAGCCTCTAGCGCACCGGTCATTCCGGCTATGCCCCTTGTCAGGTGATTGCTGTTTTGAGTCAAGACCTCCTGACTGTTCATGCTACGCCTGCATAGCACGGATGTGGCTGTGGCCAGGCGGTGAATTGCTTTGTCAGTTCTCTGTGCACGCTGCTTCTCCCTGCGCCTTGATGTTATTTCTGAGTCGAGTTTTGTGCACAGTTTCTGCATGGATTGGGTCCTGTCATGTATCCCTGTAGCCATGTTCTTGTTTACTTCCACCAGTTCCCTGATGCCCTTACCAATTTCCTTCATGTTGATATTGAGGTTGCGCATTTGTCGTTGACAGGACATGATGCCCTTACCCTGCATCCTCTGAATCTTGACCATGGATCCCTCCAGACCTTGGAAGACACTGGACCCCTCCCCACGTGCACCTACACTCCTTCCTTGTACTGTGCGGCGTCTAGTGGTACTAGGGACAGGCTCTGCGCTGGGCTGCAGTGTGGCAGAGATGTCAGCTCCAGGCAAGTTGTGTGAGTTTTCACCCACCATTTCACCAGCAGCTGTCTCCATTTCCATCAGTTGGGGAACGACATGCCTCCTGCTAGGTTGTGCTGCAGGTGTTTCAATATGCAGTGATGCTGGCATTTCTGGTGACGATAATAATAGTGGGGACTGTGAAGGTCTTGGGGATGCCTGCATTTCTTCGGTGATGTCAGGTTCTTGGGAAGGTGGCTGCCCACTCGGTACACCTGTGTCCTGTGATGCACTGGGACCTGGCTCATGACTTTCATCCCTCTCGAGTGCCGTGCCTTCTGCCTCCTGTGTCTGCCTTCTGGATGTGTGACCTCTGGACATATGAGCGCATATCAGCTAGGTGCAAATGTCTCACAGCCACTACAATTAACACTTTGGAAATTGCACTTATTACATGCTGCCTGCCCTTCATTATGTCTGTAATCATTTGCCTAACTTTGTGGTTACTGTGCTGTATGACATGGTCTTTCATTAACTGACTACATGTACCATGATGCATTGCTACTGTTTGGCGCAGACACACTGGGACTGGGGTAACTTAGCTTCAAGGGGTGAGGGAAGGATGAGGGTGTGAGGGGGATTGCTGTGCATGCATCTTACCTTTGGCCGAGCTGTCCACTTCTCCCAGTCCGCAGGCTCCAAGGTTCTGGCCACCATCTCCTCCAGGTCAGTGAGGGGGGGTGCTGTGTTCTTTCTTCCACCTGTTTGCGAGGCCTGTTTGTGGTGGTCTGCTAATTTTGTTTTTGTGAGGCTCCTCAGGTCATAAAACCTCTTTTTTAAATCTTCTGTGACTCTGGTGGTCACTCCCATTGCAATGACTTTGTCAAGGATATCATGCCAAATCTTCCTTTTTGCTGATTCAGGCACAGAGAGGGACTGCCTTCCAAAATGTTTGTGGTGCATCTTTACCACCTCTTCCACAAGGACCTGGAGCTCCATGCTGCTGAATTTGAGCTTTCTTTTTCTTTCTGTCTGCTCTGTGTCCTTGCGGGTTGCCATGTTTAAAGTTTTAAACTGCACAAACTCTGTCTGCTGCTGCTCCCAGTCTCTCTGCTCCAACTGCCTCTCCAGAACCTTCTAATTAGTTGCAGCTGCCTGTGTAGCCACTTCCTGGTAGGGAGGGGAAGGGTGGTTGCACCTGATTGGCTGTTGTCTTAAGTTTCACTTTTGCTTGCTTTCCGATTCGGTATTTACCGAATCGGTATTTACCGATTCGGTATTTCCCATTCATTCCTATGGGCCTTTTGGCCCATAGGAATGAATGGGAAATATCGATTCGGTAAATACCGATTCGGTAATTTCCGAAAGTCCGATACCGAATTTTACCGATTCGGTAAAAAATACCGATTTTTTCCCTACATCTCATTTACTGATTTTTGAATACCGAACAGGTAAAATTCGGTATTTAAGAATCGGTAAATGACATTTACCTACATCTGGCCCTATGACTGGTACAAAAATGCTCCTTCCAATTCCTTAGTTTTGGAAGGAGGAAAACTGGGGTATCGGTGCTTCCATGGATAAAACTCAGGGACCGCTCTAATCAACAAAATGTCACTTTGCTGTAGAACCTGCCTAGTCTTTAAACCTAGTTCACAAACAGCATATCTTGACAAAGTGGAAAGGCCAGGATTGAATGTGAAGTCTCCTAGTGCCATGGCTAAAACATTCTCACCGTCCTATGTTTAGCAGTAAAGGTTGAGTGTTTGCTTACCTTAGTAAATTGCACCCCTTGTTGAATATTTTTTAAGGGATTTTTATAGAGCCTGTTTCTAAGCACTCCTAATGTTAATAGATAAGATAATAAAGGCATAATGAGATTGTGAGGCCTACAGTTTTATTTCATTCCAATTCAATAATTAAGTTATTTGTACACTTGACTCGCCAAAAGTAGTGATAGCAAGTAAGAGGACATTATGGAATGAAACCCTCAAAATAACTCAATGACTCTGTAAGGAATGAATTACACTTTAGAATGTCTTTAAACTGTGTAGAAATGTTTTCACATAGGGAAACAAAACATAGGAAGAATGTGCTGGCTTTAAAAATTTTAAAGAATCACTTTATGATGCACTTCAGCTTTGATAAAAGAAATGTGTTCACATAAGAAAAAACACATAGGTAAAATGTGTTTGCTTTAATATGTGTAGGAATTCATTTGAACTGTGTGTAGATCGCAACCCAGAATAAACAAGAGGTAAAAAGTGAGTGGCAACGATTATAGTTCATGAACTATAATCGTTGCCACTCACTTTTTACCTCTTGTCAATTTATATGTATGGAGTATATTGAAATTGTCTAATCTGTCTTTTTCATTAATTATTATTTTTATGTATATGTTAGCAGGACATGTTTTGGCTGCTTTTTAATACGATTTTTTATTAAATGAATCAGATTTCTTCAAGGAATGTGTTGTTTTCCTTTTGAATGTACTTTTCCCTTTGAACTATAGTTGTTTATTTTGGGTTGCGATCTACACACAGTTTATGTCCTTGCCCTAAGAACTATCTATTCTAAAAGCAGGGGGCCCTTGATATCCACATTGGAATTCATTTGAATGCATTTATTCTGCTAAAAGAATACCTAGTAAATCATACATAGGTAAAATATGCTTGCTTAAATGTGTATGAGAAAACATGAAGACATTTCTTTTGTACCCAGCTATAATTCTTAAATGCACCCCTTTGCTTAGGCCCAAGCCTTTTTCTTTCTACTTTTGCTCACAGCTAAATAGACATTATTTTAGGATATTTTGCCTAGTACCAGCAGCTTGCTAGAGAATGTGCTGGCTTCAAGGGTATGTATCCTTAGCTTCATCATACCATATAAGATCATTTTCAAATAACCCTGAACCTTGCTGCGAATTCATAGTGAATAGACTGTTAGAATGAACAATAATTTAGATATACCTCATGTATGCTTAACTAGAACATCATTGATATATTTGTTTCTGCGCAACTGACTAGCCATTTTATTCACAATAGACACTGAAAACAGCTTTCGCTTCTATAAGAAGGTTCTCATGAGAACATCCCTCCATGTTCCAGCAATGGCTGCAGTGTTTAGCTATGTCCCAACGTGAATGCTTACTGTTGGAATCGGGAGGAGAAGCAACGGATGTTGACGATACCATCAGATGATTGCTATCCATTAGAGGAGAGAATGAAACACCTACTAATTTTCATGACATTATTATGTGATTTTATATTAAGGAGTGTTTCTAGTGAGTTAGGAGAGACCCCTTATGATTCTGCGTCGGGAGAGTCTTCCTTTGTTACCGACAGCTATTGCTAAAGGTGACTTTATTCTGATTTCTATGATCAATGGCACTGCAAAAATCATTCTTCTATCACTGGCATTCTGATGGTTCCTACTGCAGCTGTGGGGAACTCAGCTGAGTTTTCAAGAATAATTCTTATAGGAAGTTCTAGTCTCTAAATATGCTCCAAAATATTGCTCTTCTCTGGAAGAACTCTTCATGGGTATGTTAGGTCCTTTAGCTAGTTTAGTGATGATTTCCTTTATGGAAGACTCTATATTGATTTATTCTGTTACTAAACAACTTTTTTTTCGATATATCTGTAAACTGGATTAACTGGATTAACCTGAATAAAAATGTCAAAACAATACGAATTCTTCAAGATAAATAACGGTTTTGAAAACATTTTCAACCTCTCATCATTGACTGAACATTTTGGATCTGGCAGTTGATGAGATATGCATGACTTGTATTTTGTTCCAGCTACATTCGCAAAACGGTGGCCACAGTCCAACCTGTCAAGCACCATCTGGTTTTTGAAACAGATAAATCTGTTAGTTGGGGTGTTCAGTCTTAGATACTATTTGAACAGTCCTGTTAGGTCCAAACCATGTGATGCTTTTATTCTCCTACGCCCACCTTACACCCTCCACCACCCCAATTCTGCTGACATCAATGAGGCCAGTGGTCAGACCAAAGACAACACTTTTTGGCCCGCAATGAAAATGTTTGTGAGTACCCATGGTCTAGCATGTTGATCCTCAGACTGAAGTCTCACACGATAAAGATCTTAATGGCTTTGAATTTCATATAAGCAGTTTTTTTGATGAATTTATTCAGGATGTTTTCATAGTATCTAGGGGTATATTAAACAACTGCTGCTTAGAAAAACCTGTTAGGGTTGACAGTGCAATATGCAGAAACGCACTGGAGAGATAAGTCTATTGTATTGAGTATTTTTTAGTTTGTCAGGCTGATAGTGAAAGAAAATGGGTTGCTAGTTAGGAAGAATGTGAGTCCTTCCCAATATATATGTTCAAATTCCTGCCAGGTCAAACACAAACGTTCAATAAATAGGCATTGGCTCAACCCTTGGTAGCATTGGCACAGAGCAGACAGACTTAACTTAAGAAGAAATCTTTCAAAATCAGTTGTGGGAATAAGAATTATAAAAACAATTTCTAAAAATAGAGAAACATTCATGAAGAAAAATGATTTTGGCACTCAACACAAATATAGGTATTCCATTTTAGATACATATTAAGAACACTGATGAAACTAGAAAAAAATACGATCCATATTTTGATAGAGCTGATCTAACTCATTTGAGTTGGGCCACTCTCTCCCGTCCATTTATAAAGTCTTTTAAAAGATGTGGTTGTAAATGTATGTTTACACAGAATTTACCTTTTTTACACCTTCCAGGAACTCGCAAGGGGATTCCTGGCAGGGACAAATTGTTTCACTAGGGAGAGAATCTCTGACATGAATGCGGAGATGTCTGTCTACTAAATCACAATTAAGGGGTAGGAAGAGAGCATTCTAAAGGTTGGTTTGCTTTGGAGTTTGTGAACACACACAAAAATGTACATTTGTGGTAATTCCTACATTTACTCCTCTCTGACCTGCTCCCACCGTGAAACTTGTCAGAGATTTACTCCAGCAAAGGGTTGGATTAACTCCCAGTGCAGGGTGGGAAGGGGACTGGTCTCCGAAATATAAGGTGGGGGGCAAGGGAAAGTCTTTCTCCACGGGTAAAAATATTATCCATGCAGAAGAAAAATAAAATGTGCATCCATGCAATGAAATTCTATCCTCCCTGTGTGGAATTCTTTCCCACAGTGGAAATAGGAGTGCATGGGAAAAGTAGCTGACCTTCCATTAGTATGCCTGGAGACCCTAACCTGATGGTTGGAGTATAAACATAAAAATATGCTCAGGTGAAGGACGACATTTCTCCACATACTTTTGCATTTATTCTCATGACTAGGCCCCTGTCAGTAGAGTACCTGAGAATTGGCAGTTATTCAAATGTTCAAACAATTGATGTCAGTAAGTTGTAAATTGAAAAAAAATGTAAATTGATACTTGTATAGCGCACTACTCACCCACAAGGGTCTCAAGGCGCTTGTACGAATACCGCTGTGGAACCCATCCTGGCTTTCCCTGTGAGGTGTCCACTCCTGGGCACCCCCAAGGTGGAGGCCAGGCATCCTTAGCATTGTGGGGGCCGTTGTGGAGATTAAGCAAGCTATTGCCCAGAGTTGCAGAGTGGGACTCCATGATTGGAATAGGCACCGAGGCGAGAATTATCAGGTCCGTGGAATTTTGAGCCCAAGACCCGTCGAGGCGGGGATTGAACCCTGGTCCCGGGCTAGACGTCTGCATCAGGGTCTGCCGCTCTAACCATTGAGCCACACTTCTCCTTCAAAAAGAATTTAAACAGCAGCTTGTGGGTGTCGTGGCTTGGTGCCCGAGGATCATGGTGGCGTCCGAGTGAGGCTCCGAGTTCACCTCGACGAAGCCGTGCGTTAAACAGACCACCGCAAAGCCTCTTTGCTCCTGAACGCGTCGGAAGGTATGGAGAAAGTGGTGCGCACTGAAACGTTCGTGTGCGCACACTGAAGATATACATTTTACCTTCTTCTGCACTTCATTAATCACCGCTCTGTAGCGGCCGCCATTTTCTTTTTTGCCTTGTACGGAGTTTCAGAATGAGGAAGCCTGCTCCACATGTATGCTACATTTCCTTCATAAAAAGCGGACACTCAGGTTAATTTCTTCTAACCTCTCTCCTTGCCCAGACCTTCATATCATATTTTTTGTCTATATTCCTGTCAGTTATGTAAGAATGATTTTGGCAGCCATTTTATGGACTTCATGCTTGTGAAGTACCTCAGCCATTATAGTGCTTTTTTGCTGCCATGCAAGGTTAATTTCCAATGACTCATTAACCTAGCTAAGCACTCTTCCCCTAAGCTTTAAGCAGTGCTATCTCTCTATTAATCGCCTGGAAGAAGATATAGCTAACTTGGTTAATTTTCTGTCTCACATTTTATACATTGGTTTCTTTTAGTGTAACCAACGCTCTTTCACGCTTTTTTCATGTTTTCCACGCTTTTTCATTCTTGATATGCTTAAGGGGCAGGACTAAGACTTTTTCCTCCGCACTTCCAAAAGCGAAGCAATCTTTTATAAAAAAATTCTAAAGTCTTCACAGCATTTTCTAAACTTAAGGACTCCTTGTTGTCTCCGTCGCAACTTCCAGAGACTACAATGAATCCTCTTTCTACAGCTTCAGGAAAGTCTGTCACAAAACGCTTGAAAAAGGATCCTCCGTCTCCTCCCAAGTTAGTCTCACCGGTCTCAATGGAGCTCTTGTTGGAACAAATTAGAGCCCTCCAACCTTTTATGAAAGAGACTAATGTTAAATTGCAAATACTTACTGACAATTGGTCTCAGCTAGATACAAGAGTTTCTACAGTTGAGCAAAGTGTCTCATCACTCAAGGAGTCATGCGCTAATGTTTCACAACTTCATTTCAAAGTCTCTACGCTTTAACGACAAGTTGAAGACCTTGAAAATCGAACTCAGTGGAATAACCTTCGATTTTACGGCCTGGTGGAAGGACTTGAAGGATCAGATGCTCTCACCTTTTTTAAATCCTACCTACCTAAGCTACTTCATATGCCAGAAGGTACTGTACTTAATATTCAGCGGGCACACAGATTGGGTCGTACTCCTTCTAATGCTTTCTCCTTCGCAACGACCAAGAGGTGTAATCTTATATTTTTTGGAGTACACGGACTTGTTAAAAGTTTTATCAGCAGCCAAATCCATTCAAAAATCACTTGGTCTGGCTCTACTTTATTTTTTGCACAGAATTATGCCAAAGCTACTGCTAACAGGTGCAAGGCTTTCCTTAATATGAGATCCGATCTTCGATCATTGGGTGCTCGCTATGGACTTTTCCATCCATGTCTCTTTAACAATAGAACAACTACGTACAAAGATCCAATGAGACTTCAAAGCTTCATAAACTCTTGCAAACCAGTTCACATGGATTCTTCTCTTCCGTCATCCGCCTTCAACACTTGATGTTACATTGTTGTTTAATGTTATTTTTCAATTCTAAAAGTTCTGTATAAGTTCCGCATTATCCTCTTAAAAATATTTATATCAGAGTGCATAGTTGTTGATTTCACTTTGGAACTGTTTTGTATTGGACTCGAACATGTTTAGCTTCAATAGGTGTGTTCTTAATGTTTTTTCAGATTTGTGACATGTCTTGTTATTTATTTTCTTAATTTTTATTTTCTGCTTCCACAGATCCCTCTTCTACATGGCGTGGTCTTCCCCTGGTTTCCTGTGTGTCTACGCTCGGATGTTCCGTCTGTCCGTGTGGCTTTACCCTCCCCCCTCCGTATCTCCGTTTTGTAGGTATGTTTCTTGTTTTATCTTTCTTTCTTCATGTCATAATCCCCTTCTTTATTCAGTATGTTCCACAGTTTGCATTCGCTTGTTTTCTTGGTGTCTTTAGTATTTCTCTTTATCATTCCTTTTTTTATCCCTCCTTTGCACTCATTATTGTATGTCCATTTTTTGTCACCTTTGTGCGTTCTTTTTTCTCAATTATGAAACTTACCTTTCATGTTCTTGATTTAACTTGTTCATCTCTTGATTTTATTCTTGTTTTTGGTCCTTACTATGTGATTCTTCTATCTTATTCTACTCTGAAATTCTCTCCTTCCTTATTTTACTCTTTTCTCATACTCTTTTTTGTTCTTGAGTGAATTGGGCTCTTATTCAACAATTGTAGTTCTACCTGTTTTCTTTAACTTATATCATTGAAACTAATTACTTGGAATGTTAGGGACTTAAATTCTCCCATTAAAAGGCAACGGGTCTTGACTCATTTAGCCAAATTAAATGCAGATATTGCTTTTTTGCAAGAGACCCATCTTTCAGAGTTTGAATCCTCCAAGCTGAAGAAGGGTTGGGCAGGGGAGGTGTTTTTTTTCTCCAGGAGACGGCAAACGTAATGGAGTAATGATACTCTGCCGCAAATCCCTTTCATTTTCACTCTTATCTCAAGAGTCAGACACCGATGGTAGATGGTTGTTGAATTATCTTTAAAGGGTGTTCCAGTCTCTCTTCTAAATGTCTATGCCCCTACAAGTGGAGAACTCTCCTTTTGGCCTACACTTGCCAAGTAAATTTCTCAATGCATAGAGGATAATTTTAATCTGGCGGGCGATTGTAAATAGGTCTTTGATCCGTTTATTGACAGGAACTCTACTTTCTCCTTTATACCCAATAAGCCCCACAAATCTTTTGTGCATGCCATTACTCAGCATAAGCTACAACTACCAGAGAATTTACTTTTTATTCTCCAACTCATCACTCTCAATCTAGAATCGATTATGGTTTTGTTTCTCATAATATTTCACAAACTCTCAGCCATGCGAAAATTGGTCCTATTTTGTTATCAGATCATGCTCCAGTTTCCATTGGCCTTGATATCCTACCTAAAAGCACAGGTCCCAGAAGATGGCGTTTTAACAACGCCCTTCTTTTAGACCCAAAATTCACTGCCTCCTTTATCAATTTCTTTGATGAGTTTTGCATGATAAATCAATCTGACTCCTTGCCCTTCTCTACTATATGGGATGCTTTCAAAGCCTCAGCAAGAGATTTCGTTTTATCTTTTGTGGCAAAAACACGGAAAGATGCCCGTAAACAGACTATGGATCTCCTTGAAGACATTAAGAGACTGGAACACTTTTACTTTACCTCACACTCGAAAGATTGCCTAACAGCCCTCATCAACGCCAAAATGCAATTCAATAAAAAATCCATGGAGGATGCTTCATTGTAGTTGTTAAAATCTAGTGCCAAATTTTATGGTGGCAAGAATAAAGCAGGGGAAATTGTAGCTAATTATCTGAAAGTTAAGCATAATAAATTAAACATTGAATCTATATATGATGCAAATTTGGATATACAGTATAAGGATGATGATATTTTAAATGAATTCTCATTGTTTTACAAGACGTTTGTTTACCTCTGAAACACAACCCACTGACCATTCCTTGTTGAATTTTTTCTCTAACATTCGACAACCGCAAACTAACATTTCAGACTTCTCCTCATTAGAATTGGATTTAACGCAACAAGAGTTGTTGAAAGCCCTTCAATCTCTTAAGCATGATAAAGCACCAGGACCTGACGGTTTTACTGTTGAATTTTATTCACACTTTTCCAAACTGTTATTGCCTAAATTACGCTCTCTCATACACTCCTTTAGCTTGTTAGGACAATCCTCTGGTTCTTTCTCAGATGGCCATATATGCATAATCCCCAAAGAGAGTAAGGATTCCAAACATTGTAAGAACTACAGACCTATATCTTTGGTAAACATTGATTATAAGATCTTTTCTAAGGCATTAGCCATACGATTGGAGTCTTATTTACCAGAACTGTTAGGGATAGAACAATCAGGATTTGTTAAAGGTCGGTACATAACTGATAATACACGACTCCTGTTTAACGTTTTATCAAAATCCTCTCACTTTAAAGAACCCCTAGCAGCTATAGCGCCGGATGCTGAGAAGGCGTTCGATAGGGTTGAGTGGACATACCTGTTTTACACCCTCAAATGGTTTGGATTTGGCCCCAAATGTATTTCCCTGATTTCTCTTCTTTATTCTAATCCTAGAGCGGATATATGTGCAAATTGATTGATATCCTCATTTTTTGAATTAAGAAGAGGTGTGCGTCAGGGTGCCCCCTATTCCCTTTCCTTTTTAATTTGACTTTGGAACCATTTCTCTCCAAATGACGTCAGAATCCAAATTTGTATGGCTTCCAAACATTACATTCCCATATTAAATTTATAGTATACGCAGATGATATTGTGCTTTTTATTTCTAAACCAAATGACTCAATCCCTGCTTTCTTAACAGAAGTACAAGCATACTCTAACATCTCTGGTTACAAATTAAACAATGATAAATGTGAGATTTTACCTTTAACAAAATACACCTTTAAACCTGTTTTTAGTACCTCTAATTTTACTTGGAGTTCTAACCACGTCAAATATTTAGGTTTACATGTCACCTCTTCGAATTCAGACACGGTAACATTGTGCATTGATAAATGTATACAAAAGAGCTCAACTCTGACTGCCAAATGGCACCGTCTTTATCTATCATGGTGGGGTCGTTTGGACACTATAAAGATGATGTTATCACCCATAATTATATACATTATCTCCAATATACCAGTTCTCATTCCAACTAAATTCTTTAGAAGAAATAATTCCATTCTCTCTTCCTTCCTTTGGAATATTAAGAAACCCCGAATGTCTATACTCAGATTATTTCGCCCCAAAACTGAAGGTGGAGTTAATTTACCCGATTTTCCGACATACCAAAAAGCATTTCTTCTACGTCAAGCCTCTTTTTGGTTACGTGATCCAAAAGAAGATTGTCCTTTATGGACCACAATTGAACGCCTTTTCTTATCCCCCTTTTCCTTTGATGAGTATCTTTCTTTTACTCGTAAACCACAAGCCTTATCCACTCCCATTATTAAACTAACCTCCAAGCTTTTAATACCTTTATTCTCTTCTTCTCCTCCTTCCTCTATGGACTCCTTTCTCAATTCCACAATATGGCACAATAAAAATCTACTTATTCGAAATAAACCATTTTACTGGAAAACCTGGCATCAAAGAGGTCTAATCTGGATACATCAGCTTTTCTCACATTCAGATTTTTTATCTTTTTCCTCACTTAGTCATTCATTCAATCTACCGGCTTCATTCATTCATAAATACCTTCTACTCAAAAATGCTGTGATGAATGCACATGCCAACTTGATAGCGACACTTGGTGTTTCCATTACTCCAGACTCATCGTCACAACTACAAACTCTACTACAAACAAACACCCAAAGCATCCACATTATACACCTTTCTACACAGCACTGAAAAGGTCCGGCAGAAATCCAAAACTGAAGAGGCTTGGGAACGAGACTTTGTATCTTCTTGGCCAGTAGCTCTATGGAATAAATTATGGACCAAGATTTGTAAGAATTCTAGAGCTGCAAACACGATGCAAACACTGTTTTTTGTTTATAACAGATTTTTGTTGTCGCCCAATGCTTTAAGTAGAAATTATACTACTGTTTCTGATATTTGTTGGACTTGTTCCTCCCCAAAAGCCGATTTATTCCATATGTTATTTTCTTGCCCTATTGTGTCTAACTTTTGGAAACAAGTTTGGCCTCAAATCAATTTGATTTTTGATACTACATTCTCCTTCTCTTAACCCACATTTTTCTTGGAAGTCTATCCTCCTGTTGGGAAACTGTTATGTACAATGTTAAAATTGTTGATTTATTACTAGCAGTCGCATTCCAGAAAATCACAGCAAATTGGAAACATTTTTCAAAAATTTCTTACAGTGTATGGTGGTATGCTGTTTGCCATAATCACAGGTTAACAATGAATGAGGTGGTGTGCACTCCGTCATTTTCATCAGAATCCATATTTTATCAGAATCCATATTTTACAAGCTATTCAATTGCGTGCAGACTGGGTTACGCATTGCCCTAATGCAACATAAACATATGTGAACAAGTGGGGAGCGTGAAAATCGCGCTCCACACCCAGATGCACTGCGATTTGAGGATACTAGATCCAACTCATTTTAATCCATTTGTCCTGTTTATTTATATCCATCCAATTATTGTCCAAAAGTTTGTCGTCTTTTTCTTCTTTTTCTTTAACTGTAATCCACATATTCGACATATTGCGTTCTAGGTAACCCTGGGCGTCCGATTCGGCTACGCCCACGGAGTAGGCGTAGTGTTGCCTTCTACGCATTTTGCGTAGACAGCATAGCCGGCAACACTACGCCCACTCCGTGTGCGTAGCCGAGTCGGCCACCACCCGCCTCCCTCCCGCCCTCCCATAGATACATTATTTAAGCAACTACCCTGAATAAAACAATTTTAAAGCACTTACCTTGTCCGGGGCTCGTCCGGGGCTCCCTCTTTGAATAGCGTCCTTTCCTGGAAACAAATGCGCATGCGCGGCCGCCCGCGCATGCGCATTTCTCGGGACAAATGCGCATGTGCGGCCGCCCGCGCATGCGCATTGGTATCCAGGAAAGGACGCTATTCAAAGAGGGAGCCCCGGACGTTCTCTAACTAATTTTAAACTCATTAAACTCCAAGCTAGAAGTTAATGTTTTTTTACACAAAAATGTATTTTACACAAAAAACCTGATCTACTTATGTATTGTTTGCACATTTTCTTTGGAATGGCATTATGGGAAAAGTAGTTTCTTGGGGACATATAACGTGGTTATCAAAGTTTTTTTAGCTAGCACATGTGAGGGGGTGGAGTTTAATGAGTTTAAAATTAGTTCGAGAACGCGGGAACATCCTAATGAAGACGCCAATAGTCTCAGATGAATTCGGGGCTACGGTGAGAAGAAACATGTGAGCAGGTACGCGTGTTGGTTAGATGAAGCTCGTTTATTAGATAGAACTGCTTATTCCGATAGAATTTGTTATTTGTAGACCACTTGGAGTCGCAATATTGCTTTAAAACAAGTTATTGACATCTAACGAGAAAGTAGACTGCACGTGGGAGGCCGTAAAAACGGGGAGTTGGAAAGCACGAGCAAGTTTAGTAGAAGAATTACTGTTCTCTATAGCGGATTGATATGAATTAGGGACGAAAGTTGCACGGGTGATAGGTCGAAATAGAATTGTGCTCGCGAAGCTGAATTGCATTTAAAAAGAGAGAGACTCGTAAAGGAGGGGGCGGACATAATAGAATAGAAATGCACTAGTGTAAATTAATCCACGTAATATAAGTTTAATAAATTCACAATATATCATTTGAGTAAAACGGAATTAGGTTTAGTGATTACTAATTGAATGTTTATGATTGTTGATTCACAGTTACCCCTGACGAAGAGCAAGAGAATTGCCCGAAATGCATTGGGTCATGAATAAAGAAATACTGCTCTGAACTACTTTTTGCGTTGGGTCCGTATGTACAGAGAGGCCTGGATGGGCACGAGTTAATACGTTAAGTTCCCTAGAACGCAATATGTCGAATATGTGGATTACATTTAAAGAAAAAGAAAAAAAAGACGACAAACTTTTGGACAATAATTGGATGGATATAAATAAACAGGACAAATGGATTAAAATGAGTTGGATCTAGTATCCTCAAATCGCAGTGCATCTGGGTGTGGAGCGCGATTTTCACGCTCCCCACTTGTTCACATATGTTTATGTTGTATTAGGGCAATGCGTAACCCAGTCTGCACGCAATTGAATAGCTTGTAAAATATGGATTCTGATAAAATATGGATTCTGATGAAAATGACGGAGTGCACACCACCTCATTCATTGTTAAAATTTACTGCCCTTTGTTGGTGTTGCACCGGATGATAAAAGAGTTTTGAAAAAAAGTTTCGCACTATGGAAGATTCCACATACCATTTAACAGCGAGTTCAGGACAATGTGTGACTACAGAGGCAACGTGAAAATGAGACACGCATTTTAAGTCAAAGCTAGAAGTTAATGTTTTTTTACACAAACATGTATTTTACACAAAAAACCTGATCTACTTATGTATTGTTTGCACATTTTCTTTGGAATGGCATTATGGGAAAAGTCGTTTCTTGGGGACATATAACGTGGTTATCAAAGTTTTTTTAGCTAGCACACGTGAGGGAGTGGAGTTTAATGAGTTTAAAATTAGTTAGAGAACGCGGGAACATCCTAATGAAGACGCCAATAGTCTCAGATGAATTCGGGGCTACGGTGAGAAGAAACATGTGAGCAGGTACGCGTGTTGGTTAGATGAAGCTCGTTTATTAGATAGAACTGCTTATTCAGATAGAATTTGTTATTTGTAGACCACTTGGAGTCGCAATATTGCTTTAAAACAAGTCATTGACATCTAACGAGAAAGTAGACTGCACGTGGGAGGCCATAAAAACGGGGAGTTGGAAAGCACGAGCAAGTTTAGTAGAAGAATTACTGTTCTCTATAGCGGATTGATATGAATTAGGGACAAAAGTTGCACGGGTGATAGGTCGAAATAGAATTGTGCTCGCGAAGCTGAATTGCATTTAAAAAGAGAGAGACTCGTAAAGGAGGGGGCGGACATAATAGAATAGAAATGCACTAGTGTAAATTAATCCACGTAATATAAGTTTAATAAATTCACAATATATATGATTTGAGTAAAACGGAATTAGGTTTAGTGATTACTAATTGAATGTTTATGATTGTTGATTCACAGTTACCCCTGACGAAGGGCAAGAGAATTGCCCGAAATGCATTGGGTCATGAATAAAGAAATACTGCTCTGAACTACTTTTTGCGTTGGGTCCGTATGTACAGAGAGGCCTGGATGGGCACGAGTTAATACGTTAAGTTCCCTAGAACGCAATATGTCGAATATGTGGATTACAGTTAAAGAAAAAGAAGAAAAAGACGACAAACTTTTGGACAATAATTGGATGGATATAAATAAACAGGACAAATGGATTAAAATGAGTTGGATCTAGTATCCTCAAATCGCAGTGCATCCGGGTGTGGAGCGCGATTTTCACGCTCCCCACTTGTTCACATATAATCACAGGTTAGACACGTCCTTTGTATATCCTATTCACATGGCGTCGAAAAGATTGGATTTATGGTCACCTATCACAATCTATTTAGATGTTTGTGCTGCTCGCTCTTTTCAATTACATCCAGTTCAACAAGAAGTCTCAAAACCCCCGTGAAATGCCCTAAATGTTCCTATAATATTTGATTTTTTAAGTAGTATATATGACTGGTTCTGCTATTTCATGAATTTAATTCTATCTTGAAGCCCGATTCGTTAATTACAATGTAATTTTCTTTTCTGTATGTCATACATTTCATATATTGTTGTCACACCTTATATTCTTTATTAATAAAATCTTTTTGAACTTAAACAGCAGCTTGTTCCTTTGTTTGTTTCAGAACGCAGAGAGACCTGAAAGATAGTGGAAGTTGAGAGGCCAGAATTTTAGAGTTACCTCTATGGATATCTCATGAAGATTCGAGGCTATAGGCACCATGATGTAGTTATGCTGTTGCTTGGATATCAGGGCAACCAACACAATTGATCTACAACTATAATGTGATAGAAAGTCTAAAGATATATCAAGTAAAAGAGGCTGTCTTTGTTGAGATTGATGTTAGCAAGAACATAATTATAATTATGTTGAGAACTTCACTGTATTAAAAACATCTTCACAATTGTATTTTGACTCAGGAGTTCAGGATCATTATTTGTCAAGCCATCACTGTGGAATAGAAACTGATATTTGTCCAAATCAATGTAAACAGCCAATCTGCAGTCTTAGTATTACAATTTAGAAGCAAAATCAGCTACACTAATGGAAAATAATACAGGCCACATTAATAGAAATTGGGTAAAAGAATATATATATATATATATATATATATATATATATATATATATATATATATATATATATATATATATATATATATATATATATATATATATATATATATATATATATATATATATATATATATATATATATATATATATATATATATATATATATATATATATATATATATATATATAAATGAACTAATTTACAAACCCTACTACCTAACTACCAGACATGTCAACAAAGGCAATGTCTGCAATGGCATCACTTACGAAAGATTGGATCGACAGCAGGCAGTTTATGGTGGGGTGGAGCCAAACTATGATGCAGTGAGTAGAGGTGGGAAGGAGCTCCCTGGAGGCCCTGAATAGAATTAATAAATCCAGCACCTGGAGGGCCCAGATCTGGGTCAGCGGCAGCCAGTAATGGAGCCACAGGAGCAGAGGAGCACAATTACCTGCACTTGGCGTCTCTATTGGCTTAGCTGGGGGGAACAGAGTAAGGAAGGTGTGCAGCAGGCTTCATGCTCGATGGCATCCACCTCCGCATATTGAAGTAAATTGTAGGCCGTGGCCTTCTGATCGTGCACAGAAGAGGCAGCACTGAAGATGCTGTGGATCCCCTGAGCAGCATCGTAGTCTTTAGACGCCCTGGCGACTGCAGCAAACTGCTCCCCTACTACACACACAAGGGTGGAATGATGAGGACACAAGTCACTGGGCATATTTTATAAGGCAACCGACTAAGCATCAATCATTCAGGGATTTATAAACTACGGAAAATTACCCGTGAGTATCTCAAGGCACTAGAGATGTCAACTACTTCATGATATCTATTCAGTTGTACAACCAGGTCTTGAGTCCTATCCTCAATTGCCCGAGCAATGAGGCTGACCTGAGGTGCAGGGTAAGGTCGTTCCAAGCTTTGGCCACCAGGTGTGATAAGGAGGGTCCTACGATGTTGCCTTGGCAGATCCTGGAAGGGTGTGTGCAAGGAAGTGGGAGGCAGATCATAGGTGTCTAATTGGCTGTTGGAAGGCCATGCATTTGTTGATATATGCTGGTCCTTCGTTATGCAGGTGTTTGTATGCGTGGGTCAACATCTTGAACTGGCATCTCTTCTGGATTGGGAGCTTGTTTATCTTCTTGAGGTGGGATGTGATCTGAGTCTGTCTTGGGAGGTCAAGGATGAGTCTTGTCACTAGGTTTTTTATTGTCTGTAGCTTTGGCAGGAGGCGTGGTGTGATTCCAATGTAGAGTGTGTTCCCGTAGTCAAACCTGCTGGTGACGAGGGCTTGTGTGACGTTCCTTCTGGCATCGACTGGGAGCCACCTGAAGATCTTGCGGAGCATGCATAGGGCATGGAAACAGGTGGATTAGACTGCATGTACTTGTTTCTTCATAGACAGATTGCTGTCCACGATGATGCCGAAATAAGGTGTTCTGAACTGGTCATAGAGGCAGAAAGGAATTCAAGTAGTGCCTTGCACCTGAAGATTTGCTATATACACCTGCTCTTTCGGAGACAGTGGACATTGGACTGCTCTGCAGATGTGTTGCACGAGTGCTGGACTAGCACCCTGAGAAAAGTGCCGATTGCTGGCCTGCTGAGACCCTTGGACAACAGTGACTGCGTCCTTGGTGCTGAGTGCTGGCACACACACACCACCTGGGAAGTATCAGATGATCATCTACATGCCATGGATTTGGGGTCCCGCGCAGCCACAGTGGAGTCCACTTTCACCACAAACCCTCAACAGTGTGGAGGGTTGACCTCTGGGAAAATTGATAGCCACAGGCAGGAACTGCATCATTTATACAAGTCATAATGGGTAGAACTCCAAAAAAGAAGGTGGAGGCAAAGAAGCCCTGTCGGGTACAACTAAAATCACACAGGAGATGGGTTAATAGGATTCAGCAGGTGGGACTCCAAGAGGGGACAAAGTAGAGGCTCTACTGGTCGCAATGAGATCTACGAGAGATCTCTTGTAACACAAAATAAATACATTCACATAGGGCTCCTACAGGACGATTGGAGAAAAACATCAGAAAGGGAGCACAAAGTTCAGTCAACAGTGGTGGACCTGGCCCTGACAGAAAACCTCACCAAAAAGGCTGCCATTGCAAACATAGAGATTAAAGCTCAGGATCATTAAGGGCAGGCTTGACACAACAACAGAAGGGTGGTTGGTCTTCCAGAATTCATTGAAAGCACATCCCTGATCTCATTGCTCAAGGACTTGCTACAGGAGGTTGTTGCATCAGAGAGCCTATCCACATTATGTGGACACACAAGGCTACTATACAGTGCAGGTCCAGGGACAAGGAGTATCATAGGTAGCAGTAAAGAGAAGGATTAGAAAGCTGGGATTGCACTACCCAAACACCAGATCGAAATGGATGGATGCACTCACATTTTTCCCTCCCCCCACAGTGCCTCAGAGTGTTTGGAGTGCTATGATATTAGCAGAGGATCACCTGCAAAATTGCTCTCCCCTGGAACTACAAAGCAGAAGTGATGTAGGACACATCAAGCAAGAAACGGTCACTCTGCGACCCAACAGGCCAAGGTCAACAGAGAGCAAGCATTAGTAGCAATAGCCATGATGTGTAGTACCCTTACGCACATGGGAGAAAACTTGAACATGAACACTAGGGAGGACAGTGCTGAAGGATCAGAAGACAGCATGATGCTGCCAAAGATCACCCTGCACTTCAAACAAAATCACATGAACACTAAATATAGAATAATCTGCATGCTGATATAGAACAACATTAGTTACTTACCCAGGCACACTATATCTTTTAATAACAGTTTGATCCCACTGGTTGGCCGGTGGGGAGGAGACTCCTATTCTTCCCTCCCTCTTCATATTTTCACCACTTTTCTTTTTACAGGCTCCTCCCCACCAGCACCGACAGTAGTGGACGCCTCCTCACCAGCAAGCTGGATGCTGCTCCAACATGTGATAATGCAAAATGAATGAGAAGTTTAGCGTCTGCTACGAAAAACCATATCTTAGATTACCTCTGGAACACAGGAGATGCATGACTACATGGTGAATACTAAGACACCCAGACAGTTTGCCAAAGAAGGTGACTCCCTCGGGTGGGAATTCAGGTTCAAGAAGTCCAGGGGATCTTTACAGAATTAGCTAGGTGAAAAGTTTCCGGGCCAGGTGACTTGCTTATAGAATTTTAGAATATATGCGGATATGCTCGCCCCAAAGCTGACAAAATTGTTTAATGCCACTTGGGCGCAGGGAAACCTACCAAATATGATAAGAGAAGCAGTAATTATTTCACTGTCTGAGAAGGGAAGAGATTTGCACACATGACTTCATAAAGTCTGTTATCAATGTTCAATGTAGATTATAAGATTCTGAGCAACATATTGGCAAATCGGCGTTTCCCCCAAATTGGAGCGCGGATCCATCTGAATGAGTCAGGATTTGTCCCTGCACACAGTCTGGTGTTCAATATTAGACAGCTAGCATGGGTGCTGCACTCACCACTGGAAAATTATCGTGAGGCACTGGTCTTGTCTATAGACATTGAAAAGGTTTTTGGGAGTTTCTGAACACAGCCATGGCTAATATGGACTAAGAGTAGTCTGTTCTTAAAATGGACACAATTATTATATACCAATCTAACTGTCCATATCAAAACAGCCAGAAAAATCTTAACAGCATGTTGGGTTCGGTGGGGAAAAAACAGTGTTGCCTTTTATCACCGCTCTTATTTGCCAAAGCCATGGAACCACTGACTTTAATGATCAGATAAGGTGCCTATTCTCAGGGTCTATACGGAAGGGCACACCCCTATATATCTAGTTATAGGTGAATAACAAGCTGTTGTACCTCAGAGGTGAACCGGAGTACATGATGGGAGCATTCGAGGCACTTGAGTAGTTTGCCCAAATCTCTGGTCTATGGGTAAACTGGAATAAATCCAGGGTCTTCCCAATTCACTCCGCCATAGAGGAGGATCAACCCCTGGAGATGGACACCAGTAACTATTAAGTACCTGGGAATGCGCATCTACCAGACTACAGAACTGTTATTGGAGGGTAACACTGAGGCAGCCCTGCCCGCTATGAGGTAATCTATTATGCTGTGGAAAACGATCCCTCTATCAGTTATGGAGAACATAGCAGTGTAAAAATTGGTATGCCTGCCACAGCTACTGTATTTCTTTGCTACTCTACCAATATAAATTCCAAGAGGCATACTTAAGGAGATAGATGCTTTACTACTGGACCTGACTTGAGGACCAATAAGATGCAGGACTGCAATGACAAAACTCAGACTTCCTTCTGATGAAGGGGGTTTGTCCATCTCATTAGAGGATTGCCTGCTAGACATGCTGTACTGCGGACTTCTCCTGGCATCACTCCTGAGCCTGTTCAGTAACACTCACTTCAGGAGGGAGTGGATCTTGGTGGGGAACCTGAGGTACTCATGGACATGAGAACTGCAGAACACACGTAAGTGGCAGCCCAACTCACTGGCTATTCCCCCTAAAACGCTACTGGCACTGCTTCACATAGGGAATTTGAATGGCTTGCATGATTGGGTATCCAAAGGGCTGTGCACAGTGGTAGGGCTATTTGAGGATGGAAGGATCAAGGTTTGCCAAGACTCATTAAAGGGTATGGAACATCCCAAAAGCATATTTTATTGCATGGTTCTACGATTGCCAGAATGTGTACGTGGTGGTGGGATGGCCTGTCGGCGCGCCCATGCATTAGTGACTTAACTGCATTTTCATACTGAACGGCAAGCATAGAGTGATTACATTGATATCCAAAGCATGATAGAAGAATCCAAGTGCAATCTGTCTGAGCTGCATGAATGTGGGTCTGAGGACATGAACACAACCACTGATGGATGCTGCGTGGACTACCATACTACAAAATACACCAAGTGGGAACTGTAGACTTAAAGTAACTGAATATTATTATCTACACACCTCAAAGAATAAACGTAATGTTTTCAAATGCACTGCAGGGTGCCTGAGATGTCAATTGGTTGGGACAGATTTTTATCATATGGTATGAACTGCCCCTCTTTGGGGAATTTTTGGGATAAAGAGGCACACATTATATATGCCTCCACAGATAGACACTCCATGCAACCCCAAGATCTTGTCTGTAAGGTTTTCTCCGAAAAGCAAGACCAATGTTGTTCTGCCCAGATTTGCAGACCTGGCATTTATTTTGGTCAGACGACAACTAACAGTGAGTTGGAAAAGCATGTGAGAGCCCTACTCTTTTGAAGTAGGGTAAATAACTGAATAAGTAGGCCAAATGTGAGGGTGTAGCACTGAAAAACAAAAGAAAAGGCCTGCGAAAACAAAACAGGGCCTTCTCCTGAGAGGGTAATTGTTAAACTTGCCCGACCTTGGATCATGTAGGATGGGTCTTAATCCCTCCTAATGGTAATTGAAGTAGGTGCACTAGGACTAGGCCTCATATGCAGAATATGGAATTGGTAAGCGTTCACCTCAGTGCCTCGCCATATATTGGGGGAAACCAAGGAGAGGCAATAAAGCGTCATCCTAGTAGGCTCGTACACTAGTGTACTGAGTAATATTGACCATTTTACCTTTCCTAGCCTCTCTCAAGCGTGGTTGCTCTTTGTTGTTTATGTTGTATTTGACGGTTGCTGATATAAGTTGCAGGGTTGGATATACGATGGTATGGTGGATTCTCTGCTACTCATGGTGGAGCACCAGGCTACCTTGACTAATGATTTATGTTCAACACTATAAATGGACCAACAGATAGGATCCAGCGTTTATAATGCTATAAGTGTGAAATTGTACTAGAAAATGGTGGTTCAATATCATTATGTAGAAGAACAATTCTTGATGTAACAAGTAGTAAATTCTAAAACACAGTGAAATATGTTTTAAAAAACTCTGCCAGTTTATTGTAAAGGTCCGTTAGGCAGGAAATTACATTTTCAAATAAACCATAAAATGGGTATTAGATACTGGACCCCTAGAGATCTTGGGGCAGATTTATAAGCCCCGTGTGCCACTTTTGCGTCATTTTTAGCATGGGAAAAATGAAGCAAACGTGCCGCAAGGGTCTTGTAAATCTGCCCCCTTTTTTCCCTGCTCTTCGTTCCTAGAAAAAAAAAGACTAATGTTCATCTAAGTGGATACATTGTGTTGAACCTGTTTTTACTGAGGCAACCAGAGCCAGCTCTGAATTTCTTGAGTGAAGCAATACTCCAACTGAGAGGGTGCCTGCACCCCTTTTGTAAAGGCGATACTAAGCACTCATTTAAGTCAAACATCTACTGAAAAAGGCAAAGAGCTCAAATTAAAGTTTGGATGCCATTGAGAATTCTCCAACTTCTGGAGTAAGCTCTAAATGTAAATAATATGACTGACTGAACTTACTTAACAATATCCCCCGCATAGTGGAATGATTCCAGTCAGTGGATTCTACTCTGTATTTAGAGTTTTATGGAAGAATTGGAGGATTTTTAACTTATTCCAAACTCTTAGGGCCCGATTCACAAAGATAAACAGAGACAAAAGTCTAACTTTATGACTTTCGGTATTCACAGAGGGCATCTACGAGTAGTAAAGTTAGACATTTGTCTCCGTTGAACTTAAGTTTTGTTCTTAAGAACTGAGACAAAAGTCTAACGTTACTACTCGTAAATGCCCTTTGTGAATACCAAAAGTCATAAAGTTAGACTCTCATCTCAGTTTACCTTTGTGAAACGGACCCTAAATAAGGGCCAAACATTTTGTAAACGTATTTTTATAATTTTATAATTCGTTCACCAAATTAGGTCAGCTTTAAAGGTCAATAACGAAAGTATTCTAACACATGGGAAGCCCACGGTGAAAGCAGCGGACTAAAGCTGATGTGATCCCCTGCACAGACTAATTCCAAGGCATATAAGGTTGGAAAAATGCCAATCATATGGGACTCAGTCAGGGGTGCCGTATCCTTTTAATACATTCTGCTTTTTTAAATTGTTTTTTAGCTCTTTTTCTTTTTTTTTTTCCTTCTCCTTTCAATTGCCTAGTATAGTAACATACATCTTACCAAGCAAAGAAGCTTACAATCATTGGTATCTGTAGCTCTATCTTTTACTGTAAAGATTTTAATTTATTGTACAGTTAATAATAAACTTGAAAAAACTTTTCCATTTTGAAAACGTATTAGGGGATCAACTTGACTTATCACAAAAAAATATATATATATGATTTGCAGGAACCCCTCGTCTTTCAGTTCTAAAGCAGTGCTGCACCTTAGATAGCGCTATTCCAGCTGCACCACGTATTTTATCGTATGTGCCTATAGGTCCTACAGGGAATGCATTTATGACTATACAGTAACTGAAGGGTGTGAACATACTAAAAGAAAGTATACTCCCGCGATTTTCAAGCAATGCCATTCAGTCTTAAAGAAACGATTTCATAAACTGAAATTACTCATGAATAGCTACAGGTCTAGGCTTTTAGTTAAAAAAGATGTTCAGAAATATCACGTGTACTGCTCGCAAGAACTGAAATGCAGTATAAAGTCCCACAGGGAATTACCTAGAGAGCTTGCTCGTTTCTGGAAAGTTAGTTGGAATGTCACGCTTCAGTGTGCGGCTGATCCCTGGATCACAGCCAACACTTGGAGAAAGAATGTGTAGCAATGGACAAGCCTTCTAACACATACGAATAAATTATAGAGGGGTTCTTCTATTTTTTTAGGGGGTCCCGAGCATTTTTACTTTGTACACTTTTCCTAAAAAGCATTTTTGTGGACCCAAATGGCCTATTCTTTTCAGCATGTCCTTTGCACTTGAACACTTACAGCACCAGTATTTTCTAACATGGCAGAATAGTGAAATTAATATACACTAATGACAGCTGTGCAGCAACATAGGGGAGCACATGGGACAAACCGGGCACACCTTCACAATGTACAGTAATCCTATTCTTCTGTCTGATTTATTCCTCTTGGCCCTGGTCCTATATCCATAACTATCTCCAGGAAGTTCTGAGTGTGGAAAAAGTCCCATTTAATGTTTGAATTCCCACAAAGAGCAGCTTATTCGAAAACTTGTTTTTGTAATTTATATTTGGACGAATGTTATTACAATAATACCATATTCCATATTTTACAAACTACAGCTTTTCGTCTCTTGGCCTGGCAGAAACTATGCGGTGTTAAATCACGACAAATTTAGTTGAGTTTAAATATGGATAATTGTGTTTACGAATCCTGGTGGAAAGGAAATCTAATTAATGTACCTTAGTATCCATGTGGCTATTTGTTTAATTTTTGATTATTTGGCTTATGATTTCAAATATTTTCGCTATTAGGTTTCTATGTCAACGTGTGTCAGACTCACTAAGAAGTACAGTAGGTGAATCTACATTACAGAGGCACAATATTCCTTTGTGGCCATAGAGCAAGCAAGCATTGTCAAAGCCAATGGGTCTAGTTTTGACTGCCAGACTTTTAGCTTTGTCAGTGCTTGTTTTGATTTGTCATGGGTTTTGTAACATTTTGTTTTGGATGCGCTACCAGGCCCTCATGAATGTAAAAAAAACTTGACTGAAAACAAAATGATTTTTGTCTCGAAACGCATACATCACCATAGAACTCCCTGGCACGGAAGGGAACTACTTTGTGTGCAGATGTGGCACTTATGAAAAACGGAATGCTTTCAATCACAGTGAAGTTAGTCAATGGTGACCGCTCAGCCCTCCACAGGGCTTGGTCGCCCCACTCACTGCTGCCACTCCTGCCTGCCTTTGCAGCCTCCTGCCTACAGATTCCTTCGCTCGCTGCCCGCTGCTCCTGGGAATTTCCCGCTGCTCCTGGGAGTTTCCCGCTGCCCGCTGCTTCTTGGAATTTCCCGCCGCTGCCTCCCTGTGGCCCCGCCCCCCTGTGATTCCATTCGCCGCCCCGCTCCCGCCACCCAGCTGCTCCTCCCTCCCAGCTCCTTACTTATGACGCCCCCAGAGCGACCGCGCAGCGGACGCGCGCAGCGGGAGCGCCGATTGAGCGCCGAAGGTGCGCCAAAGGTAAGCCCGTTTGCGCCCGTCCGTGCCTGGCCCGCGCCCAGCGCCAGGACCCCTGGCCCTCCCCGCTGAGGCAAGACGACCCGACTGACCTACGACGCCGCCACTCTCAACGCACTCAATGCCGGCCGGACCCACGCCTGCTGCCGAGCCACCCCAAGACGCACCCACGGACCCTTCACCTGCTGCACCTGCAAGTTCACCTGCCTCCGAACCTGCCCCGCACCCGCCAAGACAAACACCAGCAACAACCACCTCAAGTGCATCCTGATCAACACCCGCTCCGTCCACAGACACGCCGTGGAACTCTGGAACCTCCTCGATGCTACATCACCGGACGTCGCCTTCCTCACGGAAACCTGGATGAACGCCTCCTCTGCACCCGACATCGCCATCGCCATCCCGGACGGGTACAAGATCATCAGGAGGGACCGCATCAACCAGACCGGAGGTGGCATCGCCATCGTCCACAGGAACACCATCCGCATCACGACCGACGCCAACGACTCCTTCGCCGCAGCCGAACATCTCCACTTCCAGATTCACACCGACCCTAAGACGACCCTCAGAGGCACCCTCGTCTACAGACCCCCGGGACCACGCACACAATTCAGCGAAGACATCACAGACTTCATCAGCCCGCACGCCCTCCCCTCCACTGACTACATCCTCCTCGGGGACCTCAACTTCCACCTGGAGAACAACAAGGATCGCAACACCACCTCCCTGCTGGAAAACATCGCCAACCTCGGACTCAAGCAACTGGTCAACACCCCCACCCACTACGCCGGCCACACGCTTGATCCCGTCTTCTCTTCCAGCAAGTACATCACCTTCAGCCACGCCACCGAACTCCACTGGACCGACCACAGCTGCGTCCACTTCAGCTTCAAAAGATCCACGACCCACCACCACCCGCAACAGGTACCTCACAGGAATTGGAGCAAGATCACCGCAGACCAGCTCACCACCTCCCTCAGCCAGAGCCCACCCGCCAACACAACGGACCCCAACGAAGCAGCCCGCAACTTCACACAGTGGCTGACCGCCTGCGCCGACGACCTCGCGCCACTAAAGAACCCTCCCAGCAGACCCAGAAGCAAGAAGGCATCCTGGTTCACCGACGACCTCAAGGAATCCAAGAAGACCTGCCGCACCCTCGAGAAAGCCTGGCTCCTCAACCGGACCACCGACAACATGACCGCCCTCAAACACGCTACCCGCAAGCACCACCAGCTCATCCGCACCACCAAGAAGAAATCCCTGAAGGAACGACTGGACAACAACGCCCACGACAGCAAAGAGCTCTTCACTACCGTCAAGGAGATCTCCAACCCCAGCACCGGCACCAACGACATCACTCCGTCACAAGACCTCTGCGACTCCCTCGCCTCGTTCTTCCATCGCAAGATCGCCGACATCCACAACAGCTTCGGCGCCCCACCCACGCACCCAACCGTCGAACCAACGCCCCCCACCGCCACCCTTCGCACCTGGACCACGGTGACCACCGAAGACACAGCCCGCACGATGAACACCATCCACTCCGGATCACCGACCGACCCCTGCCCACACCACGTCTTCAACAAGGCCGACTCCACCATCGCACCCCAACTCCGGAACATCATCAATGCCTCCTTCAACACCGCCACCTTCCTGGAGAGCTGGAAGCACGCCGAGATCAGCGCCCTCCTGAAGAAACCTACAGCGGACCCCACCGATCTCAAAAACTTCCACCCCATCTCGCTCCTCCCTTTTCCTGCTAAAGTCATCGAGAAGATCGTCAACAGACAGCTGACCGCCTTCCTCGAGACGAACGGATCCCTCGACCCCTCGCAGTCCGGCTTCAGAGCCAACCACAGCACCGAGACCGCCCTCATCGCAGCCACCGACGACATCCGGACCCTGCTCGACAAGGGGGAAACAGTGGCCCTCATCCTCCTGGACCTCTCCGCTGCGTTCGACACGGTCTGCCACCGCACCCTAGTCCAGCGCCTCAGCAACATCGGTATCCAAGAGAAGGCACTGGAGTGGATCATCTCGTTCCTTGCCGGAAGAACACAAAGAGTCCGCCTCCCCCCGTTTCGCTCCGAGGCCACCGAAGTCATCTGCGGCGTCCCGCAAGGACCTTCACTCAGCCCCACCCTCTTCAACATCTACATGAAACCTCTCGCAGCCATCGCACGCCAGCACAACCTCAACATCATCTCTTACGCCGACGACACCCAGCTGATCCTCTCCCTCACCAGAGACCCCGACACCGCCAGAACCTGCCTACACGAAGGGATGAAAGACGTCGCCGAGTGGATGAAGGACAGCCGCCTGAAACTGAACTCGGACAAGACGGAAGTCCTCATCCTGGGATCTTCGCCCTCCGCCTGGGACGACTCCTGGTGGCCCCCAGCCCTGGGCACCGCACCCAAGCCAACCGACCACGCACGCAACCTGGGCTTCATCCTGGACCCCTCCCTCTCGATGACCAGACAAGTCAACGCCGTCTCCTCATCGTGCTTCAACACCCTGTGTATGCTTCACAAGATCTTCCGCTGGATCCCGACCGAGACCAGGAAGACTGTCACCCAGGCACTCGTCAGTAGCCGACTGGACTACGGAAACGCCCTCTACGCCGGAACCACAGCCAAGCTACAGAAAAGACTCCAGCGCATCCAGAACGCCTCCGCCCGACTCATCCTGGATGTCCCCCGATGCAACCACATCTCCAGCCACCTGAGGAACCTGCACTGGCTCCCCGTCGACAAGAGGATCGCGTTCCGGCTCCTCACCCACGCACACAAGTCTCTCCACGACCTGGGCCCCAAGTACCTCAACGACCGCCTGACCTTCTACACGCCCACCCGCCAGCTACAGGCCACCAGCCTCGCCCTCGCAGCCGTACCACGCATCCGAAGAGCCACCGCCGGAGGAAGATCCTTCTCTTACCTGGCTGCCAAGACTTGGAACTCCCTCCCCATCCACCTTCGGCTGACCCAGGACCATCTCACCTTCAGGAAACAACTCAAGACCTGGCTGTTCGAGCAGTAGCATACCCCTCCCCCCAAGCGCCTTGAGACCCTCCCGGGTGAGTAGTGCGCTATACAAATGGCATGATTGATTGATTGAATGGCTGAAGCTGGTTGTAGTGGGTGGAAGAAAAATATGAATGACACTGAGCAGACCAATGGATGAAACATTCTAAATGAAAGCACCTGTAAATAAGTATATGATATACATAATTTTAGTAAAATGAAATGGTCTTGGCTAACACCATGTCGAGAAACATATTCCCAGAGGCTTTCAACTGCATATGGAACAGCTATAAATCGAAATCCCATATTGCTATACATGTTCTATTGGTGCCGGAAAACATCCTTTAGAATGCAACCATTACATCGCAACATCCTTTACACTGCATGTCACTACAACGCAGGCATTACAGCGCATACCATTACAACGCATGACACTACAACACATGACACTACAACGCATGACACTACATCGCATGACACTACAACGCAGGCATTACAGCGCATACCATTACAAGGCCTAGTACCCCTACACTATCCAAAACTTATCCTACTATTGCACCCCCTGGAGTTAGAATAGTAATTTTTACGCCTACACTATCCAACATTTACCCTACTGTTGCACCCCCTGGAGTTAGAATAGTAATTTATACCCCTACACTGTCCAACACTTACCCTACTGTTGCACCCCCTGGAGTTAGAATACAAATTTTAACCCCTATACTATCCAATACTTACCTTAAATGCAATGTAATGGTATGCGTTGTAATGGTATGAATTGTAAAGGTATAATGCGATGTAATAGAATGCGTTGTAAAGGTAGTTTCTAAAAATGCGATGTAGTGTCATGCGATGTAATGGAGTGCGTTGTAAAGGATGTTGTGATGTAAAAACTGCGTTGTAAAGGTATGTGTTGTAAATGTATGCGTTGTAACATCATACATTCGACTGGGCCTCATACACCATAGACGGGGATTTATTCCCTGCCACTCCTGTGCTGCTCTATCAGCTGCAGCCAGCATGGATTGGAGGTTGGGGGGTGGGGCGGGACCGGGAGAGCGGGAGGGCTCAGGGGAAGCGGGTATTAAAAAATAAAAGAAAGAAATGACCTTCTCGCTGGTTCCTCGCCACGTCTCTCCTGTATTCCCTTGCTTGGTCTGAACAGGAAGCACACTCAGGCTCCCAGTCAGCTAATCACAACGCTGCATTAGCAGCATTGTGATTGGTCTGAGCATCGTGGTTTAGCACTCAGATGCTGACTAGGAGCCTGGGCATGTTCTCCACACAGGCTGTAATGCAGCCTGCATTGAGAAGATGCAATGTGCACATGACTGTTTGACCGGCCTGAGAGGGTATGCATAGGGTCCTAATGTTGACACAATAATAGTGTCCTGTTTTTATTTGATTCTGGAGCATTTCTCTCTGTGTCAGTGTGTACCACCTAATTTTGCATCCTGATTCCTTCACTATTTATGTACATAGATTTATTGTACCAGCGCACTTTACACTCACTTATTTCACTTGCACTGCATCATTGCCCATTCAGAGTCACCTTTTTACTATCAGTTTGACTTGAATATATAAATGCAATGAATATTTCTACTATTGAACAAACTGAATAAAACTGTCTTTGTTAGAAATGGGACCAATCTTTTGGTGGCCAAAATATTTTTCTCCAGAGAAGTAGAGGTTCACAATTCCCCAATGGGGGACCTCTGTTTCCCTTTATTACAACATCTTTGTAGCCACCTTATCGGGTACCAGCATAGCCACCACATCAACCCTTCCTCCTTAACCGGTAAACTTGCTTTTTCTCATATTCCTCTTCACTCCCCCCTCCTTTGAACTTGAATTTCCTCTCTGAACTGCGAAGCATTGCACCAATAGGTGCTTATCTCTGCATTTGGAAAACTCATATCTAAACATACATGCCAACATATAGCATTTCCCCTTGTTTAAGTTCCAACATGCTCCACCCAGTCCACTCGTATTTGGTTCCCTAACCTTCTGGTGTGGGAAGACAATGAAAGAGCATGATTGATAATGGCAGCCCACTCGCTGCATACACTGCTTATATTGACCTGGTTTGTGTCATATACTTTAACTGATTATGACACGTTACAACGCGTACTAATACCACGCGTGCCATTAAAAAGCGGGTCTTACTACACAAATACATTTACCACGACCTACCATCACAACACAACCTTTTCCCACAAATATGCCTATCCACACATGCCATTACAATGCAAAGGCATAGACTTGGTAAAAGTGTCTACGGTAAGTTACACCCCCAACCCTACCCTAAAACACTACCCCTGCATGACCCCCTCCCCAGTCCTCTCCCTACCATTAAAAACTACCCAGCACAACCCACCCGACCCTACCCTAAAACACTACCCCTCCACGACACTCTCCCGTCCCCAATCCTCTCCATACCCTATAACACTACCCTACATGACCCCCCGTTCCTACCATATACCCTAAAAACTACCCCTGCATGACCCTCTCCAACACCCCAGTCCTCTCCCTACCCTAAAACACTACCCTGCACGACCCCCCTGACCCTACCCAAAACCCTAAAACACTACCCCAGCATGACCCTCGCCCGACCCCCAGTCCTCTCCCTACCCTAAAACATCACCCTGCACGACACCCAGACCCTACCCTGAACTAAAACTCTACCCTGCATGACCCACGACCCTACCCTTAACTAAAATACTACCCCTGCACGACCCTCCATTCCCCCAGTCCTCTGCCTACCCTAAAACAATACCCTGCGCGGCCCCCGACCGTACGCAAAACCCTAAAACACTACACTTGCTCGACCCACCCCCCTGCCCATTCCCTTCCCTACCCTGAAACACTACCCTGCACAACCTTGACCCTATCCTAAACCTTAGCACACTACCCTGCACGACCTTTCCCACCCCCTTTTACCTTAAAATAATAACCCCCACCCCAGACCCAATCCCCCTTATCTCTCTCTCCTCGTGGTTGCTCTCTCTCTTCCTGGTTCCTGCTGCACGTCGAGTCTGAGGGGCGGGGCAAGTCTTTGTGAGGAAACGGAATAGCCTCTGTTTCCTCACAACAACGTAGCTCGCCTATAGTTTTTTACAACGTATGTGCTTTTACAAAACATACCTTTACAATGAAATTCGTTGTAAAGGCATGCATGGTAAAAGCACATGCGTTCCAAAGGATGTATGATTTTGCAACGCGATCAAAATGATCGCGGTGCATTACATCGCTGTATTTACAACGTAAGTCATTAGAACGACTTGCGCTGTAGGGCGCTGGACTTAGGAATAGTATGATTTACTATTCCAACTCCAGCCTAAGTACAGTAGGGAAGGGGTTGGAATAGTAAATCCCACTATTCCTTAGTCTAGAGCACCCTCCAGTGCAAGTTGTGGTAACGACTTGCGTTGTAAAAGCAACAATGTAAATGTATTGCGGTGTTTTGATCGCGTTCTTAAGGTCGTTTCCTGTTGCAAAAAAATGCGTAGTAAAGACTACGCGTTGTTACAACGTATGCATGGTAACGCATACGTTATAATGGTATACGGGGTAACAGCTGCAATGTAATGGCTGTTCCACATTGTAACCACAATTGCCAAATGACTTTGTGGTGTCCAAGCCTCTCCTCAGTCTGAATTCCTCCTCATACATCATCTATTTTCTCACTTTTGTTTACTACACACAGTTGTGATTAATAGTTTTCCTATTACATAATTTGCATTCCTTTTTTGTTTTCTTTTTATGTGTATTCTAGTAAATCACTCCATTCTCTTGTGCCTAAATTATATTCTTGGTACCTGTTTACATATTCGATACAAATTATTTCACAAAAAAAACAGACATCATCCATGCAACTCAGCAGAAACTCATCTGTGCGATCCTGATCACATCTATATATTTAATGAGCCTTGCTTCTCTGTGGGTACTGTCGACTTAAATTGTTGTAAATCGTGATTGCCGCCATTCATGTGTCAATATTTGATGGAATTCTCAGCCCCCCTTTCTTCTGCCTTTAATCCTACATTAATACACTCACTATATGGCATTTTGAAAATGTCAACATATTTTGTCTCCAAAATATTCTTCCCCGTCCCACAATACCACCAGATGCCCAGATGCCTGTATATTCACTATTCATGCCTGCAATCGGTATATGTGGTGATCCCATCCCCCTTGTCTTTTTGTTGTCCATGTTCTTCTTCTTGGGATCGCCCATCTCCCCAACCCCCCCCCCCCCCCACCTGGGCTGTAGCTTCTTCTCCCCACTCTTTCTCCCTCATACTCCTCTGCAGCTTCAGAAGCTGGCAGCCAGGGCCATCTTTGGTCTAAATAGACGAGCCAGCGCTTCGGGTCTACTGTTGACGTTGCACTGGCTACCCATCCGCAAACGGATTGCCTTTAAGGCAATGACTTTGGCCTATAAGGCTCTCCATGCGGTGGGAGCCAAGTACCTCCAAAAGAGACTTGCCTTTTACCATCCGGCTCGCTCGTTGAGGTCAGAATCTTTATTCCTGGCGGCTGTTCCGCGAGTGAAGAAAGCGCGTCTGGGTGGCCGCTCCTTCGGTTTGCTGGCACCACAGATGTGGAATTCGCTTCCGCTCTCACTTCGGGGAGCCACTAGTCTTCTTGCTTTTAGGAGAGGTCTTAAAACTTGGTTGTTCACCCAGTAGGCCTCTCAGTCCCCCTTTTTACTGTGTTTGTTCTTGTTTTCTTATTTTACTGTGTTATGTTATGGTGATGTAGTTCTCCTTACCTAAAGCGCCGGGACACTCTTTTTGAGTAACCGTTGCGCTATACAAAAGAATAAATAACATACCATAACATAACATAACAGAACCCTTACTCCTTTGTTCTCTCTCCATCACCACCACCAATGCCAGCCTGCCTTGGTCAGCAAGGTCAGTGGGCCACTGACGTCCATGCATCCCCATCCCAATGTCCCCCTGCAGAGAGGGGTTTTCCTCCCCTACACGCAGGGCCCTCTGTCGGAGATGTGTGACTTGAGTTTTTTTTAGATCTGTATTCATTGTTGAAGTGCTACTGTATTTGATTTTCAATGCTTCATTGATGAAGCCCATTCATGTTAACTGTTAAAATCCCTTTCTCCATTCTTATATACTAGATGAAGAAGTTTAGATTCTAACTAACTTTCTTTTTTTCAGGGGGAAAGGACCTCGGTATACAGGCAACCAGACATTCCACTGCAGAGCAGCTCCTCTTTTATTTTAAGAAAGGGTGTGTTCGGACCTTCTGCAGCAAAGAGACGGTGTTTTAATAAGTGCTTGCCTATAACAATAAGAAACAAACTTTAGCCTACATGTTTAATGTTTCAAAGCACTTCGAAAAGTGTTTTCAGAACAGTTTGTGTTGTCAATTTGCAGCCTGTCATCATTTTACCTAACATAAAAAGGATAAGGTTTCCAGGAAACTTGGCAGGACCGGAGGCTTAGTGTATATATTGTGGATGTTGAAGGCTTGCGCCTCAGACCCTGAACGAGCCCTGAAACTGTAGCTGCTTCCTTTAGGTATTGTGAAGAGATTGTGGCCTCTCTGCCACCTTCAGAGCTACTAGTGTAACCTTCAGAACTAGCAGTGCACTGTTTTTTGACAGATTACTGCTCACCTCAGCTGAGTTACAAAAGATGTGCATTGAAAGTCCTGAAAGTGCTCTTCTAAGTAACTCACTGTTTTCTGAAAGACTTAATTAAATCCAGCGATGAAATCTGTCTTCGAGCAGATAAATAGAGAGCTGTGAAACCTGGCTGAGTCTGGAAATTGCAGTCAGCGGGAGTCTTTGCCAACATTTGGCTTCATCTGGCCCGCATCTGCTGTATGTCTCCCCCTTCCCAGAGCTCAGACAGAGCTGTCCCTCTTCCAAGCGCTCTCCCGCTGCATCCCTCAGTGATCTTTCCTCATAAAAGCACAAGGAAAGCTTGCAAAACCTGCAGCTCTTTGGGATGGGAAGCAGCTTGGTGCCCAGCAATGTACCTCTAGACGTGACTGCAGACCCAGAGACATCTTCAACTGTGCTTTTGGACTCCGAAGCGCCTCGATGCCTCGTTAGGGGGGGAATAAGCACTATATAACCGCAATTATAATACAGTACAATTGTTTACATTGAGGTCGAGTCACAAGAGGATTCTGGAATACAATTTCTACAGTATTCTTGTATGTTCTTTTACTTACTTTTCTGAATTGTCTCCAACACATCTAAAATATTAATACAATGGGAATATTCAATACATATCCATGTACAATTAGTATAAATCGAAAGGACTGTAAACTATTTGTTATTTTACTAAAAGAGAGTTGGACATTTCAGGTGTTTCACAAAGGCATGTTAGAGCCGGGCTTTAAGTGGGCCGGGTCCTGCCGGTTCTCAGCACCAGCAGTTTTAAAAAGCAGGTGCTGAGATGGATTCTGATCGGGCTCTCCATTTTTGACCTCGCCCTCAGGGTGGAGAAAAAAAATCTTAACTCTGCAGCAGTACCACCCTTCACTGCCTGTGATGTAAGTACAAAGAGACTCATGGGGGAATATTATCAAGTAAGGGCGTTACATTATCGCCGCTTTTATCGGCAGGAAACTGCCGATAAAGCGTCGATAATGGGCTTGATAATATGCTCTATGAATTCCAATCGAAGCCCATGTTGGGCTTCGATTGGAATTCATAGAGCATATTATCAAGCCCATTATCGCCGCTTTATCGGCAGTTTCCTGCCGATAAAAGCGGCGATAATGTAACGCCCTTACTTGATAATATACCCCCTAGTTCTTTCACAGTCTCATCATTTCAGAACTGAAGTATTTTCAATATTATATATAACAAATCTATAGTTGTTGCTTATTTATCTTATGCAACTAACAACCATTGACAGAGGCAATAGTCTTGGCTTGTTGTTGGTATAATGCTATTTGCTGGATTATATATCTGGATGCAATGACAGAAACCGCAACATACCAGTAGGGCAGCATACTATGCTAAGCACAGGATTTTAGCTTAGGTGTTTTTAAGCCATGTCCTTCATTACATAGGCCACGCCCCTTTGAGAGACCCCCAGTTTTTTTCATACAACTTAAAGCCCTGTGTAAGAGTGCATAAAAGAGTACTCCTGTAGTACTCCATCTGTAGGTATAAGTGATATTGTTACCAGCCCTATTTACTACAAAACTGAAGTATTTTTTCAAATGTATTCATAGCAGGGTTGCTCTGGGTCCTAACGCAGGAATAAAAAAAGGGCCACTACACGGTAGCAAAAGATAGACATGACCACTTTAAATCAATTTTTTTATATGGTGTAAGATTTGCACAAAACAGATTAAGGGCCAGGGAGTGAAAATGCCAATATGATAGGATCATAGGCAGCCCAATAGCACAAATAATGACTGGATTGGAGTGTGCCCCTGTCTCCGCTGGGATGGGTGCCACTGCACCTGCTGTACATATGATAGCGACTCTCCAGTGTCCCTTGGATATCAAATCCAGAAGTTAGCCACCATCATGGAGAAGTTTGTTTATTTGCATAGTTACCAAAAACCGTTGCAATATAATAAAACACCCAATAAAACCATTAGTACACATAATAATAAAATACAACCTGGTAACTCATCATAAAATATTCTGCTGATTGCTTCAATGTGTTTAAAAAAATCAGTGTTGTCAGTTAAAACCCTGTTCTTAACATGCACCTTGACACCAAGACTGATTTTAAAGTGCTCTTAGTGCAAAAGTGCTCAAGGGGGTTTTAAAGTGCTAATCTCGTGTTTTGTCTTGGCATGCTTCGCTCAGGCTGAATGAAGTTAATCGGGGCTGAGTATGATGTTTGGAACTGCCCCCCACTAAGAGTGCAAACTGCCTAATAGGTAAGTTGGATATAGTAAATTTGCTGCATGGGTGTTGAAGACCCGGTGCATTAAGTGCAAGCAGTTTACAGTGTGAATAATGCAGAGGGTTATATTTGTGCAGGATACATATTTGAAGAAGTCGAATTGAGCCTCTTCTTATGTTTCTTTGCTTGGTAGCGTTGTACTGTGGTTGCTAGATGGATATAGTGCGTCATGACTACATGGAAGATTGCATGTGGTCCCAAGAAAGATTCCCTAGAGTGAAAACGTGTCCGTTGTTTGTCTTTTTTTTCCACCAATTTCAGAAACTTCACCAGGCAGCAGTCCAACTGTGGGTCATCAGGGACAAAGCACACCGGCACAGCTTGTCTCCGAGTGCGAATCCCTTGTTGATTTAAATGAGATTTTAGTAGTTCTTTCCTTTCTTCCATGAGATCTTTGCATGTGCATAGGAGATGCAGCATGTCTTCTGGTGCTGAGCCGCAAACTCTTTTCTTAATGTACTATTGTTAGTAGGTGTGTTCCAGACCTGGGTTAGCCCAAGGCTGATCAGGCTATTGTTAATATAGTTTGAAGCAGGTGATACAGCTTGTCGTTGTAGCTCGTTCCATGGGTATTGGTTCAGTGTTCCTGGTGCGGCTTTCAGGACTTTGGCCCAGGTGAGAATGTATGAGTGTAAGAGTGCATCGCACATCTCGATTGCAGGAAACATGGAAGGCCTCTGATTTGCGACTCCGGGGAAAAATTGTAACATTTGTCTGAATAAGCAACATGGTGTGGCTTATTACACTTACTGTACAAACATCTTTAAATGTGATTTGCAAGCTAAATGTTGTTGTAAGGGTCACATGTACACAGCTGTTCTCCTATTTGCTTTGCTTTAAGGTAATTTATTTACATTGAATATTGACATTAAACTTCCCGTGGTAACAATTGGCAGCACATATAGACTTGGATGGAAGAAGACCTACTGCCAGGTGAGTGATGACACCATAGTGTCATTCAACAGTGTGCAGAAGGCAGCTTCACCACCATAATTCAAAGTAATAACCACCAGGTGGTAACTCCAATCTCCATTGATGAAATGAAAGGCGCTCTCTGGAGAAAAAGCTGCGGTTGGATTTTGACATGGGTTGGCACCAAAGGGAATAAGATGAGCAGCCATTGCTGTTTACCTAAAGGTCCTTCCACACAGTAGTGGCCCAGTGTATAAGTGTTCTTTGATGCAACCTTCCAATATGAAAGGAGGTCCCATTTGGGGAATCGTGCCTAGAGCCAGACTGGAAACCCAAAGCAGCAGATTCAATTTTGTCAAACCAATCCCTGTGGGATGCATAGTGAGCGAGCCTGACCACTACAAGGGGAGTTTGTGGGATAGAGGGGCAGGGGAGGGGTGCAAGTATGAAGTACTGGCTGTTCCCAGGAGCCTGGAATTGAGAGTCAGTGTATTATTGCTTACTTGCTTCTTTTGTTTCTGGGGGCTGATATTACACCACTGGTGCAAAATCAGCTCCCAGTGACAAAACTAGCCCCCATCCTTTCAGACCCCTTGGAAAAACGCCTGATGCCCAGTACAGCCAGTCCGACCGTGATCGTGGCACAGAGATAGGGCAGTAGAGAATTAGTCACACACCAGCCCCAATGAGATGCACCTCATTCAGCGAGAAAGGTTTTGATGACGCCACAACCTAGTGGATCTCAGTCTGTGGGATACTTCCGGCAGCTTACATTCTAAATTGAGTGCTTGCTTTAGATACCGCCCAAGCAGTCGGTAGGTCACTTCTTTGTCACTAATTTTGAAACATGCAATTTATTTATTTCATTAGCTTTTTTCATTGAGCACAAAAAACATGTAGAACCTTTCCCTTTGTTTCCCTCAACTTTGCACTCCTAAAGTGTATTATAATCATGCAATACCTGGGACAGGCACTTTTGGAACAATCGAACCAACCTCAAAAAGGATATTAAAAACATTTGCAGTCAATTCTGCAATTGCTCATATTTAAAACTATCTTGCAGAATGAACCTACCGATATTTTGCAGTTCAAAAAAGCTTTTATCCTAATTAAAGTTCATCATGTCCCCTACTTTTAATATTCTTCTTCTGTCACCCTACATTTTTATTCTTAGAAAGGGATCATTGTATTTCACGTAATATTATTTTAGTAATAATGAAATATAATTATTACTACAGATCTCCAGTGCAGAGAAGTCTGACCACTTTAAATCTGCTTTTTAATATCCAGGATGGTGACAATGAATATCAATATAACAACATCATAACTTGGACAGCTCATTATTGTTTCAGCTATTTTAATGAGGTGGGATCATAGTATTCAAAAGATAATGGGCAAGGTGCACCCCTGCCATGTTCACCATCATGGCCCAATGTCATACAAATATTGCCGGCATTAATTGTAAGTTTGGATCAAGCACCCGTATATATTGCATCTAGTGACCCTGAGAATTTGAATGGCATGTGGATGTAATTCATGACCTTTTACATACATTCCCATTCTACCAGGACATTTGCTTTTAGCATCCATAAACATGAAACAGTTTATTTTATGTTATGTTATGACTAGTTGTAGAGCACATGTCTCACCCGGGAGGGCATCCAGGCACAAGAGCATAAAAAAAGGGTCTGTGCTCGCTGAAGCTGTGGTCTAGGCAAAGAGCCATGTCTTCAGTTTATGGCAGAACGCAAGGACTGTGAGCATGGCTCTGATGCGCAGGGGGTGGTCGTTCCAGGCTTTGGAAGTGAGGTATGAAAAAGCACAACCCCTAGTTCTGGCTCTGGCAGATGTAGGGGTGTGTGAGCAGGAGGCCAGGCTTGCAGAGGTTTCTGGTCTACATGCGCAATAGCATTATAAGACCCACATGAACATTTGTCTTTATTGGGCTCAGGGAACAGTATCAAAATCCTATGGTGAAGCAATTTCAGCATGTATATGCTATGCAGATGCTCTTCATGTCACTTTATCATTTCAGTGCCAACTGTTCCATTCCTAGTGTATTACCCATACGGCAAACACAAATAGTCTAAACAATCTCTTCATGAGAAATCCAAGTTCCAGTCTATTAATATCTGCGTCTGTCAGTTTTTCTGTGTGCCTTCCCCAGACTCTCTTGAAGTTGACATTTATACAGTGTAAGATCTTAAATATGCAATTATGCATAGGATCACGTTTTGAGTGTTCATATTGTTGCTAATGTGATTGTGTATTTCTAATTTCTTAGCCAGTTAGGCTAACACATTTCCAATTGTAATGCTCTCTTCATTGATGTTAAATTGCACATCATTTCCCCCATAAAATATCATTGAGATGGACACATGCTCTTCTTCCTGCTGTATTATTACGCAACAGGAAGAAGCACAGAAAACATTTATACTTTTCCTGCAAGGGCATAATCATTGTATTTTGTTTTTTGTTGTGTACTAAAAAATATTATAAGACCTCAAAGGGACGTTTGGCTCTAAAGCAACTACTAATTACACTGACCCATGGTTGATTTGATAAAAACCCTGGGGCAGCTTTACAAGCCCCTTGCGCCACTTTTGCGTCACTTTTAACATGGGAAAAGTGATGCAAAAGTGGTGCAAGGGGGCTTGTAAATCTGCCCCCTGTATTTTGTCTGTACGTTAATATTTTAGGCATAGACCTGGGTCACGAGTTGTACAAAATGTAGGTTCAATGACTTCATAAGAGTTGGAGAAATTAGTAGGGGCAAGAAAAACATTTACTAGCTAGACATAAATGTAAATGTAATTGAGCTTATATAGCGCACAGCTACCCGCAGTGGGTTTCCCGGTGCTTGCTTAGGGAACCTGTCCTGGTATTCCCCTGTGAGATAGCAGGGTATCCACAAGGTGAAAGTCAGGCATCCTGCCACAAGGTGCCGTTGTGGAGATTAAGCAAGCTATTGCCCAGAGTCGCAGAGTGTGAACCCATGCGTCGAGGAGGCACCGGGGCGAGAATTATCGAGTCCGTGGGATTTTTAGCTCAAGACCCGCCAAGGCGGGGAATTGAACCCTGGTTCAGGACCGATCTCAGCTTCCGGGTCTGCTGCCTCTAACCCCTGAGCCACACTTCTCCACATACATTAATGGCTGTAATGTAAAAATGCTTGCTCTCTGGAGTTCTTATTTTTCCAGACACTGTGAAAAGTGGGGTCAAAAGACTATACACCATTCCCTTCCTTCTCACTTTGATTCCCTGTTTGTACTGGTCATAATGGTATTGGAATCCCTCCTCCCTACAAGATATGATAGTAGGCAAAGTAGCAATGAGGATTTTTATTGTAGAGTTTATAAATGCATTAAAACATAAAATAAATAACTGTATAAAACACAATTCTTTAGACAAAAGTTACAAATCTTTTTAGTCACAATCCTCACTTTATTATTTGGGCTAACAGAGCATCTGGCAAAAGAATGTAAAATGTAAAATGTAAACTTTGTAAAATGTATAGACTCTTGCACGAATTCCACGGCTTGGTAAACATGGTATAATATGATCTTTTAAAATAGATATCAGATATGGAATTTATTCTTACAACAAGTTTGTATAGATACCAAGTAAATGCCTGAGTTTTAATTTCATTTCAAGTGAAATACATAGTATTTACCTATTCCCTCTCACTTGTTTCGAGATCCTCAGAACTCTAGCATTGGCAGCAAGCAGCGGTTCTCGCACAGGTAAACCCTGTGGGACGGTGAGGCGGGGGGGCGGGGTGGGGTGGGGGGTAGTGGAATTTGACTTTCAACGGGAATGTGAAAACAAACTAAATTAATAAATAAAACCACTTACCCTGCACTCGCCGCTCTGCGATGCAGCGAGCGCAAGGTAAGTGGTTTTATTTATTTATTTATCTAGTTTTTACATACCCATTGCATGTTGAATTGCACTACTACCCACCCGCCTCACTGCGTTTACCTGTGTGAGCTGCCGCTGGCGGCAAGAGGTATTTCAGATACCTTTGTTGTAATTTTACGCTGACACTCATATTGCTTTGTAAATAGAGTTACTGTTGCACAGCTCTATAGCTGTGTAGCAAAATTGTTGAAACATTCTTGCTACATTAATCATGTAAATAATCTTTAAATGTTATTGCAGTAAATCTCCCTTTCGCTGTATGGTCAATCCACATTATTGCCCTACCTCCTTTTTTTGTTGGCTTTAGAACTCAGTGCCCTTTCCCCCTGCTAACCAGGATTAAAGTGCCTTTGCTCCCCCTTTAAACATGGTTACATTGGCTTAGTCCTAATTGGCACATTTACCTTGCCTGTTAGGTGTAGAAGTGTACACAGGGCCTGGAAGATAAATGCCACTTGTAGACTACAGCATCTATAGTGCTCTCCACCACAGTAGAAGTGCAAAAGTGGCTACAGGCCTACCCTGTCTTAGTCTGACTGCTGCAGAGTAAAGCCTGCAGCGTGACCTAATAAAACACTTTTTGACAGGTAGGAACCTTCCTTTTAACTATTAGTAAGTCACTCTGGTTTGCTACATAGGACAGCTAGAGTGAAAATAGCTTTTATTGGCATTGTAACTGTAGGGACAGGGTAATAGTAATTTTCTACTTGTTCCACGTTTATTTACCATTCATCCTACTGTAGTGTAGTTCCTATCTTCCCAATAGGCTATGCGCATTGGAATAATACCTACAGCAGTAAAGGCCTAGGCCAGACGTTAACTAGGTCTACTACTGTCGATACTAGACTTAAAGTTTTGGGTTGCCAGCGTAGCTCAGAGTTCGCTAGAAACTTTCTCGAATGTTCAAGGAGGAATTAACTTCCCTGATTAGACAAGAAGGGATTTAGTTTCTGACAACCATAGAACATGACAACTTTGCTCTCCCCTAATCAAGAGTCAATCTCGAGAGTCGTGTGAACAAAAGGCAAATTTTTTTACTCAGTCAGTACGTGCATTCTTAGTCTCATCAGAATGTAGAGAAAAGGAAGAGACGGGCGTGTTCAATAAAAGATGTTATTTATTGATCAGTCTCTTTTCTCATACAAGAGAAATGGATCGATATTATTGCAATACTTATAGCTAAGTAAAGTGCATACATTAAAAGCAATAGTATAAAATAATACTGTAAAAACATTGATATGGTTTCTAAGCCATATGATGTTTAAAAGGAATAAAATATATTACATACACATATACATTTGACTAAACGTACTCAACTGGTGTTTCTAGATACGCCTACCCCGTGTACCTGACCTAAGCCTAATACGTGGGCGGGAATAGATAGTTACAGTTTAAGTTAAGTTTGCTTTTGCCAAGTGAATAACTAAAGAATTCTCTGTGAGGGGTTATTCAGTTCTGTACCTGGAAGTTTGGATGAATGAGGAATGGTATCTCTCTCTCTGGTCTCGATATTCCAGGCTGCCTGCGAGGGCTGCCCAGAAACGCCGGTGCTGGATTCTCGGCAGGAGAAAGCAGCGCGTCTCTCAGCGCGTCAGGAAGGCGGGGCTGCTGCCAGCGGGGTCTGCTCTGCTCTTGGCTTCTGCAAGTATGGCTGCTCCGTCTCGTCACCACGCGTGTGTTTGCATATGGCAAGATCGGTAATATTTATACCTTTAAGGTGCCGAGATTGACGTAAGGATGGACATAGATACGTCAATAAAGATGTCATACGATTTGCTCGTTAGCACATTCTTTTACTAAAGTTCTCGGTGAAATCAAAACAATGGCCGCAGGGTTTTGCCCAGGTTGTCATAGGTTTGATTTGTTATGAGAACTCCGTATGCCTTATCAGGGGCTGGAGGAATATCGCTTGTCTAATTAGATCGCAAGCGTTATGACCTAATCAGATAACACGTTCCTGTGCCGTAGTGTGACTGCGTCAGATAACGGTATCTGCATCATGGGGGTTTTCTGCCTCATGGGCTGACTGCTAGTTAACTTGTTGGTTTGTTTAACTAGAATAGGGTCAGGAATAGGGGGATCGATTCAGAACCTATAGGAATACATGACACTCACTCCACGCTAACTATGGACATATTTACTAATCTAGGCATAGTATAACATAGTACAACATACTATAGAGTAGTGTGTATACCTTACCACCCCAAAATACATAAATGCATTTTGAAATTTTCAAATATACTGAAAAATTGCAGACATATATATATGGTATGCACTCAAGCAGTAGAAAAATGCCAAAGTAATCGCATTTGTATACATTATTGCTTATTTGGTATATGAGAATTACACATGAAATGGTATCTGACAGAAAAAAGTTTCGAGACCATTCCATCACAGAATAAAATATCTTTATGAACATGCCAGCGGGCAGCTAATGTCTATAAGCTATCTAAAATTTAGAAACCTTAGTTCTCTAAGAATAGTTCTTACTTTAAGCAGAAGATAGTGTCCCGAAAAATATGCAAAAATATTTGGGGCTGCTGAAAAAACTGCTGTCCGTGAACTGGAGCGAAAATGTTCATGTGACTTTATTTTTAAAGTTGAAGGCCGAATTCAGGGAACGCCGTGTGCGAGCTTGCTCAAAAGTCTCTATTTCTGCTCGGGTGAGAACATCATATCATTTAGGCTTTCGAAAAAACTGTCAACAGCTTCCTGGGAAAGTTCCACTAACTCGGAAATAGGTGTAATCATGCATTCTTGCGCATGATTGTCTCCATTGACATTCTGATTTGCATTACTGACAGAAGGTCGTACCTGTTCGATGCTGCTTTCATCTTGAACTTCACTACCCATCAATCGTAGTGGTGAAGCTTCCACGAATGCCGTCATCAGGATTGGTAGCCTTTGAGGGCAGCACAAAGCATGAACCTTAATCGGGCTCAACAATGTTTCTGCATCCATCGGCGCATCTGATTGTAGCGTCAGACAGGTGTCTAACACGCATTCTTCTCCACATAGCAGACACCTCAATACAGGTAAAACACATCTTTGCCACATTGGTCGAAATGATAGAAACCAAGTCATGTTCAGGTCTCTAAGCCGGCAGAGTCCCAGGATTTTTGATATCCGGTCCCGGTATCCAATGGCTAGGATTGTTTCTTCCCTTGTCGCAAGAGTTTTGTCTGTGACATGGGTTGCCATAACGAAAAATAAGGACTAAGAATAGGATTCCTGCAATTAGTCCCAGGATCAGGGGAAGTCCGCCAAAAATCGAATGGACGAAATCTGGAAAAATACCCAGTATGGCTTTGAATGGTGTTAATGCCATCGAAAATACTGTCTTAAATACCCCTGAGATCCCATTGGTATCAGAAATATTTAAGATTTCATTCCGGATTTCCGCGAAATGTACGGGGGAATTAGTTGATAATAATGTATGTATCTCTGCAGTCGTCCTTGCGACTTGTAGATCATACGTTTCTTTTGATGACGAGAGCCTGGTAGGCGTCTGAAGAAGGACTGTTTTCATTCTGCTTAAAGTATCTATTCGAATAGAAGTAATTTTCAAATCGGGCCATGCCCTTGCCTCCCTGTCTGGGAAGGAGCTGGGGAACAATGTGCGTCCACAGCACTTGACCTTCGCAGTAGTAGTTACTAGATAAGGAGTCCCGGGCATAAGACTACAACATCTGCGGTCTACAATAAGAATGTAACTCCCATTATAGAGTCTTTGAAAGAATGGTTCTATTTCTGTTGCAGGTGCGCCTTGCTGGTGACATGAAAGGTTGTATGAATTCCCTTCACAGGCGCCATGCAAACTAATTCCGTTACACAGAAGCGTGCCGCTTAGTGACATCGCACAATTGTTGCCACTAAGAAACACTTTCTGGCCTTTATTACTGACACATGCATGTGAATAGGGCAGGTTCCAGGTTGTTTTAAGGTACCCCTTTCCCAATTTCTCGTACATGCCAGCCTGTATATATTTTTGGCAGTATTGAAACCTGAAGGTTGAGATTGGAATATTTATGATTCCGTGTATTATCCATTCACTGACAGGTCGTTCTGACATTGTCATTGGTAATCTTTCTAGTTTTTCAATGCTCAAGATTGTATAATCAGCACCCTTTTGTGCCATACTGATTTGTCTATCAGTAAGGTTAAAGATTTGGAATAGTGACGTTGTGTTGATTAGACGCCAAGGCACATAGCCTGAACGCAGATTTTGTAACGTCCAGCCAAGCTGTACAATAGAACGCAATTGTGACTGACCATGTTGTAATAACAGTAAGTCTTGCGATAATATATCGATTGCTGAAGACACAATGCTGTCCAAAGAAAAAATTCTGGAGGACAGAGTCATTAACCCATTGTCCACTACAGAAAGTGATTTTTCCAAATTAATACGGTCAATTTCCCGTATTCTCTCTGCTGTTTCAATTTGAGTAACCTTCCAGGCCTCATTGTATGCTGCATATACAGAGGCTGCTATGAAACGATTTTGACGCTGTTTGCGTGGTCCCAAAGTGAAATCACGCAAGTCAGCACCATCAGTAAGTAAAGTTAGGTGTTGCTTAATTTCAGGCAGTGTGGAAATTTGTAGCCATTGAAGGCATAATTTGCCCACACTGTAGGTGGTAATTATCCCTGGGTGATGTCTTTGGGGATATCTAGGGTCTGGCCTGGTCATTTTGAACCCCTGTGTTTTGTTCAGGAATCTGTCATGACAGTTATTAGTATCTGTGGGCCAGATCAACCACTGTTTCCAATCAGGATGTGTTCTGTTTTGGTTTAATATATGGTTTACGTCTATCTCTTCATCTGTATCAGAGTTATTGCTAAACATTGTTGGCTTTGGAATAGACGGTTTATTTAAATCTTTGATTTTGGCTAGGCCAAGACAGGTGGTTTGTTGAACAGTGTCATTTAAAAATATCATTTGTTCTGGGATCATGCAGGCTCTAAACAAAGCTTCTATACCCTGTACTTGCCATTCTTTTGTACCCCAAACACTTTTCAATTCAACATTTTTGTCCCAATAATCAAATCCAAAAGTATTCATTTGTTCAAAAAATGAGTCTGAATATAACAATTTTGTGTTGGTTATCATGGTTTTGGTCCCTGTCTTGTTTGACAATTTAAAATAAAATGTTTCAGCATTACTTGTGTTAAAACCTGAAAAGTATGAATATTTGTCATAAACGGTTCTTGAGCTCCCTTTTGGAGGTGTTGCACAATGTTCCCATTGATTATAATTTAAAACATTTCTCGGTTGTGCAGATCTATGTAAAAAGTGGTTACCATAGTGGTTATAGCAATACATACTGTCATAATTTGTAGAACCCTGCAAATAATCATGTTTGGTAAATTTAGCAGACATTACTAAGTCAGACATCATGTTGTTAATGCTTTCGAAGTCCCAATCATCAGCAAATGAGTTTGGTTTTGCAAAGTCACTCAATGAGATCTTAATTTGGTGTGGATATTTCAGGATCTCGACCGGACCATAAATTTCATAGTCAGTGTTGTCCCAGGCTACCCCACCAGGTATTGGATTGGCTGTGAAGTTGGCTGAAGAAAGTTCTCTTTTCTCGACGTGTGAAGATGTGTGTGGTTTGAGGATCAAGTTGATTTTCTGACTTGCTGTGTCCATTTTAGCATATTTTCCCTCAATGAAGCGTCCCAAAGTAAGTACCATGATGAGCCAAAGTATGAGGATAAATGCACCAAAACCCACCCAAAATTCGATCCATGGAGAAATCAGATATGTTTCTTTTAGTTGTTTCAAAAGTTCTTTTGCTTTATCTTTAAAGGTTTTTGATGATGGCTGTGTCTTTGATTCACTGAAGCCTTCTGAGGAATCATCGAAGTTTATGAAGTAGCCGGATGCAGTTCTGTCAATTGTTCCAATTGGTTCAGGATTTTTGTTTCTTGCATTGTCACTTGGTACTTCATTATAGATTGGTGTGTCTCTGCTAAATGTTTTTATTTGGGTTTTCAGAGGTCTGAGTTCTATTGCATTGTTGCATAGTCCTTGTTGTTCTTCTGTAGGCGTTTCGAATGTGATGAGCCTCTTTGTTAGGACCTCTGTACTGGTAGCAAACCTTGGTGTTCTGCTACTTATTGGGAGTCCACTTGGCCTACTGTTTGTTATCGGCCACATGTTGTGGTTTTACCAGGTCGATGGATACAACTCGGTTCTCCTTTTTTCCAGCAAGTGGCGGTAGTACAACTGATCTTGTCCCGTTGACAGACAAGACAGGAACTGCTTTTCTGTAAGAAGGCCCAAATTCCTTCTTTACCGCGATCTTTTCCCTGACTAGATCCCCGACTTTTGGAATCCAGACAGGTCTTGCTGGGACAGGTGGTGGTTCTTCAGTGGTTGTTGGCTGTTGTTTCAACTTTATGTTGCTCAGGTCTTTTCTTGTTTTGTTTAAGTCCTGCAAAATAGCCAAACGGTCTTTGATATCAAAGGTTTTTTCTTTCACCACTGAAGTCTGACTATCAATGTCAGAGATCATCATCCTAGTTCCAAATAATAATTTGTACGCACTGAATCCCTTCAGAGAATTTCATGGCAAGTTATTGAGACTACGTTGGACACTTATTAGATGTTTGACCCACCCAGCTCCCGAACCTAATATCCTTTCCGCTATAGATTGCTTTATGCCTTGGTTTTTTCTTTACACCATCCCGTACCCTCAGGAAGGAAGTGAGAAGATTCCCGCTGGACTGTGCTCATTTGATCATGTTTCCCCTCAGGCTTGAGGGCTAGAGTGGAGACAATGGTCAAACGTAGCATGCTCTTAGCGTATATGCCATTTAGACTCGCAAATCTTTGTATAACAGTCCGGACGTCAGCCGAGTGCTGGTGATTTACATTATAAGTGGAAACTAGCCTGTATATGTTAATCGCAAGCCATTCTTTTTACTGCTAATATTATCTGCCGTAATACGACGAGGTATCAAACTGTTTCTCTCCCCACTGCGATCCCTGTTGCAGTTTGGGCAGTTTTTTACAAACATGGTATGACGCAGGCTCATGCCTGGCCACCAGTACCGTGATTGTAATTCTTCCAGAGAATCTTTTAGTTTAAGGTGTCTGAGACCCTCGCCCATGTGTGCGTCTGCGATTAACAAGTTTCTCCTGTCCATGTTTGGAATCACCCTATCCCCCACTCCAGGGATTCGAGCAAAAGGGACGGAGTTTGCATCGATTATGTATGTATAATTGAGTGGATAGTTGATCGGTAACGCTGAGCAGTCGCCTTTTGATGACGTTTTCACTGCCAGCACTGTTTCACCGTCAATGTATTTTAATGTACGCTTTTTTCGATCTACGGGAGCCGATTTAGTGGCTGCCGCTGTGGCTGTCTCAGCCAATGAATTCCCTACAACGTGAACGCCATCACGCTGATGACTCAGTGAGTGTGTCACGTGAGTCTTTGGTAGTTCTTTTTGTAAAAGAGCTATTTGTTCCCAGAGCAGTTTCTGCTTTATTGGTGCATCTGTGTCATCTTTGTAACCGTTTTGAATCCATGTCTGCAAATCGCTGTTATATGATTTGACGCAGTAATATGAATCTGACACTATAAGTGTCGGGAATTCGCGATCCGCATTATCTAGCGCCATTTTTAATGCTATTATTTCAGTTTGTTGTTCTGAATTAGTTTCTACTGAGTGTGATTTTGTTAATAGAGGTCTTAGTTTACCTCCGCGCCACACTTCTTTTGTAATCTCACATGTGGGGTTGTATGCCTGTTCTCCCCAAACGGAGGGTTGAGCATGTCCGTCTGTATAGATTACACAGGCGTAATGTCGTAAAGACAGAATATCGATTGGCAGAGGATATGTTTTTTCATATTCTAGATTTTTTAATTCTTCTAGTTCTGGATCAAAGTAGTAGTACACTTTGTCCGTTGTGATTGAATTCACCCATTGTATCCATTCCGGATTCAATGTTGTTGTTGGTAAATTCCACGGTGTTGTTAGTGCCTCAAAGGCTGATTTTGCTGTTCTGACTGTGATATGTCTACCGTCCGCTTGATCTTTCTCTCTAGCTATTGCGGTTTGAACTGCATGAACAATTTTTTCTTTGTTGCTGAATTTCTGTTCAGCTTCTGTGTACAAGTGTGATTTGAATGCAATTGGTACCTTTTCCCCCTCATTAGAGGTCAGGTATGTGAATCCGCATCTCCCTGGGATGACTCGAATCACAAGATTGCGTGTGTTATCACGTGTTTCTAATTTTGTTTTAATTAGCATGTCTGTTTGTAAGGATCTCAAAATTTCTGTGTGTATTTGAGTCCAATTGGATCCTTTAAAATCTGGTTTAATTAGATCATAAAGGGGTTTGACCCTTTCTGCGTAATTTGCAATGTATGTTCTTCCGAAATTTAGGAAGCCTAGAATCGACTGTAAGTTTTTTAGTGTTCTAGGTGCTTGGAGTACGGCACATTTCTCTAGGAAATTGTCAGCCAGGCTTTTGCCTTCACTTGATAACTCATATCCTAAGAATAGGACTGTCAGATGGGCAATTCTGGATTTTTTAAAGTTGAATTTGTAACCCTCTGCAGCGAACCCAAGTATTATGGTGTTCACTCTTTTCAAGTGAGTATCCAAGTCATCATCTGTTAAGTAAATGTCATCGACATAAGATAATGCTTCATCATCATATAGTTGAAGTAATTCTGTTACTCTCGCTGAGAATACCCCCGGGCTGTTCTTGTACCCCTGGGCTAACCGACAGAATTGTTTTTGAGTGCCATTTACTGAGAATGCAGATAAATATCTGCTCTCTGGTGCTATGTTTTGACAAAAGAATCCATTAGAGATGTCTAATGTTGTTTTGTATTTTTTGCGCACTATGTTATTCATTAGTGCAGCACTATGTGAGTTTTGCACTGCAAAAGTTTTGCAACATGTGTTAAGGTGTCGGTAATCCAAAACTAGACGATATGAATTGTCTGGTTTGGAGACCGGAAACAAAGGATTGTTCATTTGTGAGGTGCAAGTTTCAATCACCCCCTGGTATTCTAGCTGATCTAGTATTTCATTTACCTGTTTTTTAGCTTCTTGCTTAATTGGGTACTGCCTTTGTGCAGTAGGTTGTGATTTTAACTGGATTTTGTGAGGAGGAGAATCCTCATCCCATCCTACATGATTTTTATTGTAAGCAGGTGCTAGAGCCACTGCCCACTTTCTAGCAAGTGTGTATTTTTTATGAATTGGAATTTGATTTGAGAAGGCAGGCATAATTACTTCTTCGCCATGAGGGCACTCCCTGACAAACTCTGGTGGCCAGTCTTTTTCAGCTAGAAGGATATCATAGCCCTTGGAGAGATTATCCCAAAATAGTCCCCTTATTTTCCTAGTCTTATCTCCCTCTATACGTAATGTTATCTCGTATATCTTGTGGGGTTTGCTAACCCTGGTGTCTGCAGTTTCCACTTGAAGATATTCATTCGTGTCCACTGTCTCCAGATGATTCATAAGGACTTTGCGAGCTATGCTCACTTCTGCTGCACTGTCTAGCATTGTCTGAGCCCACTCTCCGTTTTTCAGTTGTGTCCTCAGTATTCTCGGCATTGTTAACTACCTTGATACTGGCTACCTTCTTTTTTGGAAATTGTAATTTCTTTTTTAGTTGAGCAGGTTCCTTGTCTTTGGACTTGGCGTGCTCTTCTCTTTGTTCTGATCGTCCTCTTCTTTCCGATTTCTGCGAGGAATTCTGAAAAGATTGAGAGGGACGTGTATCAATGTCTTGATATCTATCAGGCTTTTTTATATTATCCCTATTTCTAAGGTTATATCTTTTCCCAGAGGGGTCACTCTGGGGTGACCTGTGTCTCTGGTTCGGAGATTTCTCCCTTCGCCTAGGAGACCTTCCTCTGGACTGGAATTTCTTTTCTTTAGGATTGGATTGTTTGTTTCCATCCCAGTTCTTTTTTGGTGAATTATTATTAAAAAATATTTTTTCTGGACTTTCAGTCCGTTGCGGTTTTACTGGTATTCCACCTAAACTATCTCTACCTAGTTCCTCATAGGATTTTTCTATGATTCTGGCAATTTCAGCTGGTTGGTCTGCTATATCTGTCTCTTTTAACCTCTGGCGGATCGCCACGTTGGCTGCTTCACCTTTTATGTTGGCTAATAATATAGCCGAGACCTGCTTGAAGTCTTTCAGTAATTTCATACCAAGAGTTAAAGCGGGTTCTGGACCGTATTCGTCTTGAATTTGTTTTAGCACATCTGGTATCACCGAAATGGATGGAACACCGTGCGTTTTTGTGTAGATGGAAGCAAAGACTGTACCCCAAGTGTCACAGTCCTCAATGTGTGGTGCGATTCCCATTGGAAGACAGATAGTCAGAATCCTGTGTTTTTCTAATGAGGTGGTGTCAGGAAACACCGCCTCTATTTGGGTAATTTTCTGTGCCAACCAGAATGGTATTTGTTCCCGTTTAGCCGGTACTTTACCTAGGCAGGACTGGATGTTCTGTGGTGTAATTTTATTTGTGTTCCCTTGTTGAGGGGTCAGCTGTGGAAGTTTAATCGCTGGCTGAATTGTTGATGTCCGCATCACATACTGAACTAATTGTCTATGAATTTTTATTAATTGTTTTAGCTGTGTTAACAGTTCTGCTGCAGACATCCCATTGATGTCTGGATGTGGTGTGTATCCGGCTAGGACCGGCCACGTTGCTCCTGGTCTACCTAAAGGACCGAGCCTGGTGATGTGATTATTATGTTTTAGGGCGCCATCAAATAAGAGCAAATGCTCTTGGAATTTGAGTGGTACTTCCACCTCCTCGAAAGGAGTGTACTCATTAGGAGGTTCCTCTATTTTGTAATAGTGGAAGTACTTTGTTACAGCATTTGCTGCTGGAAAATGTATCCATGAATAATATACCTCTGTCTGCCGATATTCGTGTGCCTCAATTACGAATATGACTGTACCACCTCTAGGTGTCAGTCCATTTTCTATAAGTTTTAAGGTTATAGATTTCCTTTTGATGACCGGGATGAGTATTATATCCGGGTCTGCATTTTGTAGTGCAGTATCAGCTTCTGCTATGTCAGCTGCTAATCTAACTGCCTCTCTTTCTTCTTCATTTTCTGACATGTTACTGTCCTGAAGGTTATTTTGTTTGTTTGCAGATCAGGTTTCTTATGGAAATAAAGATTAGATGCACAATATTTTGGAACTGTTTATCCTTCAACGTTGACTATACCAAGAACCATACATAGGAGTTCCCTCCTGCGAGGTCTGGCGGATATAACCTTTCACCCACTCCAGACGTCTTTGGAGTATGTGGGAAAAGGGGTCTGAGTGAGAAAGCACGACTGAGTTACTCTAAATGTCTTACGTTAGTTTTATCGCCCTTTCCAAACGCGTTGGGCGCCATGTAGTGTAGTTCCTATCTTCCCAATAGGCTCTGCGCATTGGAATAATACCTACAGCAGTAAAGGCCTAGGCCAGACGTTAACTAGGTCTACTACTGTCGATACTAGACTTAAAGTTTTGGGTTTGCCAGCGTAGCTCAGAGTTCGCTAGAAACTTTCTCGAATGTTCAAGGAGGAATTAACTTCCCTGATTAGACAAGAAGGGATTTAGTTTCTGACAACCATAGAACATGACAACTTTGCTCTCCCCTAATCAAGAGTCAATCTCGAGAGTCGTGTGAACAAAAGGCAAATTATTTTACTCAGTCAGTACGTGCATTCTTAGTCTCATCAGAATGTAGAGAAAAGGAAGAGACGGGCGTGTTCAATAAAAGATGTTATTTATTGATCAGTCTCTTTTCTCATACAAGAGAAATGGATCGATATTATTGCAATACTTATAGCTAAGTAAAGTGCATACATTAAAAGCAATAGTATAAAATAATACTGTAAAAACATTGATATGGTTTCTAAGCCATATGATGTTAAAAATGAATAAAATATATTACATACACATATACATTTGACTAAACGTACTCAACTGGTGTTTCTAGATACGCCTACCCCGTGTACCTGACCTAAGCCTAATACGTGGGCGGGAATAGATAGTTACAGTTTAAGTTAAGTTTGTTTTTGCCAAGTGAATAACTAAAGAATTATCTGTGAGGGGTTATTCAGTTCTGTACCTGGAAGTTTGGATGAATGAGGAATGGTATCTCTCTCTCTGGTCTCGATATTCCAGGCTGCCTGCGAGGGCTGCCCAGAAACGCCGGTGCTGGATTCTCGGCAGGAGAAAGCAGCGCGTCTCTCAGCGCGTCAGGAAGGCGGGGATGCTGCCAGCGGGGTCTGCTATGCTCTTGGCTTCGGCAAGTATGGCTGCTCCGTCTCGTCACCACGCGTGTGTTTGCATATGGCAAGATTGGTAATATTTATACCTTTAAGGTGCCGAGATTGACGTAAGGATGGACATAGATACGTCAATAAAGATGTCATACGATTTGCTCGTTAGCACATTCTTTTACTAAAGTTCTCGGTGAAATCAAAACAATGGCCGAAGGGTTTTGCCCAGGTTGTCATAGGTTTGATTTGTTATGAGAACTCCGTATGCCTTATCAGGGGCTGGAGGAATATCGCTTGTCTAATTAGATCGCAAGCGTTATGACCTAATCAGATAACACGTTCCTGTGCCGTAGTGTGACTGCGTCAGATAACGGTATCTGCATCATGGGGGTTTTCTGCCTCATGGGCTGACTGCTAGTTAACTTGTTGGTTTGTTTAACTAGAATAGGGTCAGGAATAGGGGGATCGATTCAGAACCTATAGGAATACATGACACTACCTTGTAGCACACAAGGTAGGATGAATGGTAATTAAACATGGGACAAGTAGAACATTACTATTACCCTGTCCCTACAGTTACAATGCTGAAAACGCAATTTTCACTGTGGCAAGCCTAGCTGTCCTATATAGCAAACCAGAGTGCAGATTAAAATATAAAGACTAATAACTCAGGAACAGGACCAGCTGGAAACAGAATTAAACCACTATTTTAACAGTTATTAAAAATCCAAATCAATGGTGAAGTTAGATTTTTAATAAACATTTACGAAAAGTAACTTTTAGAAAAATACCTTTTCCCTGCCTAAACGTCCTGGAGGCTAATTTGCATTAACTCTTCAGCAACTCCCAACCTATACTTAGCCTTGAAATAGGTGGGGAATGCCTCCCAAAAGCACAGAGTAGGCTGCCTTGAATGGGCTGAGATGGCTCCATTGAACTCCACAGAAAATTCAGAATGAGGGCTGTGGGCATCCTGAGACACCACACTGTCAAATCCGATGAGCCACATTTAACTCTTGTGGTGCACAGGAAAGGAAGAAAAGAGGATGCCAAAACAATCCTTGCTTATCGCCTCTCTGGATCCTGAAGGGCACTAATTTGGTCCTACCAGACTTATGTGTCTCGTTTTGTTGTGGGTACTGTTCCTTCTTCAAAATGGATGTTATTGTTAGATGTGGGCGGAAACTGATGATTTTGCTATGACACTCCCACATATAGCCCCAGCCCTTAGAGCCCAAGTTTAGTCAAGTCAAGTCAAGTCAAGGAATTTATTTAGAGCACATATCACCAAAAGGTCTCATGGCGCTGGTGAAGACTCTGCGAGGACTGACGATCAGATATGAAGGCATTATTGATGGTTGAATAGGCAAGTTTTTAGTTCCTTATGGAACAACTTAGGATCAGAGGTGGAAAGAAGATTAGGTGTAAGTTTGTTCCACATTGTCAGTGTGCAGAAGGCAGCTTCACCACCATAATTCAAAGTAATAACTACCAGGTGGTAACTCCAATCTCCATTGATGAAATGAAAGGCGCTCTCTGGAGAAAAAGCTGCGGTTGGATTTTGACATGGGTTGGCACCAAAGGGAATAAGATGAGCAGCCATTGCTGTTTACCTAAAGGTCCTTCCACACAGTAGTGGCCCAGTGTATAAGTGTTCTTTGATGCAACCTTCCAATATGAAAGGAGGTCCCATTTGGGGAATCGTGCCTAGAGCCAGACTGGAAACCCAAAGCAGCAGATTCAATTTTGTCAAACCAATCCCTGTGGGATGCATAGTGAGCGAGCCTGACCACTACAAGGGGAGTTTGTGGGATAGAGGGGCAGGGGAGGGGTGCAAGTATGAAGTACTGGCTGTTCCCAGGAGCCTGGAATTGAGAGTCAGTGTATTATTGCTTACTTGCTTCTTTTGTTTCTGGGGGCTGATATTACACCACTGGTGCAAAATCAGCTCCCAGTGACAAAACTAGCCCCCATCCTTTCAGACCCCTTGGAAAAACGCCTGATCCCCAGTACAGCCAGTCCGACCGTGATTGTAGCACAGAGATAGGGCAGTAGAGAATTAGTCACACACCAGCCCCAATGAGATGCACCTCATTCAGCGAGAAAGGTTTTGATGACGCCACAACCTAGTGGATCTCAGTCTGTGGGATACTTCCGGCAGCTTACATTCTAAATTGAGTGCTTGCTTTAGATACCGCCCAAGCAGTCGGTAGGTCACTTCTTTGTCACTAATTTTGAAACATGCAATTTATTTATTTCATTAGCTTTTTTCATTGAGCACAAAAAACATGTAGAACCTTTCCCTTTGTTTCCCTCAACTTTGCACTCCTAAAGTGTATTATAATCATGCAATACCTGGGACAGGCACTTTTGGAACAATCGAACCAACCTCAAAAAGGATATTAAAAACATTTGCAGTCAATTCTGCAATTGCTCATATTTAAAACTATCTTGCAGAATGAACCTACCGATATTTTGCAGTTCAAAAAAGCTTTTATCCTAATTAAAGTTCATCATGTCCCCTACTTTTAATATTCTTCTTCTGTCACCCTACATTTTTATTCTTAGAAAGGGATCATTGTATTTCACGTAATATTATTTTAGTAATAATGAAATATAATTATTACTACAGATCTCCAGTGCAGAGAAGTCTGACCACTTTAAATCTGCTTTTTAATATCCAGGATGGTGACAATGAATATCAATATAACAACATCATAACTTGGACAGCTCATTATTGTTTCAGCTATTTTAATGAGGGGGGATCATAGTATTAAAAAGATAATGAGCAATGTGCACCCCTGCCATGTTCACCATCATGGCCCAATGTCATACAAATATTGCCGGTATTAATTGTAAGTTTGGATCAAGTACCCGTATATATTGCATCTAGTGACCCTGAGAATTTGAATGGCATGTGGATGTAATTCATGACCTTTCACATACATTCCCATTCCACCAGGACATTTGCTTTTAGCATCCATAAACATGAAACAGTTTATTTTATGTTATGTTATGACTAGTTGTAGAGCACATGTCTCACCCGGGAGGGCATCCAGGCACAAGAGCATAAAAAAAGGGTCTGTGCTCGCTGAAGCTGTGGTCTAGGCAAAGAGCCATGTCTTCAGTTTATGGCAGAACTCAAGGACTGTGAGCATGGCTCTGATGCGCAGGGGGTGGTCGTTCCAGGCTTTGGAAGTGAGGTATGAAAAAGCACAACCACTAGGTCTGGCTCTGGCAGATGTAGGGGTGTGTGAGCAGGAGGCCAGGCTTGCAGAGGTTTCTGGTCTACATGCGCAATAGCATTATAAGACCCACATGAACATTTGTCTTTATTGGGCTCAGGGAACAGTATCAAAATCCTATGGTGAAGCAATTTCAGCATGTATATGCTATGCAGATGCTCTTCATGTCACTTTATCATTTCAGTGCCAACTGTTCCATTCCTAGTGTATTACCCATACGGCAAACACAAATAGTCTAAACAATCTCTTCATGAGAAATCCAAGTTCCAGTCTATTAATATCTTCGTCTGTCAGTTTTTCTGTGTGCCTTCCCCAGACTCTCTTGAAGTTGACATTTATACAGTGTAAGATCTTAAATATGCAATTATGCATAGGATCACGTTTTGAGTGTTCATATTGTTGCTGATGTGATTGTGTATTTCTAATTTCTTAGCCAGTTAGGCTAACACATTTCCAATTGTAATGCTCTCTTCATTGATGTTAAATTGCACATCATTTCCCCCATAAAATATCATTGAGATGGACACATGCTCTTCTTCCTGCTGTATTATTACGCAACAGGAAGAAGCACAGAAAACATTTATACTTTTCCTGCAAGGGCATAATCATTGTATTTTGTTTTTTGTTGTGTACTAAAAAATATTATAAGACCTCAAAGGGACGTTTGGCTCTAAAGCAACTAGTAATTACACTGACCCATGGTTGATTTGATAAAAACCCTGGGGCAGATTTACAAGCCCCTTGCGCCACTTTTGCGTCACTTTTAACATGGGAAAAGTGACGCAAAAGTGGTGCAAGGGGGCTTGTAAATCTGCCCCCTGTATTTTGTCTGTACGTTAATATTTTAGGCATAGACCTGGGTCACGAGTTGTACAAAATGTAGGTTCAATGACTTCATAAGAGTTGGAGAAATTAGTAGGGGCAAGAAAAACATTTACTAGCTAGACATACATGAATGGCTGTAATGTAAAAAATGCTTGCTCTCTGGAGTTCTTATTTTTCCAGACACTGTGAAAAGTGGGGTCAAAAGACTATACACCATTCCCTTCCTTCTCACTTTGCTTCCCTGTTTGTACTGGTCATAATGGTATTGGAATCCCTCCTCCCTACAAGATATGATAGTAGGGAAAGTAGCAATGAGGATTTTTATTGTAGAGTTTATAAATGCATTAAAACATAAAATAAATAACTGTATAAAACACAATTCTTTAGACAAAAGTTACAAATCTTTTTAGTCACAATCCTCACTTTATTATTTGGGCTAACAGAGCATCTGGCAAAAGAATGTAAAATGTAAAATGTAAACTTTGTAAAATGTATAGACTCTTGCACGAATTCCATGGCTTGGTAAACATGGTATAATATGATCTTTTAAAATAGATATCAGATATGGAATTTATTCTTACAACAAGTTTGTATAGATACCAAGTAAATGCCTGAGTTTTAATTTCATTTCAAGTGAAATACATAGTATTTACCTATTCCCTCTCACTTGTTTCAAGATCCTCAGAACTCTAGCATTGGCAACAAGCAGCGGTTCTCGCACAGGTAAACCCTGTGGGACGGTGAGGCGGGGGGGGGGGCGGGGGGGGGGGGGGTGGGGGGTAGTGGAATTTGACTTTCAACGGGAATGTGAAAACAAACTACATTAATAAATAAAACCACTTACCCTGCACTCGCCGCTCTGCGATGCAGCGAGCGCAAGGTAAGTGGTTTTATTTATTTATTTATCTAGTTTTTACATACCCATTGCATGTTGAATTGCACTACTACCCACCCGCCTCACTGCGTTTACCTGTGTGAGCTGCCGCTGGCGGCAAGACGTATTTCAGATACCTTTGTTGTCATTTTACGCTGACACTCACATTGCTTTGTAAATAGAGTTATTGTTGCACAGCTCTATAGCTGTGTAGCATAATTGTTGAAACATTCTTGCTACATTAATCATGTAAATAATCTTTAAATGTTATTGCAGTAAATCTCCCTTTTGCTGTATTGTCAATCCACATTATTGCCGTGCCTCCTTTTCTTGTTGGCTTTAGAACTCAGTGCCCTTTCCCCCTGCTAACCCGGATTAAAGTGCCTTTGCTCCCCTTTAAACAAGGTTACATTGACTTAGTCCTAATTGGCACATTTAACTTGCCTGTTAGGTGTAGAAGTGTACACAGGGCCTGGAAGATAAATGCCACTTGTAGACTGCAGCATCTATAGTGCTCTCCACCACAGTGGAAGGGCAAAAGTGGCTACAGGCCTACCCTGTCTTAGCCTGACTGCTGCAGTGTAAAACCTGCAGCGTGACCTAATAAAACACTTTTTGACAGGTAAGAACCTTCCTTTTAACTATTAGTAAGTCACTCTGATTTGCTACATAGGACAGTTAGGCTTGCCAGAGTGAAAATGGCTTTTATCGGCATTGTAACTGTAGGGATAGGGTAATAGTAATTTTCTACTTGTTCCACGTTTAATTACCATTCATCCTACCTTGTAGCACACAAGGTAGGATACATGGTAATTAAACATGGGCCAAGTAGAAACTTACTATTACTATAGAATCCCTCCTCCCTTCATTCCGGATTACAGAGCATGGCGCAATGGATGCACTCCAAGAAATTAAAACTAAATGGAGACAAAACCGAATTACTTTTATTCGGGAACCAGAAAGATCTGTGGGGCCCAGCGCATTAGCCGGCGGAAATGGGGCCACTCCCGAGAGCCGTTGTGTCAGCTCGTAATTTAGGAGTAATAATAGATGACAATTTGACAATGCGTACTCAGGTCACGAAAACGGCATCAGTCTGCTTTGCCATTCTCAAATGGTTGAGGAAAATTTTGTGGCAACTTCCGGAAGGGGCACAGAGAACTGTAGTGCAAGCATTAATTGGGTCAAGGCTGGACTACGGGAACATTTTGTTCCTAGGGGCCAACAAGGAAATTACACGTCGACTTCAGGTCGTGCAAAATGCGGCAGCGAGGATACTTCTCCATCTACCGAGGCGAGCACATGTATGGGAACATCTACAAAAACTACATTGGCTCAAGATAGGCAACAGAGTAAAATTTAAAGTGTTATGCGTTATGCATAAAATAAAAACAGGAGAAGCACCAATTTATCTGTGTAACCTTGTCCATAAGTACACCCCGATCCGGAACCTCCTGTCTATCCACCAGGAGAGATTTGATGTCCCTAGATTTAGGCGAGCAAGACAGGGAGGACGTTCCTTCGGATTTATGGCACCAGTACTATGGAATTTAATCCCGCTCACTCTTCGCCTGGAAACTAACTACATGAAATTTAGGAGAGGAGCTAAAGCATGGCTTTTTAACCAAAAATGATACCTGAACATATGACCCTACGGAACAGTTATGATCCAAGGCGCAGGGAAACCCTCAGGGTAGCTGTTGCGCCATACAAATGGAATAAATAAATAAATAAATAAATAAATAAATACTATTACCCTGTCCCTACAGTTACATTGCTGAAAAAGCCATTTTCACAGTGGCAAGCCTAGCTGTCCTATATAGCAAACCAGAGTGCAGATTAAAATATGAAGACTAATAACTCAGGAACAGGACCAGCTGGAAACAGAATTAAACCACTATTTTAACAGTTATTAAAAATCCAAATCAATGGTGAAGTTAGATTTTTAATAAACATTTACGAAAAGTGCCTTTTAGAAAATTACCTTTTCCCTGCCTAAACGTCCTGGAGGCTAATTTGCATTAACTCTTCAGCAACTCCCAACCTATACTTAGCCTTGAAATAGGTGGGGAATGCCTCCCAAAAGCACAGAGTAGGCTGCCTTGAATAGGCTGAGATGGCTCTATTGAACTCCACAGAAAATTCAGAATGGGGGCTGTGGGCATCCTGAGACACCACACTGTTAAATCCGATGAGCCACATGTAATTCTTGTGGTGCACAGGAAAGGAAGAAAAGAGGATGCCAAAACAATCCTTGCTTATCGCCTCCCTGGTTCCTGAAGGGCACTAATTTGGTCCTACCAGACTTGTGTGTCTCGTTTTGTTGTGGGTACTGTTACTTCTTCAAAATGGATGTTATTGTTAGATGTGGGCAGAAACTGATGATTTTGCTATGATACTCCAACATATAGCCCCAGCCCTCAGAGCCCAAGTTTAGTCAAGTCAAGGAACTTATTAAGTGCACATATCACCAAAAGGTCTCATGGTGCTGGCGAAGACTCTGTGAGGACTGACGATCAGATATGAAGGCATTATAGATGGTCGAATAGCCAAGTTTTAGTTCCTTACGGAACAACTTAGGATCAGAGGTGGAAAGAAGATTAGGCAGATGATTGTTCCACAAGCTGGTGCGAGAAAGGAGAAGGATCGACTGCTGTTCCTTGTGGTGTGAATTCTTCGAGGGGTGAGGAGATATTTAGTACTAGATCTGAGCGACCTACTTGGCTGATACCAGCTAGGCCTGGGCAGTAAATTCCGTTCCGTTTACGGAATTTGCGGAATTTGGGTAATTTCACAACCCGCGGTAAATGCGAAATTAGCCAAAATTCTGTGTTCTGCGACTTCGCGACATTTTTTGCTTGTTCGCGTTCTCAAAATGCGTGTTTGCAAGATATTTCCCCCGAGCACGCAAACAGAGATTGTGAACAGTAAAAAAGCATTGCAATCAAGCGATTCCGCGTGCTCCCAGAATTTCTGCATGTTCACAGAGATTTTTTACCGTTTCACGGAGATTTGCGTAACGCGATTACGCAAATTCCGCCCACCCCTAATACCAGCTAAGTTTCTTGGCAAAATAGCTTGGCTCGGTTTCATACATGCTGTTGAGAGTTAGAGAGAGGATTTTGAAGCGGCCTCGCTTCTTAACAGGAAGCCAGTGAAGAGTCCTCAAACTGGGCGTTGATGGAGCTCTTGATGGAAGGTTTAATATCAATCTAGCAGCGGTGTTCTGCAAAACCTGAAGCTTGCAGTAGAGTTCCTCATTTATGGAGGCCAAGAGGGCATTATTACAAGAAACATGAGAGGGTCCCTGAACCTAAAAAGGATAAGGGGAGGGGGAACAACCCACCAGATCAACATATATATATAACAACATGAAAGGGTGGTTCCCAGTAGTATAAAGGACCAAACAGTTACAATAATAGCGAATGCCCACAGAACAGCTAAATATATTTAAATTATTTTATTGTCATTGTCATAGAAAAATATATATATTATATCAAACAAAGGGCTCAGGGAGAGAAAATTGTTTAAAAAATTGGAAAGATATCCAATGTGTGAGTTAAAGAAGCCCTTCACAACAGCCTAATAGTATCAAAATTATACATTTATTTCAACATTTCTGAAAATTTTTGAACATACACATAATCTCAAGCAAGAAAAACGCTGGTGTACAAAAAACAATACATATAGACCAGACAGGTGGCAATAACAATATAAATCACAAAAAAGAAGGAACACCATAAACATGAATACTGTGTCCTTATAAAAACTTTTTAAGCCACAGAGAAGCGTCGACGGCGTTTCGACCGATATGTCATTTAGCGGTCATCTTCAGGACTCAAAATTGTTCTTGAACAAGAGATCTTCAGCTTAAAAGGTGGGGAGGAAAAACCGGTTTAAAATTTAAGGTCCTCCAGAATCATTAATCTATAACGCAGAAAAGCGGGTAAATTCAGAATAGAGTATAGCCACTCAAAAATGGAAATCATCGGATCATTCAGCTGGAACGCTTGATGCGCGTGGAATTTATTGGGTGTCCGTTGAATCGACAAGGCGCCTACAGGCGATGAATTGAAAAAATCTTTTACACAACCAGTCGGGCCATTAAGTGGCCAGCTGAATGATCCGATGATTTCCATTTTTGAGTGGCTATACTCTATTCTGAATTTACCCGCTTTTCTGCGTTATGGATTAATGATTCTGGAGGACCTTAAATTTTAAACCGGTTTTTCCTCCCCACCTTTTAAGCTGAAGATCTCTTGTTCAAGAACAATTTTGAGTCCTGAAGATGACCGCTAAATGACATATCGGTCAAAACGCTGTCGACGCTTCTCTGTGGCTTAAAAAGTTTTTATAAGGACACAGTATTCATGTTTATGGTGTTCCTTCTTTTTTGTGATTTATATTGTTATTGCCACCTGTCTGGTCTATATGTATTGTTTTTTGTACACCAGCGTTTTTCTTGCTTGGATTATGTGTATGTTCAAAAATTTTCTGAAATGTTGAAATAAATGTATAATTTTGATACTATTAGGCTGTTGTGAAGGGCTTCTTTAAATCACACATTGGATATCTTTCCAATTTTTTTAACATTTTTCTCTCCCTGAGCCTTTTGTTTGATATAATAAGTACTTTGTCCCGGGTTCGGGGTTGTGGACAGCCCCTGTGGTTGTTAATTATTATAGAAAAATATATAGCATGTGTGCATAGAACAAAATCCATACTTCATTAAATGAGATTTACATATAAATTATGCAACATAAGCCCAGAAACATGAAGAACAGTAAAAAATAGCACTTACATCATTCACTCATTCTACCAGTCACTAGCTCACTCACAAACCAATGCATCCATACTGACTCAACCAACTATAAACTCTCATCAACCAGACAAAAGAAGAGCCGACGCCGTTTCGGAACAGTGCCAAAATGGGGAATTCCTTCATCAGGGCGCAATTCATCAAAATACATAGGAAAAACACGATCTTCCAGACATCCAGGTCAGTAAAATTGAGTTCCAATGGTTAGTTCTGGGCAAGAAGAAGCATATCAAAGACCAAAAGTTAGGCAGCTCCCAACAAGGCTGGAACAGGAGAACGGTAAATGAACAACCTCACGATTTTTTATGGTCAAAGTCGAGTCAGCGAGGAATTTCAGGAAGATCTGAGAACTCCGTGGGTCGAGTGTTAAAAGGGGGTCAAAATGCTGTGAAAGTCTGGTCCAAACATCAGAAGGATATATATTCGAGACTCCAAGTAATAGAGTTGACACAGTGCATTCTTTGAATAGTGCAACAAGCACGTGTTGCATTAACTTCGGAGACTACACCCCCCAGTCCGCCAGGGTCGCAGAGACCGCCGGACTCAAGAGAGAATGGAAAGCTGGCATCGACCTAGTATGATTTTTCAGAGGGTCTCGATATCCGCACCACACGGGTCTGTCTCCCACACCAAGAGGAATTGGTGATTGGGCATTGCCATAGTCTATCCAACTTATGATAAGCCCCTGGACCAGCGGTTTCCTGAATTTGATGGGAATCCAACGAAAGATTTTGCATAGTTTACGCAAAATGCCATTACAGATGCCAATATAAGGCTTTTCATTGACAACTGATTGTCAATCATCCTTCTAAGCGTCCGCACCAAAGGTTTGGGAGAAGGACATGGGCCTAGATTCTGTGGCCAACAGTCACTGGACCAGTATTCATCCGCTTTACCAAAGAGAAATACCTCTGTCTTACTTCCATTAAGTTGTAAGTGATTGGTACATATCCAGTTGTCAATATGGGTCATGCAGTTTTTAAATCTGATCTTTGTGTCGGTGGGGTCAGGGCCAAGAGTAATTAACAGCTGAGTGTCATCAGCATATGATAGTACATCAAAGCCGTAGGACCTGATTACCCTGGCCAGGGGTGTTACGTACAGGTTGAAAAGCATGAGACCCAAGATGGAGCCTTAAGGGACTCCTATAATTACTGACCGACTGCATGAGGCCAGGGTGCCTATTTGTACTGTGGTCGATTAATTAGATAGATCCAGAACCAGTCCAGGGCCTTAACCTTGACGCCCACCTCCCAGAGCTGCTGTTCCAAAATGCTATGGGAGATGGTATCAAATGCGGCTGACAAATCCAACAGGACAAGCATGGCTGACTGCCTGTTGTCCAAGGCCAGCCTGATGTTGTCTACAACCTCCAGCAGTGAGGTTTCGGTACTATGTGCTGCCCTAAACCCCGACTGATGGATCCAAGAGTCCGTTACTCTCCAGATGGGTGGTAAGCTGTTTATTAACCAAGGACTCAAGTACCTTTCTGAAATACGGAAGCAGGGAGATTGGACGGTAGTTGCCTGGTACCTTAGGATCAGCAGAGGGCTTTTCAAGAAGGGCTTAACTTGTGCTGCTTTCCATCTAGCGGGACCATAGCCTGTGTTACTGACATGTTGAATAAGTCTGTGAGTTTATCCATGAGCAAAGGAGCAATAGTTGGAAAGAAGCGGGGTGAAAGCGGGTCTCTGCAATAAATCTTGCCGAGCAAGCTGGGCATGTGCGCAGCAACGCTAGGCGACACGTAAAAAGGATAGCAAACTTCAATCTGGTTTTAAAGTTGGTAGGCACTAGGCACAATTCACAAAGATCTTGCTGTGAGTTGCTTATGTCATACTATTGAATTTGTGAAATAAGAAAGACGTAAAATACTCCTTGATTACCCCTGAAATTCATTAGTAAATCGGGAGTAGCTCAATAATAAATCACACCTATGCATACATCAATCATTATGAATACTGCCTAAACTGTTTTAATGTTAACGTGAAAACTGCATGTGCCATTTCAGTGATATCTTTCACTTGTGGGAAATAATGCACATTTGTTTTGGAAAATCTACACCACTGAGTATAAACAGTAAGAAAAGAAAAACTCTCCGAACTATGGACAAGAATAATCAGGATCTACTCGAGATTTCATCTGTGATAAAAATGTTGCAGAACCCTAATATTTTTTTCAGTCCCTTTACATGGTGGTTCATTATATCCTCATTAAAAGTAACCAGATGCTGGTGCTAAAGGGAGTTACGAGCAGCATGGGGAGGTACAAGTTGTGCTGGAATGCCACACTGGTGATATTTTCCCCGTGATCATTGCCATAGGTAAAACTTGCTAAATCTGCATGAGCATGAAAGGGTAGGAATGTTAGGAAAACATTCTGGAATCAGTGCTTAATTTGAGCCGGTGGTTTACATTGCTCGGCTCCAGTACTTAATTGTGAGGACCAGCACTTATGATGATCTACCACATGGTGTCTCTGTCTGTCTAGTTTTGAAATGAGCACAGCAACAGTTGTTTTGAAATTCAGTGTACAATAAAAATGACTAATACCTGCTGCCCGAGCCATTCTTATAGCTTTGGGGGCCTGAAATAGTCTGCATTGTCACACTTGTGGGAGTGTGATGGTTAGTAGTTGTGTTCATGCTGTCATTGGCAGCACTAGCAGGGCAAAAGGTGCACAAGCTGCAGTGGCCTCCTGAAAAGAGCCCTGGCACTTATTTTCGTCTAGAAACAGTGCAGAACCACTGTTTTCCATTGTTATCCTTTTTCCAGGCACTGCAGCATGTAATTAGGAGGAATTATAGATCAGTGCGATAAATTCCGCGCTACTTGCAATTTAGCCAATTAGGTGGAAATCAAGGGAAACGTGAGGGCTCATTTACAAGCCCCTTGCGCAGTTGGTGCGTCACTTTTTCCCATATTGAAAGTGTGGCACCCACGGCGCAAGGGGCTTGTAAATTTGCCCCGTGGTCTGCAACGATCTATTATTGGCAAAATGTGACAGATCTGTTTATACCTTATACTGCAAAACCAGTTTAGCAGTGGATAGACTGTAATGATGCTCACACCAAAATTAACCCAATTTAGTAGGTTTTCGCAGAAAACAATGATTTCCGTCTGTGGCTACAATATATATGATTTTAACTTGATTAAAATAATAAAACAGGATATACATCTGAAAACAATATTAGTTAGACAAGCACATACAAAAGTTGGACTATTTTGAACCAGAGTTTATGTTCATAGCAGTAGATTTGTTCATGTTTTGCCTTTATTGAATAATACTTATTTTTACAATATATTTATTTATTTTTCCTGAGTATTCTAGTGTTAAGATAATTATGTTATTAATCATTTTAATTTACTCTGTTTTAGTAGTTGACATGTTGATGTATTATGGAGTTTTGCTAAAAACCTAACTATACCTTCTCAATGTTGCAGTGTCCATTATTGCAGTAACAGTCTATCATGCCGCAACAGGCACTACCTGAGATATATACACTGTCATTCTGTTAGGCGAAAGTCCGACTGGAAGAATGTCAGCTTAACAAAACCAGGCCGACGAAACTAAACTTCATTAAGTTTAAAGGTCATAATGAAGAAATACATTTTCCACGAAAAAAGAATGATTTCTTGGAAAGGGATCCCAGGCTCCGATATGAATCTCCTTTTAATTCCAGGAAAATAAAAGTTCTTACGATATCTAATACAATCGCACTTGTTAGAAAAACAAATATTCATGAAAAGTGAAATAAGTGTTGCAATAGTCTTTATATGTCTGCAACAAAGGGCGAAAAAGAAGTTTGCAAGAATAGGTGAGAATTGAAAATAGGTCGTTGGTTGAAAACAGGTGTGGTGACTTGGATGGAGACGGGTGGTTGCATGCAGGGGGCTTTATCAACAAAAATTATAAAGTACCCTCAGGTGGGGGAGGGGGCAAAGGGGCTCAAGAACGTGTAAAGGTGGTGGTAAGTAAAAACAGGTCTGACTGGGATAGGAGGAAGGTAAAGGGGGATGGGGAAAGGAAGGAAGACTCTGACAGGTTTAAGGGGGGACCCCACAATTAAAAAGAGTCCAAGAAAAGGTAAAGGTGAACATCAGGAGAGATTTGGTTTAAGGAGAGGACTTAAACCCCCAACCCCCCCCAAACAAAGTGCAGAAGATAAAACCTGAGTGGAAAATAAATTCACCAAGAACTACCTTGTCCTGGTTGTCTTCATCAGCCAGGTGAAAGAAATTCTAGGTGGAAAAATCCATCAGATATTGTCAGAACCATTTTCTTCAGGCTTTATTTTTGTAGTATTCACCTACAACCTCAAATTCCCAAAATGACGGCCTGACTCAATCAGGCTATGAGACTTCATTTTGTAGAAAGGCTATTATGATGAAACACCTTTTCCATGAAAATAGAATGATTTTGTGGAAAAGTATGCCAGGTGTTAGAAGTTGGATTCCTTGTAGGCTGAGGTGTGCACCCAGGCCTGGCAAGGACCACCACTCTAGTCAGGGTAAGCTAGATACATACTAAAAGATAACCTGTGCTCACCCTCTGGAAGATTGGCACAGTGCAATCAGGCTTATGTAAAACGGCAATGTGTAAAGTATTTGTGTAACACACACAGTAACACAATGCATACACCACAGGGGAGAGGAGTTGGCCTAACGGCTAGGGCGCTCGACCTCGGACCTGGGGATCTGGGTTCGAGTCTCGGTAACGACGCCAAAACCTCCTGTGATTCTGGGCAAATCACTTAATCTCCCCGTGCCTAAAATGAATGTGTGTCTGTCCTCATGTAACGTAACTGGTGCTATGTAAAGCGCTCTGATACCTGATTCGGTTCGGGTCTAGTTCGCGCTATATAAAACTCTGCAACAACCACAAAAAGACTCCACACAGGTTGAGATGAATAGATTATTATATTCTAAACAAAATATGACCAGAACGACAACAATCCAATGTAGAGAAGGTGTGATATTGAATATTAAAGGAATAAATGCAGCAAAACGCTTAGAAGCAAGTAGTGCTAAAAATGTTATTTGAGATCGCGCTTGACCGTGGCAAAGTCAAAGTACAGGCCAACCACAATGGTGCGCTGGTCGGCTAGAGGACCCATGCATGCCCAGGTGAACAAAGTACCTTTCCTGGTCGCAAACAGCGAGATGCACTGATGTCGAGGCCTGCAGTGAAGACAATGCATCAGTTCTAAAGATGGTTGCCTTAGTCGGGTGGCTTTGAGCGATACACCAGATTCTGTTGTGCAGGCGAGGGGATACATCGTTCTCACCAAGCTGCAGCATGGTGACATGCTTTCTGATGCGTTGATCCCCGGAGACAAAGCGCTGGTTCCGATGCGATGCACCAATTTTACTCCTCCAACCCGGTCAGTGCGCTGGTTCCACTACACACAGACAGAAGATGCATCAAAATCCGTGTTGCAAGTATCAGGGCCACTTTCACTGAGCCAGACACAGGAGCAGGGGTGAAGACTTTGCTATCCCTGAGACTCAAGCAACAAGAGGCAAGCCAACAAGCCCCTGAAGATCTCTTGGAATGAAGGCAGAGCACAGCTCCCATTCAGCAGAGTTAGAGAGAAGCAGGCAGCAGGGCAACAAACAGAAAAGCAAGCCTTCCAGATCAGCAGTCTAGCTGAGTTCTTTAAGCAGCACAGCTGTTTTTCAGGCAGAGCTTCTGTTACAAGTCCAGCAGTGTCTTATTTTAAGGGGTCAGAGTCCCAGTAGTACCTTTGATGTAGGGGGTGACTTCAAAACAACTCTCTGAAGTGTACTGGAATCCCTTTCCACCCAGTCTGTCAGGCTATCTGTGGGGGGTAAATCAGTGCTTTGTGTGTGGACAGGACACTACCTATTAAAGTGTTTGTGTTAGCCACTCCCATTCTTTCCTGCCCAGGAAGACCCATCTGAATGCAGATGAGTGCTCAAAATGCAAATGAGCCTCACCTTCCTGTATTTGTTGCTGTCTAGAGGGAATGCACAAAGTGTAACTGTCACCCAACCAAAACATGTACTGGAGACAGGCTGTCCTTCATGAGGGTATACCTCAACTTGTCCCCCTCTTCTTGGGCCAGTATAGCATCCCCCCCACCATCAGGAATATGACTGCATATGCCAGTTCCCCAATCTTCCTCATGGATTCTGTGCACCTACAGAGCTACCTCCTATGCATGAAACCACTGGTGTATGTAATTCCCCTCCTTGAAACTAGGCACCAAGTCTCTGGGTATGTGGGCTGTGTCTTCAGCACTGGACCCAGTACTTTTGTTGCCACCTATATTGTTGTTCCTATACCTTACAAGGCCGGACTAGCCGTAGGGGACACTGGGCATTTCCCCAGTGGGCCTGAAAGGTGGTGGGTGGTTTTGGACCGAGGGGCATTTTTTGTTACTGGCGACCGGTTTTAAAGCAGCCCCTTGTAACAAAAGAGCATGAAGCAGCAGTGTTACTGCCAGCACCACCCGCCCCCTCCCCCAGGGGCTAGTCAGACCTAATTGCCAGGGCTAGTTTGCCATCCCAGTTCAGCCCTGATACCCTATCTACAGGGCTCTAATTTCCAGCTCCTTGAGACTCAGTTCATAAGCCAAATTTACCCTTTTCTCCTCCAAGGCTCTCGCAGCCTCTGCTTTTCTCTTTTCTCCAGCCAGATGCAGCCTCAGGTCCCTTTCAGCATGTCTGTCCTTGAGCTCCTCTGGGGACAGGGTTTGGGAGGAGACACTGCTCTCAGCATAGGATCCAATAGGGGACTCCCTCACTGCAGGTTACCCTCTATTCTCTAGAACCTTTGCCCGGTCATTTTTCTACTCCTCTCCCTTCTTCTCAGGGTCACTGCCCTTTTGGGCCCTTGATTCTGAGGTTAGGTACAACCAGGTATCAACATTCTCAGAAGTGCTGAAGTAATCCTCTTCAGACTCTGGTGGTGCACATTGCATCCTGCAGATGTCCTCCCAGGCTATAATGGCGAACTGGTACTCCAACTTTGGCTCACCCTTTGTGATTCCCAGTCCCCTCTCTGCACAACCTCCTCAGCACAGCTCAGCCTACCTGTAGCTCAAGGTTGTTGATATCCAACACCATATGTGTCAGGCCCCTGGTATATACACTGCATCCTCCCCTCAGTTGAGGGTTCTCATCCTCTGTTGATGCTTGCAGTCTCTTGTCTTCCTCATAGGCTCTGGAGGTGACTTCAAAGCAACTATCTGACGTGTACAAGGAACCCTTTTAACCCAGTCCTGTCTGCCAGGCTTTCTGTGGGGGGTAAATCAGTGCTTTGCGTGTGGACAGGACACTACCTATTGAAGTCAACCCATCCCATTCCTCCCTGCACAGGAAGACTCATCAGAATGCAGATGAATGCAGACGAGTCTCAGAATGCAGAGCCTCACCTTCCTGTTTGTAACTGTCTAGAAGGAATGCCCAAAATGTAGCTGTCACCCAACCCAGGCATGTATTGTAGACAGGCTGTCAGGCACAAAGAGCAGTAAGTGCAGAGAAATATCCACTTTCTAAAAGTGGCATTTCTAAATAGTAATGTTAAATCCAACATCACCAGTAAGGTGGAGTTATCATTACCATTCCAAAGATATGAAACATGAAAAAGCTGCTCCTCTCTGATCAGGAATTACAGCATAAAAGTGTATTAAGGAATAGGCAGGAGCTTGTAGTATTGGCTAAAGTTATGTAAGCTCCCGTTCGGCGTTAAGATTCAGAACTGGGGTACACCTGTCGCTGCTGTGGATAAACAATTAGTTGTGTTTTGTTTTTGTGAACCACAAGTGATAGTAATATATATTTTGTCAAATGTGATGTGGGTGATTAATATCAGAAATAGTTGATGGGCTGTTTTGATGTATGTTTGTAGGTTCACTGTCTATGATCATGCTCCCAAAAAATAATTGAATGTTTTAGACTAAGAAGAAAATAAACAGTGATTTGCAAGAATTCACTTGCGCGATCACAAAGTTAAACTTTGATTGCGTGAAAGGATTAGAGCATTGGCGATTGTATTAGTGTTTGTTTCCAATTGTCTAGCCTTGCTGACATATTATTGGCCCAACCACTGCCCCTTGTTGCACTTTCTAAAGGTGGCATTTCTAAAACGCTAATATTAAATCCAACTTCACCAGCGAGATTGAGTTATAATTACCTTTCCAAAGATATGAACCATATAAAAGCTACTGATCGGTAATTACAGCTTAAAAGTGTATTAAGGAATTCCCAAAGCTGGCCTGTGAGAGAGGTAGGCCTCACAGTAGTGTCACTATCAGGTAGTGCAAAACAGAAAGATGACATATATATAATAAAAGGAAGTATAAGGCTTGGCAAGTAGTTTTAAATGCCAAGTCGAAGTGGCAGTAAATTGCACACACAGGCACTGCCATGGCAGACCTGAGACAGATTTGAAAGGCTACTTCTGTGGGGGAAAACAAACTAAATTAATAAATAAAACCACTTACCCTACACTCGCCGCTCTGCCATGCAACGAGCACAAGGTAAGTGGTTTTATTTATTTATTTATCTGGTTTTTACATTCCCATTGCATGTTGAATTCCACTACTCCCCACCCGCCTTACTGCATTTACCTGTGCGAGCTGCCGCTGGCGGCAAGAAGTATTTCAGATACCTTTGTTGTCATTTTACACTGACACTCAAATTGCTTTGTAAATAGAGTTATTGTTGCACAGCTCTATAGCTGTGTAGCATAACTGTTGAAACATTCTTGATACATTAATCATGTAAATAATCTTTAAATGTCATTGCAGTAAATCTCCCTTTTGCTGTATGGTCAAGCCACATTATTGCCCTACCTCCTTTTTTTGCTGGCGTTAGAACTCAGTGCCCTTTCCCCCTGCTAACCAGGATTAAAGTGCCTTTGCTCCCCCTTTAAACATGGTTACATTGGATTAGTCCTAATTGGCACATTTAACTTGCCTGTTAGGTGTAGAAGTGTACACAGGGCCTGGAAGATAAATGCCACTTGTAGACTGCAGCATCTATAGTGCTCTCCACCATAGTGGAAGTGCAAAAGTGGCTATAGGCCTACCCTGTGTAGCCTGACTGCTGCAGTGTAAAACCTGCAGCGTGACCTAATAAAACACTTTTTGACAGATAAGAACCTTCCTTTTAACTATTAGTAAGTCGCTCTGGTTTGCTACATATAACAGCTAGTCTTGCCACAGTGAAAATGGCTTTTATCGGCATTGTAACTGTAGGGACCGGGTAATAGTAATTTTCTACTTGCCCCACGTTTAATTACCATTCATCCTACCTTGTAGCACACACGGTAGGATGAATGGTAATTAAACATTGGACAAGTAGAAAATTACTATTACCCTGTCCCTACAGTTACAATGCTGAAAAAGCTATTTTCACTGTGGCAAGCCTAGCTGTCCTATATAGCAAACCAGAGTGCAGATTAAAATATGAAGACTAATAACTCAGGAACAGGATCAGCTGGAAACCGAATTAAACCACTATTTTAAGAGTTATTAAAAATCCAAAACAATGGTGAAGTTAGATTTTTAATAAACATTTACGAAAAGTAACTTTTAGAAAATTACCTTTTCCCTGCCTAACCGTCCTGGAGGCTAATTTGCATTAACTCTTCAGCAACTCCCAACCTATACTTGAAATAGGTGGGGAATGCCTCCCAAAAGCACAGAGTAGGCTGCCTTGAATGGGCTGAGATAGCTCCATTGAACTCCACAGAAAATTCAGAATGGGGGCTGTGGGCATCCTGAGACACCACACTGTCAAATCCAATGAGCCACATGTAACTCTTGCGGTGCACAGGAAAGGAAGAAAAGAGGATGCAAAAACAATCCTTGCTTATCGCCTCTCTGGTTCCTGAAGGGCACTAATTTGGTCCTACCAGACTTGTGTGTCTCGTTTTGTTGTGGGTACTGTTCCTTCTTCAAAATGGATGTTATTGTTAGATGTGGGAGGAAACTGATGATTTTACTATGACGCCCCCACATATAGTCTCAGCCCTCAGAGCCCAAGTTTAGTCAAGTCAAGTCAAGACAAGTCACCAAAAGGTCTCATGGCGCTGGCGAAGACTCTGTGAGGACTGATGATCAGATATGAAGGCATTATAGATGCTCGAATAGTCAAGTTTTTAGTTCCTTACGGAACAACTTAGGATCAGAGGTGGAAAGAAGATTAGGCAGATGATTGTTCCACAAGCTGGTGCGAGAAAGGAGAAGGATCGACTGCTGTTCCTTGTGGTGTGAATTCTTCGAGGGGTGAGGAGATATTTAGTACTAGATCTGAGCGACCTACTTGGCTGATACCAGCTAGGCCTGGGAGGTAAATTCTGTTCCGTTCACGGAATTTGCGGAATTTGGGTAATTTCGCATTCCGCGGAGAACGCCAAATTAGCCAAAATTCTGTGTTCCGCGACTTTGCGAAATTTTTTGCTTGTTGGCATTCCCAAAATGCGTGTTCGCAAGATATTTCCCCCGAGCACACAAACAGCGATTGCGAACAGTAAAAAAGCATCGCGAACAAGCAATTCCGCGTGCACCTGGAATTTCTGCGTGTTCGCATCGATTTTTTACTGTTTCACGCAGATTTGCGTAACACGATTACTCAAGTTCCGCCCACCCCTAATACCAGCTAAGTTTCTTGGCAAAATAGCTTGGCCCAGTTCCATACTTGCTGTTGAGAGTTAGACAGAGGAATTTGAAGCGGCCTCGCTTCTTAACAGGAAGCCAGTGAAGAATCCTCAAACTGGGCGCTGATGGAGCTCTTGATGGAAGGTTTAATATCAATCTAGCAGCAGTGTTCTGCAAAACCTAAAGCTTGCAGTAGAGCTCCTCATTTATGGAGGCCCATGGGGCATTGCCATAGTCCATCCGACTTATGATAAGCCCCTGGACCAGCGGTTTCCTGAATTTGATGGCAATCCATTGAAAGATGTTGCATAGTTTACACAAAATGCCATAACAGATGCCAATATATGGCTTTTCATTGACAACTGATTGTCAATCATCCTTCTAAGCGTCCGCACCAAAGGTTTGGGAGAAGGACATGGGCCTAGATTCTGTGGCCAACAGTCACTGGACCAGTATTCATCCGCTTTACCAAAGAGAACGACCTCTGTATTACTTCCATTAAGTTGTAAGTGATTGGTACACATCCAGTTGTCAATATGGGTCATGCAGTTTTTAAATCTGATCTTTGTGTCGGTGAGGTCAGGGCTAAGAGTAATTAATAGCTGAGTGTCATCAGCATATGATACTACATCAAAGCTGTAGGACTTTATTACCCTGGCCAGGGGTATTACGTAGAGGTTGAAAAGCATGGGACCCAAGATGGAACATTAAGGGACTCCTATACTTACAGACCGACAGCATGAGGCCAGGGTGCCTATTTGTACTGTGGTCGATTCATTAGATAGTTCCTGAACCAGTCCAGGGCCTTACCCTTGACGCCCACCTCCCAGAGCTGCTGTTCCAAAATGCTATGGGAGATGTTATCAAATGCGGCTGACAAATCCAACAGGACAAGCATGGCTGACTGCCTGTTGTCCAAGGCCAGCCTAATGTTGTCTACAACCTCCAGCAGTGAGGTTTCGGTACTATGTGCTGCCCTAAACCCCGACTGTGATGGATCCAAGAGTCCATTACTCTCCAGATGGGTGGTAAGCTGTTTATTAACCAAGGACTCAAGTACCTTTCTGAAATACGGAAGCAGGGAAATTGGACAGTAGTTGCCTGGTACCTTAGAATCAGCAGAGGGCTTTTTAAGGAGGGGCTTAACTTGTGCTGATTTCCATCTAGCGGGACCATAGCCTGTGTTAGTGAAATGTTGAATAAGTCTGTGAGTTTATCCGTGAGCAAAGGAGCAATAGTTGCAAAGAAGCGAGGTGAAAGCGGGACTCTGCAATAAATCTTGCTGCGCAAGCTGCGCATGTGCGCAGCAACGCTAGGCAAGACATAAAAAGGATAGCAACATTCAATCTGGTTTCAAACTTGGTAGGCACTAGGCACATTTCACAAAGGTTTTTCTGTGAGTTGCTCATGGCATACTATTGAATTTGTGAAATAAGACACACGTAAAATACTCCTTGATTACCCCTGAAATTCATTAGTAAACCGGGAGTAGCTCAATAATGAATCACACCTACGCATACACCAATCTTTATGAATACTGCCTAAACTGTTTTAATGTTAACGTGAAAACTGCATGTGCCTTTTCAGTGATATCTTTCACTTGTGGGAAATAATGCAAATTTGTTTTGGAAAATCTACACCACTGAGTATAAACAGTAAAAAAAAGAAAAGTCTCCGAACTATGGACAAGAATAATCAGGATCTACTCGAGATTTCATCTGTGATAAAAATGTTGCAGAACCCTAATATTTATTTCAGTTCCTTTACATGGTGGTTCATTATCTCCTCATTAAAAGTAGAAGTAACCAGATGCTGGTGCTAAAGGGAGTTACGAGCAGCATGGGCAGGTACAAGTTGTGCTGGAATGCCCCACTGGTGATATTTTCCCCGTGATCATTGCCATAGGTAAAAATTGCTAAATCTGCATTAGCAATAGCATGAATGGGTAGGAATGTTAGGAAGAAATTCTGGAATCAGTGCTTAATTTGAGCAGGTGGTTTACGTTACACGGCTACAGTACTTAATTATGAGCACCAGCACTTATGATGATCTACCATATGGTGTCTCTGTCTGTCTAGTTTTCAAATGAGCACAGCAACAGTTGTTTTGAAATCCAGTGTACAATAAAAATGACTAATACCTGCTGCCCGAGCCATTCTTATAGCTTTGGGGGCCTGAAATAGTCTGCATTGTCACACTTGTGGGAGTGTGATGGTTAGTAGTTGTGTTCATGCTGTCATTGGCAGCACTAGCAGGGCAAAAGGTGCACAAGCTGCAGTGGCCTCCTGAAAAGAGCCCTGGCACATATTTTTGTCTAGAATCAGTGCAGAACCACTTTTTTCCATTGTTATCCTTTTTCCAGGCACTGCAGCATGTAATTAGGAGGAATTATAGATCAGTGCGATAAATTCAGCGCAACTTGCAATTTAGCCAATTAGGTGGAAATCAAGGAAAACGTGAGGGCTCATTTACAAGCCCCTTGCGCAGTTGGTGCATCACTTTTTCCCATATTGAAAGTGTCGCACCCACGGCGCAAGGGGCTTGTAAATTTGCCCCGTGGTCTGCAACAATCTATTATTGGCAAAATGAGACAGATCTATTCATACCTTATACTGCAAAACCAGTTTAGCAGTGGATAGACTGTAATGATGCTCACCCCAAAAGCTTATCTAAAATTAACCCATTTTAGTAGGCTTTGCCGTAAAACAATGATTTCCGTCTGTGACTAAACTATATATGATTTTCACTTAATTAAAATAATAAAACAGGATATACATCTGAAAACAATATTAGTTAGACAAGCACGTACAAAAGTTGGACTATTTTGAAACAGAGTTTATGTTCATAGCAGTAGATTTGTTCATGTTTTGCCTTTATTGAATAATACTTATTTTTACAATATATTTATTTATTTTTTCTGAGTATTCTAGTGTTAAGATAATTATGTTATTAATCATTTTAATTTACTCTGTTTTAGTAGTTGACATGTTGATGTATTATGGAGTTTTCCTAAAAACCTAACTATACCTTCTCAATGTTGCAGTGTCCATTATTGCAGTAACAGTCTATCATGCCGCAACAGGCACTACCTGAGATATATACACTGTCATTATATTAGGCGAAATTCGAAACTAAACTTCATTAAGTTTAAAGGTCATAATGAAGAAATACATTTTCCACGAAAAAAGAATGATTTCTTGGAAAAGGATCCCAGGCTCCGATATGAATCTCCATTTAATTCCAGGAAAAGAAAAGTTCTTACGATGTCTAATACAATCGCACTTGTAAGAAAAACAAATATTTATGAAAAGTAAAATACATGTTGCAATAGTCTTTATATGTCTGCAACAAAGGGCGAAAAAGAAGTGAGCAAGAATAGGTGAGAATTGAAAATGGGACGTGTGTTGAAAACAGATGTAGTGGCTTGGATGGAGATGGGTGGTTGCATGGAGGGGGCTTTATCAACAAAAATTATAAAGTACCCTCAGGTGGGGGAGGGGGCAAAGGGGCTCAAGAACGTGTAAAGGTGGTGGTAAGTAAAAACAGGTCTGACAGGGACTAGGAGGAAGGTAAAGGGGGATGGGGAAAGGAAGGAAGACTCTGACAGGTTTAAGGGGGGACCCCACAATTAAAAAGAGTCCAAGAAAAGGTAAAGGTGAACATCAGGAGAGATTTGGTTTAAGGAGAGGACTTAAACCCCCAATCCCCCCTCCCCCCAAACAAAGTGCAGAAGATAAAACCTGAGTGGAAAATAAATTCACCAAGAACTACCTTGTCCTGGTTGTCTTCATCAGCCAGGTGAAAGCCATTCTATGTGGAAAAATCCATCAGATATTGTCAGAACCATTTTCTTCAGGCTTTATTTTTGTAGTATTCACCTACAACATCAAATTCCCAAAATGCAGGCCTGACTCAATCAGGCTATGAGACTTCATTTTGTAGAAAGGCTATTACGATGAAACACCTTTTCCATGAAAATAGAATGATTTTGTGGAAAAGTATGCCAGGTGTTAGAAGTTGGATTCCTGGTAAGCTGAGGTGTGCACCCAGGCCTGGCAAGAACCACCACTCTAGTCAGGGTAAGCTAGATAAATACTAAAAGATAACCTGTGCTCACCCTCTGGAAGATTGGCTCAGTGCAGTCAGGCTTATGTAAAAAGGCAATGTGTAAAGTGTTTGTGTAACACACACAGTAACACAATGGATACACCACAAAAAGACTCCACACAGGTTTAGATACATAGATTATTATATTCTCGACAAATTATGACCAGAACGACAAAAATCCAATGTAGAGAAGTTGTGATATAGAATATTAAAGGAATAAATGCAGCAAAACGCTTAGAAGCAAGTAGTGCTACAAATGTTATTTGAGATCACGCTGGACCGTGGCAAAGTCAAAGTTCAGGCCAACCGCAATGGTGCGCTGGTCGGCTAGAGGACCCAATCATGCCCTGGTGAACAAAGTACCTTTCCTGGTCGCAAACAGCGAGATGCGTTGATGTCGAGGCCTGCAGTGAAGAAGATGCATCAGTTCTAAAGATGGGTGCCGGAGTCGCGAGGCTTTGAGCGATGCACCGGATTCTGTCGTGCAGGCAAGGGAATACATCGTTCTCACCAAGCTGCAGCATGGTGACATGCTTTCTGATGCGTTGATCCCCGGAGACAAAGCGCTGGTTCCGATGTGATGCACCAATTTTACTCCTGCAACCCAGTTGGTGCGCTGGTTCCCCTACACAAAGACAGACGATGCATCAAAATCCGTGTTGCAAGTATCAGAGCCACTTTCACTGAGCCAGACACAGGAGGAGGGGGGAAGACTTTGCTATCCCTGAGTCTCAAGCAACAAGAGGCAAGCCAACAAGCCCCTGAAGATCACTTGGAATGAAGGCAGAGCACAGCTCTCCTTCAGCAAAGTTAGAGAGAAGCAGGCAGCAGGGCAACAAACAGAAAAACAAGCCTTCCAGATCAGCAGTCCAGCTGAGTCCTTTAAGCAGCACAGCTGTTTTCAGGCAGAGCTTCTGTTACAAGTCCAGCAGTATCTTATTTTAGGGGGTCAGAGTCCCAGTAGTACCTTTGATGTAGGGGGTGACTTCAAAACAACTCTCTGAAGTGCACAGGAATCCCTTTCCACCCAGTCTGTCAGGCTATCTGTGGGGGGTAAATCAGAGCTTTGTGAGTTGACAGGACACTACCTATTGAAGTGTTTGTGTAAGTCCCTCTCATTCTTTCCTGCCCGAAAGACCCATCAGAATGCAGATGAGTGCTCAAAATGCAAATGAGCCTCACCTTCCTGTATTTGTGGCTGTCTAGAGGGAATGCACAAAGTGTAACTGTCACCCAACCAAAACATGTACTGGAGACAGGCTGTCCTTCATGAGGGTATACCTTACCTGTCCTCCTCTTCTAGGGCCTGTATAGCATCCCTCCCATCACCAGGAATATGACTGCATATACCAGTTCCCCTATCTTCCTCATGAATTCTGTGCACCTACAGAGCTACCTCCTATGCATGAAACCACTGGTGTATGTCATCCCCCTCCTTGAAACTAGGCACCAAGTCTCTGGGTATGTGGCCTGGGTCTTCAGCACTGGACCCAGTACTTTTGTTGCCACCAATATTGTTTTTCCTATACCCTACAGGGCCGGACTGGCCACAGTGGGTACTGGGCATTTTCCCAGTGGGCCTGAAGGGTGGTGGGTGGTTTTGGACCGTGGGGCATTTTTTGTTACTGGGGCCGGTTTTAAATCAGCCCCTTGTAAAAAAAAGCACGAAGCAGCAGTGTTACTGCCAGCACCACCCGCCCCCTCCCCCAGGGGCTAGTCAAACCTAATTGCCAGGGCTAGTTTGCCATCCCAGTTCAGCCCTGATACCCTATCTACAGGGCTCTAATTTCCAGGTCCTTCAAACTCAGTTCATAAGACAAATTTACCCTTTTCTCCTCCAAGGCTATGGCAGCCTCAGCTTTTCTCCAGCCAGATGCAGCCTAAGGTCCCTTTCAGCATGTCTGTCTTTGAGCTCCTCTGGGGACAGGGTTTGGGAGGAGACACTGCTCTCAGCATAGGATCCAATAGGGGACTCCCTCACTGCAGGTTACCCTCTATTCTCTGGAACCTTTGCCCGGTCATTTTTCCACTCCTCTCCCTTTTTTCTCAGGGTCACTGCCCTTTTGGGCCTCTGATTCTGAGTTTAGGTACAACCAGGTATCAACATTCTCAGAAGTGCTGAAGTAATCCTATTTAGACTCTGGTGGTGCACATTGCATCCTGCAGATGTCCTCCCAGGCTATAATGGCGAACTGGTACTCCAACTTTGGTTCACCCTTTGTGATTCCCAGTCCCCTCTCTGCACAACCTCCTCAGCACAGCTCAGCCTACCTGTAGCTCTCAAGGTTGTTGATATCCAACACCATATGTGTCAGGCCCCTGGTATATACACTGCAGCCTCCCCTCACTTGAGGGTTCTCATCCTCTGTTGATGCTTGCAGCCTCTTGTCTTCCTCATAGGCTCCGGAGGTGACTTCAAAGCAACTATATGACGTGTAAAAGGAACCCTTTTAACCCAGACCTGTCTGCCAGGCTTTCTGTGGGGGGTAAATCAGTGCTTTGCGTGTGGACAGGACACTACCTATTGAAGTCAACCCATCCCATTCCTCCCTGCACAGGAAGACTCATCAGGATGCAGATGAATGCAGATGAGTCTCAGAATGCAGAGCCTCACCTTCCTGTTTGTAACTGTCTAGAAGGAATGCACAAAATGTAGCTGTCACCCAACCCAGGCATGTATTGTAGACAGGCTGTCAGGCACAAAGAGCAGTAAGTGCAGAGAAATATCCACTTTCTAAAAGTGCCATTTCTAAATAGAAATGTTAAATCCAACTTCACCAGTAAGGGGAGATATCATTATCATTCCAAAGATATGAAACATGAAAAAAATTGCTCCTCCCTGATCAGGAATTACAGCATAAAAGTGTATTAAGGAATAGGCAGGAGATAGTAGTATTGGCTAAAGTTATGTAATCTCCCGTGCGGTGTTAAGATTCAAAACTGGGGTACACCTGTCGCTGCTGTGGATAAACAATTAGTTGTGGTTTGTTTTTGTGAACCACATGTGATAGTGATATATTTTGTCAAAAGTGATGTGGGTAAATAATATCAAAAATAGTTGATGGGCTGTTTTTATGTATGTTTGTAGGTTCACTGTCTATGATCATGCTCCCAAAAAATAATTGGATGTTTAGACTTAGAAGAAAATAAACAGTGATGGCAGGAATTCACTTGCGCGATCACAAAGTTAAGCTTTGATTGCGTGAAAGGATTATTAGCATTGGCGATTGCATTTGTGTTTGTTTCCAATGGTCTAGCCTTGCTGACATATTATTGGCCCAACCCCTGCCCCTTGTGGCACTTTCTAAAGGTGGCATTTCTAAAACGCTAATGTTAAATCCAACTTCACCAGCGAGATTGAATTCCTTCCCTCCCCACTGGGCTCCGTGCTGGGATACTCATGAGTAGCTGTGTGCGTTACAAATTCATGGGGCAATGGTCTGAGGAAGTCCTGATCGGCTTAAGGATGAGACCACCCCTCGGTTCAAAAATCTGTGAAAGAGAGTTGCATTATTTATATTTCAATGTTCATCATAACAACACATGGAGTTTTTAGTGGCATTTTATGGAATGGTGAAAAAAGCTGTACAAACAGTAGCTTCTGAACTTCTAAAGCACTTTTGTAGTTCCACAGTGTTGCATACGTAAATTATGACATGCTGCAACTGTAAATTGTGAGCGTTAGAAGATCTTGTATTTGTTCAGTGTTACTGTACAGAAATAAAAGCAAAGAGAATTATGTTTTCTTATATGACATAAGTATATATAATAATAATTTCTCTATTATTCCCCTGGTATCCATTGTAAAATATTGCCAAAACTGGAAGTATTACAAATAATAACCACAGAAGAGCAGAAGGTGACCGCTTGCATCAGTAACAAAGGAAGTAAATCACACAAAAGCCCTAACCACGATGAAGGAGATATGAAGATCGTGAATGACAAAATATGTATTTTCTATAGGGACACATATACTTTGGTGGTCCTGGGTTCAAGATGCATGCCCAGTGCTTTCACTCTGGCACCAGGGAAGCAGGGCAGCTGGGCGGCAGAGTGTCAGTCCTTCTTGTAGAGCAGCACAGCAGTCCTTCTGAGCCTTACACAGGTCAAGATACGTCCTGAAAAGTTGGATCTAATGGCACAATATTTATACCTGATGCCCACTTTGAAATAGGAGAAGGTTCTGGAAGTTTCCACACCGAGAGGTGCCTGGAATGTCCTGCTTCCATGCCCTGGCCCAATCTTGTCTGGGGTCACAAAAGACTAGTGTCAAATCCTTTGTGAGCGTGCCCAGGCATAGCCTTTGTGATGTGCATTGTGATTGGTAACAGCTCCTTCCCTTCATCTAGATAGAGAAGAATCATCCTGCCAACACTTATTGCCCTTTTTATCACTGACTGGGAGTTACAAGAAAGACCAACTGCCAGCTACACCTAGTCATGCGACCCAGGTTACACGCTACAGGCGCAAATGGCTAGGATAAGAAAATGCCAACTTTTTAAAAGTAATGTGTGCCAGTCGTTGTGTTGCACTCCTAATTAGATCTGAATCTTAATTGATTTAAACATAAGAATTAGTTTAGTGTGCACTCTGTGAAGGGGATCCACCCTCGCCCCCTCTTAACAATCAGGACAAGTAAGCTGAGAAGATGCTCTGGACACAGTGTGCACTACTGAAGACCGCTGCATTGTCAACAATCAACTAAGAGTAAACCTTATTCATGTCAGTCTGATAAAATACAATACAATACAACCCCACATGTGAAAAGACAAAAGATGTTACATATGTGTCTAGTTCGCTTCACCATCATCAAAATCAGTTTCAGTTATTGTAAACAAATAAAAATACCAGTACAAAATTTATAACACAGGTCAATGTTATGAGTCTCTGAAAATACTAGTACAAAAGGTCTTTGAGTGTGATGAACATCAAGTAAATGAGGTTCAAAAAAGAAGGAGAAATGGTTCAAAAATGGAAATCAAGTGAATAAGAAAAAGGTAAGAAGAGGTACTGAATCGCCCAAAGTACTCCCCTGTCAACAAATTGTGAATGAACAAAAGTGCGCCCTGTTAGACCAGGCACCATTGACGTGGGCCTCCCTTCCATTTTTTTGCTATTGCCTCCTGTGTTTTTGCTGGTCTAGATGCTTTGGGCACTTTTCCCCTGCTGTTCAGTGCCAAAGTGCAAGTGCTCCCTTTGTAAATTGTTGTTATGGATTGGTGATTCCATGATTGGCTATTTGATTTACTTGTCAGACCCTAGTACAGTGCACCATGTGTGCCCAGGGCCTGTAAATCAATTGCTGCTTGTGGACTTGCAGCAATGATTGTGCCACATGCAGAAGCAGCTTCTAAAATGTGGCTCAGGCCTGCCATTGCAGAGCATGTGTGCAGTCTGTGACTGCCATGTCGACTTGGCAAGTGCACACACTTTCCAGTCCCCAAACCTTCACTTTTTCTGCATGTTAGTCACCCCTAAGGTAGGCCCAAGGTACCCCTTTGGGCAGGGTGCATTGTATGTGACAGGTAGTGCCCTGTATGTGTGTGGCATGTCCTGATAGTGAAATACTGCCAATTTCATTTTTCACTATTGCAAGGCTATCTGTTTCCATAGGCCAGAATGGAGAGTTTGTTTATAACATCTTTTAAACATAACTGACCATGTTAACAAGATGGGAAAATAAAGTTTAGTATGCCTGAACTCAAGATGTTAAAATGCATCTTTTAGTGAGAGTGATTTTTACATTCTGTGTTTGAAAATACCACTTTTAGAAAGTAGGTATTTTCTTGCCTAATCATCCAGTGTGCCTCTGCTAGGTTTGTGTATTGCATGTCAGGCTTTTGGATGACAGGGGCTAGAGAAGGGCTGTGGCTCCAGACATCTGATGAGTCAGGGCTGGGCAGAAAGGGCCTGGGTTGCATTTAGAGTAGGGGAGGAGATTTCCTTTCACCTTACCGGACCTGGGATGCCTTCAACAATGCTGTCTCCACCTCCTGCCAGGAAGCTGCACCAGTGAGGATAGAACTGGTTTTGGCTGGGTACAGGCACTCTCTGCTTTCAGAGAACACAGGATCTGTGTGTATAAAAATTGGGGCCCAGACTTTTAGATCATTTCTGGGAAATCAAGAGGAACCTTTGCCAAGGAGAAGAGCCGGATAAGCTGAGGAGGAATACTGCCCCCGTGCTGGTTGCTGTCTGGGGTTGGCCTGCAGAGGGTGCTTGCTGCCAAGGAAAGTAGAACAAGGACTTTGCTATTTGATTTGTCAACTGCTTGAAGAAAATATCTCCAAGGGCTTGAAACTGAGCTTGCCTCCTGTTCTGAAGTTTCAGGAACACAAATACGTTATCCTTTCTGTCTCTCTGCATCTGGAACTGCTGTTTCAGCTGCTACAGAAGGAAATTGCAACACCGACGCCCGCAAGCGATGCCGCAAAGTGCACCAAAGCGTTGCTCCGACGTGCGACGTAGGCCCGACACCTGCTGCAGTGCCACATCGACTCCGAAGCCGACTTTATCATCACACAGCTGATCCTCGACGTGGGTAATCCCCCAATCCATCAACACCACGCCATCATACGGAGCAGTGCTTTTGGCGCCATTGTGACATCATCTCTCCGAAGCAGTAAGGAACCGTCATCTTGCCTCCCCTGCACTGCAGTAAGGAACAGAGGCTGCACCTCCCCTGGGGTCATAAGGAGTCGACGCCGCACAGGGCCTACGAAGCCGCATCTTCCCGACGCGGTGAACTGTCTTTGTTTTCATCCTTCCAAGGTACTGTTCTGTGTGGGGCCGACGCTGCGCACCTCAAGGTCGGCACCGTACTTTGGTATTTCCACCGGTCATAGCGTTGTTATAACTCCAAGTGGAGTTATTTGTTGCTATAAGCTTTATTTTTGTGAATAACCTATTTTTGAGGGTATATCTTGATACCTGTACTGTGGATTTTTGTCATTTGGTCTTGTTTTGGTTTAGACAAAAAATATTTATTTTTCTAAACTGGTGTAGTGTCCAGTTGTAGTGTTTTCACTGTATTACTGTATGTGTTCACAAATGCTTTACACACTGCCTCTGAGATAAGCCTGTCTGCTCATGCCAAGCTACCAAGAGTGTGAGATGGGGTTATTTTAGGAGTGTATCCTCCTTACCCTGACTAGAAGCAAGGGCCCCTATTAGGACAAAGGTACCTACCACTGCCAACTAGAGACTATACTAGTGACTATAAGTGAACTGTTCCTAACATCACCACCAATAGATCCAGGATATAACAACATTCTTTACCATGTGAAAAAACTCCACATGCTCAAAAGAAGTCCAGGATATCCCTGACTCCAATGGAAACCGATAAATCATCGCTGCAATGAGCGGAGAAACAATGTTTCAGAGAAAACATGACCAAAGCGAAACAGATTGAATAAATGGGCTAAAAAACGATATCTTACCGCTAGTGCTCAAAACGTTGTGTAATGGTAAGAAGTTATCTCCAGCTATAAAAGAAAAATGTAGACTAAATGGACCGTGCCCTTTCCATCGTCAAAAAGAAAAATAAATACAAGTGAAATAGCCTACCGGTGTACTTACCAGAAGCCGAAAGATCATGCTCTTCTACAAAACAAACCTGAGTGCTTAACAGAGGCTTGCAAAGACGCGTGAATGTGTTTACATTTGAATACATGCATGTACAGGTTATAGAAAGAGAACTGAGGAAACAGCCCACCAACTATGAGTACAACTCACCAGTGGATAAAGTTAAATTGAAAAAGGAAAGGAAAGGAAAAAAAGAATTTCAGATGTAGACACCAGTAATGCAAAAGTTTATATGCTACTACGTTAACTGAGAGAGACAAAATCATTCAACATGTCTTGCCTTGATATACAAATGCAAAGACAAAGCAGCACAACAGTAAATGATTAATAAAAAACAAGTATGGAAAGGAGACAGTTCAATGCAGCAATCACAGCTATTAATGAAAAACAAACAAATATAAATATAAAAAGAAGACAGATCAATGCTGCCGTCACAATATGGGTAAATGTTCAAGAAAACATGAATATACAATGTGAAGGGAAACAGTAACCTCCTATTTAACAATTGTTTACAAAACAAACACAAGGAAAAAGATGTGGTTGGCCCCGCAGCGGGCTTCAGTAGTGCACACTGTGACCAGAGCATATGCTCAATTACTTGTCTTAACTTTTTAAAAGTGGCATTTTCAGAATTTTGACTTAAAATCCAACTTTACCATTAAAGAGGACTTTTAAGAGCAATTCTTTAAACACCAAACTTGAGATTCCTACCTGCACCCAATTGAAAGTTATCACTCATTAAAGGTAATAAGTTAACCCAATGTTATTCTATGAGAGAAGTAGGCCTCACAGTAGTGAAAAACTCATTTTGAGTTTTTCAATACCGGGACATGTAAAACTTAAACGTACATGGCCATCCTCTTAATCACAGTGCACCCTGCCCTATGGTTTTCTAGGCCCTACCTTAGGGGTGAAATATATGTATTAAAAACGAGTTTTAGGCCTACAATAGGGCTTATTTTGGCAACTAAAATTGGTAGGTTAAAACTGCACACACAGGCGGCAATAGCAGTCCTGAGACATGTATAAAGGGCTTCTTAAGTAGGTGGCACAATCAGTTATGCAGGCCTACTGTAGCATCTAATTTACAGGCCCTGAGTGCATACAGTACCACTTTAATAGTGACATACAAGTAATTTAAATAGGTCACTTGGGTGGAAGCCAATTTTGCCATGTTTAAAGGAGAGAGCACAAACACTTTAGCACGGTTACCAGTGGTAAAGTGCACAAAGTCCTAAAAGCCAACACAATTTGGTTCAGAAAGCAGGAGGGGTGAAGGCAAAAGGTTTTGGAGTTACCCTGCAGGCAGCGGCAACTCCAATACCCCAGAACTGTCATAGCATGATTAACACAAACACCTCTTGAGCATGTTTACATAACCAAAAGGAGCAGCATGGAAAATTAAAGGCATATAATAATGAGTAAAGTTATTTCTCTCATGCATATCAGAGGAGGCACTTGTTATGTTATATAGCTTATAGAGCACACAGCTGCCCCAACAAAGGGGCGTCCCGGCGCTAATAACAGTCAGATGGGAAGACCCCCCAAAAAGGAGGGTGGATTTACAGTGAAGGGAAGAGATGAGTCTTAGTTGCCTTACGGAATGCCAAGTAATTATTTAAGCTACGAATAGACAGTGGGAGAAAATTCCAAAGTTTGGCTGCCAGTGTGCGGAAAGCGTTCCCCCAGCCCGTACTCTCCTTAACCTAGGAACAGCCGCCAAATGTTGGCCCGTAGAATGAAGTTGGTGGGAGGGACTGTAAGGCAAGAGCAGGGTGGCCAGCATGCCAGGAGAAGAAGAGTTCAAGATTTTAAAAGCGATGCAAAGGGACTTAAACTCCACTTGTCTGGCCACCGGCAACCAAGGTAGTCGGCGAAAGGCAGCAGAGGTAGAGCAAGTTCTCGGGAGGCCAAGAAGAGTTCTGGCTGCTGCATTCTGAACCCTCTGTAATCTCAAGATCTCTGACTTGCTGGTCCCCAAGTAGAGCGAGCTGGCCTAATCCAATCTCAACAAAATGGCAGCCTGGATGATAACCTGTTGAGTGGACGGATCAAAGTAACCTAACAATGGTTTAAGCCCCCACAGAATACCAATGCAGGTCTATGCCATTTTCTTGGTTTGGGCCTGAAAGCTGAGTGCTGAGTCCACCCAAACACCCAGATGTTTTACGATCTGTTTGGGGGTGGGAGCTTAGCCCAAGGTTATAGGCCACCAATGCTGACTCCACAGCTCTCCGTCCCGCCCAACCAACAGGACTTCAGTCTTGCTTGCGTTAAGCTGCAGACAATTGTCAGACATCCACTCAGCAATAGCCACAAGATCACTCCGGAACATGGAGGCATCCTGCGCTGAGTTGCCAGAGAGTGCACCTACCACCTATGTATCGTAGGCATATGATACTATTGTCAGGCCTCTGCTCCAAGCCAGCACTGCTAGAGATTGAAGTTACATACCAAATGTCCATAAGTTCAATATTAAAGTACTTCAGACTCTAAATTGTCCTTGTCTCTGTCCTTCTGGGCCCAACTGCCAAGACCTTCATTTATTTATTGTTACACCATTTGGGACAACCTGTTCAAGTCCAATGAACTGTCATTCACAGATGCAGCAGCCATCCCAGCTGCACCTACATGGGATTGGCAATGGGTTGGTTGGGTTGTGTCCATGGAGGCCTCATTCCAGGTTGTATAAAAACTTTTCAAGTCTACTGGGCCTTCAAATTTCATATTCTTCCCAACAATTGTAAGCCGCATTTTTGCCACCTCCCTACCTGGTAGTTTTTACTCGCAATCTAGGTCAAAGATAAAGAATACTTTTTCATTTTAGTGGGGTGTTATTCGGAAAATCTGTGACAGTGAAGACATTATGATTTTTAAGCAGGATGGGCCTTTTGTGTTTTTTAGCTAATTGCATAATGTGTCAGGTCTGCATCTATTTTAAAATGTACATAATTATGGGTTTTGGGATGTCCTACCTCCTTGAGTCCGTTGACTGCGTAATGTGCACCCATTAAAACCCCATTGGGGTTGAAATTCAAATTGTACTACCTCTTGGATAAAGGAAGTTAGGAAATCCATTACGTTGTTCTATTGAGCAGCTTCAGGTACCCCCAAGATGCGGAAAATATTGAGTCTATGTCTGTTCTCCATATCGATTAATTTTCTCAGGAGGGTTCGGATTTCTAGTCCTAGGTCGGTAGGACCCCTAACCGTCAATCAAAGGGCACAATTTAAAAAAGAAAAAGTATTCTTTTTATTTTTACTGAGTTTTATATAGCACAAACTTTGGTATCGGGTATCAGAATGCTTTACATTGCACCAGTTGCATTACATGAGGACACATTCATTTTTATTAGCCACGGGGAGATTAAGTGATTTGCTCAGAATCACAGGATGTTCAGCGTCATTGCCGAGACTCGAACCCGGTTCCCCAGATTCGAGGTCGACCGCCCTAGCCGTTAGGCCAACTCCTCTCCCCTTTCACTCTTCTTTTTGTATTGTCTAGTCTGGATTGAAATGAGGCCATATTTTATCTCAATTGATGTTTCAGATGTGTATCCCTTAATAGAGCAGATGGATTATTTATCAGCATTTAGTTCTAACATCAGCATTTCCAATGATATTTCTGCGACGAGATTTCTTTGGTTGCTTTTGCGCATCCAGGGCCAGATGTAGGTGGGCAAATACCGGTCGGTAACGGTGAAATTCGGCAAATTTCACCATCACTGACCGGTATTTAGCCATGTGGGATGTAGGGAAGGGATCTGTAATAATGAATCGGTAAATACCGATTCCTTATTTGCCTTGCATTTAAGGAATCGGTAATACAGATTCCTTAAATGCAATGTAGGTAGCACTTAAAACAGTGCACCTCAGCCTTAAGGAATTGCTATTTACCACCAACTTCAAGTTGGTGGTAAGTAACGATTTTCTTTCAAAAATAACTTTTTTGCTTTTTAAAATGTGCCATGTGGCACACATCCATGCCCTTGGGGCATGTAGGTGTGCCACATGTGCACACATGCACATTTCAGGGGTGCAATACCGGGAGGTATTTCAAGGGTGCCAGGATGGCCAAAGGAAAACCTGGCACCCTTGAAATACCTCCTGGTATTAGCGATTCGATATTACCGAATTAGTAATACCGAATGTCTTCACATTCATTCCTATGTCCCTCCAAGCCCATAGGAATGAATGGGTAGGTATTTGTTATAACCAAATCTCAATTACCGAATATTAAGAATTCAGTATTTTTTACCGAATTCTTACCTACATCTGAAATACCGATTTCTAAATACCGAATCGGTAAAATTCGGTATTTAGAATTCTGTATTTCCCTATTACCTACATTGGGCCCCTAGTTCCTTGGCACCACCCTATACTGCTTCAGGGAACAGCAATATCTAATGTGATTGAAGAGGAGATTTTAGAGCATTAGAGCATTTTCAGTTCACTCAAAGAGACGATTGAGTGTTGTGTTACGCACAGCAGTCATTCACAACAAGACAATTAAAATGACAGTCTTAGTGCTCCTGCTTGCCTGTTGTGCACCACCTTGCAGTTGCACTTACATGTGACCTTGAGCAATATATTGATCTAGATAGCACCGACACCAGTGTAATCAGCCAACATGTTAGCACAGCTTTTCAACTCAATCCAGCCTTATTGAAGAATCAGAAGAAAGTAAACCAGTCTTCAAATATTGAAGGATATGCACAGTAATCTCTTGTGTCCTATGCATAAAGTAGGGGTGTAAATCCGAAGATGTTGTCACCATCATGCCCTGTACAAAGGCTAATCATATGTAGCAAAGAGGGGCGTGCAGCCCTTTTCAGAACTTGCAGTCTGATAAACAGTCATGTAATACCACTTGAAATGTTCCCTCATGATCTCACAGGCCATTGAACTGTCATGGTACCTTGGGTAAATGTCAAGAAATAATGCTATAGCTGCCCATCACCTCCACATTTAATGGTGCTTTCGCAGTGTCCATAGACATGAAGGGAAGGTAATTTAGTCTCCTTAGAGAGCAGTGCCTTTAAGACCTACTTCTCTCAAAGTCCACTGCACTCTCTCCTAGCAGCACCTTGCCCCGCTGGTCAGGCACACAGGCAACAAGGAGGGCTGCCATCACCTCTAAAGCAGGTTCTTATCATGGCGTGATCTTCTTGGAGCCAACTAGGGTCTGAAACAGACAGTAGCCCAATGCTGCAAAAATGTGGACTTTTGTGGCCCCTACCTGATGGTCGCCACATAAGATCACGTTTTGTTTGTTCACTCCACTCTAGCCATTTCTTTCGCCATCGAACAGCACAGCACCTCAGCATCAGACAGCAGCACTGTACACATTTAGGGGCCGATTACGATGTCAGGTGGACTTGCATCCGCCCGACACCGTCTCGTAAACTAGATCGACTGACCTCGGTCGGCGGTCCCGACCGCCTGATTATGAAGCGTAGGAACACTGTTCGGCCGCATTCATGATTTTCCCTATGGGAGCATGTGTTACGGACCAACCGTAGTACATTCTCCGATAGGGAAATGGGAGGTGATGTTAATCCCTGCACCCCGTGGCAGGCACCATAGGAGCCCCCTCGACCCCACAACAGGAGGCCGCGCACCCAAGAGGGCCCCGCTATGAGCCCCCAAACATGCTTTCCGAACAGGGTTTCCATTTTGGAAAGCCCAGCATAGAAACCCTGCCAGAAACCGTGCATTGGAATCCCAAGGGCGGAAGGCTGCCCTTTGAGATCACGGGCCGGCCTCCGACTGGCCGACGGGCTGCTTTAGCCCATCGGAAGCCAGCCCGAATGACCGGCTGGTTTAAATTGCGACCTGCTGATTCATAATCAGCCAGTCGAAATTGAAACCGATGATGGCTTTGGTCAGAGGCTTTCCGACTGCCATAGTTATAAGCCCCTAATTTGTGCTAAATGTTAATCATTGGACTCTCTGATCAGTGATTTTGCATGAACATCACATGAAAACAATAGATTATTCTTGGAAATCTCTTACGGAAAGCACAAAGGGCAACTCCCTGGAATGTTCTCTGCCCTGTAATGTTTGTCCAACACAAAGGCTACTATGCATTTGGGTTCTTCTCATAAAGCAGTCAGTATCCTCCTTTTTTGAATTCTAATTCCAACTCGCCAGCACTAAATTCTAACAACTTCATTGTGAGTGGGGTTATCCCACCTAGTGCATTAACTGTAGTGGGATACCACCATGGGCCATTACAAGTGGGCCCTTGTTCCCAGGATCAAAAATTTCATATCTGCAGTCAGGTGTATATGTGCAACTGGAGAAACCGCTACAAGGACAATGGAAGAAACTGCATGCATAAGCCTGACCTCCACCCAATACCTGCAGCATCATGACGGAGCAAAAACACTTAACCCAGCCATACCCTGGTCTGCCATGAATCGCTCAACCACCAACCACACCCTCCCGCCTACATCTTCCATTGAAGTGAAGCAGGCAGGAAATGTCAATGGTTTTGTTCCCTGGATATGGGAAAACACCTGTCAAAGACCTGGTATTCTAGGGTCTGTCCATCATGACGTTGTGGCATGAAAAGGGGAAAAATTAAAAGAGGAGACCTCTTTCACATGTTCATGGGGGGACTTGAGGGACATGTGAAAGAGGGCTCCTCTGGATAGTAGGTCTGCCACTTAGTTCAGCAGATTGCCTTTGTAAGGAGGAAAAAGCGAAAGCTTGAAATAATGATTGATGAGGGCTTTATCGATAAGAAAAATAAATGCAAACAGATAATAACACGAAATCCCAACTGTTTTCTGTGAAAAGCTCACAAACACTTAAGATTCGAGGCTATGTGAGGTACACATACTCTCAAAGACAGGCCACATATTTCACTTGACAAACGTAGACACCACTACTGTTCAATCTCCATGTGCTTCAATCCTCAAGGTCACTGAGGGTGCATTTCTCCATATTTTCCCACTATTGATTTATTCTCCTTGCCCGATGGACGGCTAGGTCGGCAGCTGGCAGGGTGTCTTTTCTTTCTTCTACCTCTATACTTGGGCTAGATATTATGACTGTCTAACACAAATCTGTATTTCTAATATCTTATTCTGGTTATAATATATGTAGATTTCACAACACGGAAACCATTTCACTAATTTTTCATTAAATTAATCTGTAGATATAACATCAGGATGACTAGAAAGGTGCCCACCTGGCTGCTACTTGAGTATGATTTTGGGGTGTCATGAAGAGAGTGCGACGGTGGTCTCCACTGCACCGCTCCTGTAATACCTCCGCTTCACCTACCACTCAGAGATAAGGAGAGGTATATGGTTCAGGCTACTTCCACTCTCCTGGAGGTGTTTTTTTTTTGGGGGAGTTTTATATAGCGCGAACTAGAACCGAACCGAATCAGTTATCAGAGCGCTTTACATAGCACCAGTTACGTTACATGAGGACACACTCTCATTTATTAGGTGATGATATGCTGTGTGCGGGGTGAGGATAGCAGTGCTTGATACCCTGCATGTGACACATGCAGCTAACTATATAAAACAAAATGTAGGTATTAGGAGGCTGGCAGAGGAGAGAGAGGTGAATAAAACAAGCATTTGCAATGCAATGAGTATTGCCTTTGGGACCTTATATGTATTTAGCTATGCAGCACATTAGCCTGGGTGCTAAAACATCTACTGTTCTTTAACATGGAGGGAAAATAAGCAACAAAATGCGAGACACGTTGGCGAGAAATATTGCCTTTCATCAAGAAATGGTATAGTCCAAAGCACCTTCAATGGTCATATCACTGAAAATTCAAGATTTGAAACAAATATTATTGTCCACGGGTGCTCATGGATGACAATTTCTATGGACTGGATGAATCTAGAGAATGCTAAAGTGAATCTGGTATTTTAATGACCTCTGCTGGTCGTTTTCTATCAAGAAAGTTAAATAGAGGCAGTTGCTAGAAAATTAAAAAGAAAGTCCAGAAGCAGAAAGCAATTCTGGTATTTTACAGACCCCTGCTGGTCGTTTTCTATTAAGACAGTTAAAAAGATGCAGTTGAATAGGAAAAAAAGTCCCTAAGCGGAAGTAGACAAGTCCTAGGGGTGATCTCCAGAGCCCACAAAGTACATACACATATAAGTATATACTAAAGTATATACAAGATATAAGTATATACTAAAGTATATACAAGATATAAGTATATACTAAAGTATATACAAGAGGTCTCGGAAACTCGACCTAAAAAAATCAGGTCAGTGGAATGAGCCATTATCGATGTGCTAACGCGGGATTACTGGTTACTAATTATCTTACCAAATCCCAAACTATGTCGACTGAATCGTTGGTACCTGTCGTTGAGTAAAGGTAATCTCGCAATAAGTCAATCAATTTAAGAACTTACAACACTCTAAATGACCACTGACCAAATTTAAGTTTAAAGATTTAATATAAAGTCAAAGATAACTGAAGATACAAACTTCTCAAAATGAGATTCAAAAGGTAAATTGGTATCACTATAAACATGAACTTCTTGAATAATCTAAGTCTGAAGAACAAAATAATAAGTACAAGCTCAAAGACCATAAGGGTTGTCAAAATAGATATAAGTTGCAACCTCAAAGTCATTACAGAAAAGAAAATTAAGGTTAGTCTGTCCCTACACTATTTTAAATGACATCCCTACTTAGCAAGATCTTAACCCTCTAGGTGTCAGCCGTGGTGACTTCCTAAGAAGATCACGCACTTCTCTTTGTCTTTTCTCTGATAATGGGTCTCTCCTGATCAGCCTATCTGCCTACCCATCCGCTTCCTTAGGCTCCCAAAATCATCTGCCCTGTTCTCCTCCCGGGTCGCTTTCCCTAATACCAAATCACATTTCCAATAGAAACGCCCCTTGGGACGCCCCTCACGTGGTACATCTTTGCGCGGCAAACTCCATGATGGTACTCTTGAAGACCCTCGTTATAGTTGACCTTGGTTCCCAGGCTTCTTCTTCAGTGCGCTGATACCCCCTGAAATTCCTGGAAACTCCTACAGGCCTGCGCAAGGCGCCACTGAACAAAGTCCCTTTCATTCGAGCTGATTAGGACCCTCGCACCTGCATACAGCTCGTCCTGCAGTGGGCCTCAAATTCCAGACTCCACCATATCTTTAGTCATAAAACACTCTCAAAGCTCGGTGCTGGACACCTCGCGACCTTTTCTCTAACGAGCACATGACGATTTACACGACATGACATTATCTCCTCTGGCCTACTTGATTTACATGCAGCAGGTCCCTGCACTCTTAAAACGTTAACTTGATTTAAACAGCAAACATTCTTAACTAGCATACGTTTCTAAAATAACACATCTATAAAGCATATACTTTTAACCCTAAGTTCAATAGTACATTTTGGAAGAACCACGTCAACCTTATCTCACATTATTTTAGCAGCACGTTCAGGTTTGCTGTGAATTGCCCTAAGGCCTACACATAATACTGGATTTTCAAAGTTACATTTAATTCGGACATGATTCTTTTAACATGAGAACATGAGGTTTTCACATATATTCCAACATTTCTACATTAATCTCACACCGTTATAATTATAGTCACTCTACTTAACATTCTATACATTTCACTACTAAATATAAAACACTCTGTATATTTCACTCCTGGATATAAAACACTCGTGTGCAAAACATGTTTAAACTAACCACGTGCTTGTAAATATGGTGTACTTATACATTTTTTTCTCAAACTTGTGCTCTCTCAGTCCCCCCTTTGATGACCTTCAGGGGTCATCATCACCAAGACACTAAAAATGTAGAACCTTTTAAAGTGAAGACAGGGCAGTTCCACCTCTTTTCATACTCTCTAATGCTTTCAGACTCTTATATTGAGTGTCCTGCATCGCTGTCAACTCTTCTTCTTGTTTCTTCATAGCTCTCTGTAACCTATTTGCTCTATAACATTGAAACAAACGCACCAATCCCCACAAAGTGATTACACAAATCACAATTATGATGATGGGTTTCAATATGTACCAAACGATACCCTTTCCTAAGTTGGCAAACCAACTTCCAACTTTACCCATTCCATGACCTACTTTTTCCCACACATTTACCTTTGCTAGGTCCTCAATTTCGTAGTGTATGGCAGTGATATTTTGTATATACTTCTCTAGAGGTTTTGAATTGTCTGGAATGTAAGTACAGCATTCCTGGACCTTCAAGGCCTTACAGACTCCTCCCTCTTTTGCTAACAGAACGTCTAAAGCAAGTCGGTTCTGAAGAACCATTGCCCTAATCGATTGCATCTCCCCTTCTATCAGCATCAAGGATCTTGCAGTACTAGCAGATAGCCTATCTACGACTGTAGCTAACCTCCTAATTTTGATGTCATTCATTATCAATCCTAAGAAAGGGAATGCAGCACCGAGTACATCTCCAACTACTTCTGCTGCACCCAGCCCTCGCTTCCATCTAGTTGATATTTCTTTCTTAGGCGTGTCTAAATTCTCAACATGATATATTTTAGGGAAGACAACAGCCAGATAGCATGATCCGTACCAATTATCTGGTAACTTCACATAGGCACTTCTTCCACATACAAAATATACATTTGGTATTGCTTGCATCCCTTTCATAAAGTTCTTGGAGTAATATTCCAATTGAAAGGCATGTTCACAATGGACTTGACCTACATAAAAGTTTTCATAATATGAGTAACTCCTGTGAATGCACAGTTTTCCCCGTTTATCCTTATCCAAAGCAATTGGACCAATACTACCTTTTCTTTGATGTGCCCTCTCCTCCTTGGTCCAATCTGTTTCCCATTGTCCTGATGCTTTCAAAATCTTCTGCCTCCTGTATCTAGTATCTACCTGTGCTATAAACTTTTTCTCAACTTCTGATATTTGACAAGTCAGATTATTCCTTCGAGCATGTGAAGTATCTAACGTTTTCCATGGAATAAACCATTTGTGTAATCTGTCTTCGCTTTTGTAGTAGTCCCATTTGTTCAAATGCTTGAAATTCGGAACCTCTGGCAATGTCGAGTCGAAATTCGAGAAATAATACTCGAATCCTTCTCGTCCATAAAACATGCTCAACAATAAACTGCACGTTATTCCATATGTCAATGGAAGATGATGGTATCTGATACCCTCCTCCACTGAAGCTGGTAATTGCATACAAACGTAACAATCCTCTACTTCCATGGCATCAACATATTCATAAAGCAATTTAGCATAAGCATTTGACTTGTAATTTCCCTGTGATTCATCGGTGTGAAGCCTTTTTATTTCTGCATCTAACAATGCTTTGTCTTTCTCATTGATGTTTCCCTTCTCTTTAATAATGGTAGTTTTCGGTGTTGATACTCCCTTATCCTCCTTAACTGCGGTTTCATCCCCTTCGTGTCCCGCTAGGAATGAAACAGTTACTACTAAAATTATAAGAGAAACCACTACCCCTAAAAGTGTAACAGCTATACATTTTGCCCTGCGGTTCGGGTTGCCAGCCTCCATGTTCTCAAACAGTTTAGTTCTTGACTTTCTTCCAGCATTCACTTCTTCTCCTTTTCAAACAAAGTCTTTCTCTCCTGCAATGTCTTTCGTTGAACACTTGGAAGCTTGACAATTTGTTTCCGCAAAACAGTTCAAAGTCCAGTAGAAAATAGACAACCCTAGCCCTTCTCCATCCACTAAAATGAAACCCCTACCATTTTTCTTCTTCCACTCGGCGCTAGGTTATCTTGCAAAAATTTTACAATTTCTTTTCAACAGTCTTATTTTCGTCTGAAGTTATGTATGACTCAAGGAGTGACACTACGTCTTCATAAATGTCCATCCGAAGTATCATTCCCTCAGGTTCTGGGCAGTTCGTACCACAACATGGAAAGTCAACTTTTTCTAGAATTATTCTCCTTATTTCGCTCAAGACAAGTGGACGGACAAAATTGAGAGTTAGCGTTTTTTCAATTTCCACTCCTGGTACTATCAGTTCTACATCCACAATTACAAAGGGGTCCGTTCTAATCAAGATCACTTTCTTCACCTTTCCAGTTCTGCGCCCCTTTGAAGACATTCACAATATGGTATTAATCCACAACAATAAGCGCTCCTAGCATTTCCACTACTCGCTCAAGCATTTCCAAACGAAGAAGAGTTCCCTCCAATATTGGATATCGTGAACAGCAAACTGGAAACTCAACTGTCTCTAAAATCAATTTTCTTATTCCACTCAGGAGAGCAGGATGAACGATGTTGAGTGTCAGCAACCTTTCGGTCTCCGCTCCTGGCAGTAGAAATCTTATTTGCACTGTGATGATCGGGTCAGTTCTGATCAGTTCCACTTCCCTGATCCTCCCTGTTCTGTGTCTCCCAGACATCTGCAACGAGGTAGGTCCAGTCGGGAGTAGAGTATCTTCTACTAGGCACTCGCACCCTACTTGATCTTCTAAGACCCTCCTCGGCTTGATCCTGGATATCTTCTTCTGGATCTGAGTCTTCGGATATAGGAGTAAGCGTTTCTTCCTGGGCCGACCTCAAACTTAGCCTTCTTCTCCTTGTTGGCCAAGTGGCAGCTCCAAGCCTTATTCTCCTATTTCTTGTCCTCTCACTCGGTTCTTGGTCGCTCTGATACGGATCTGAGTCTGAGTCGTATTCACTTCTGCTCTCTCCTTCAGTTGCGTCTTCTGTCTCACTGCCGTCCTGCCTTCGCTCTTCTTCTGAATCCGTTGCGTTCCCAACTTCTTCCGACACCCCCTCAGCTGCCTCAATCCCTTCTTGCGACTCTTCTTCCACTTCCGGGCTTTCGTCTGGGATGGGAGCTGTTCCTTCTAGAGGTGCTGGAACTCTTCTAGTATGGGATGCATGGATCCAATTTGGCAGCCCCCCGCACTTCACCGCGGTGTTCGTTATCAGGATTACCTGAAAGGGCCCACGCCAGCGAACATCTAGGCAGTTCTTCCGGACGTGTTTTTTAACTAAGACCCAGTCCCCTGGGTTCAGATCATGACACAGGTTCCTCGATGCTGGAACTTCAGCCGCATGCACCTGAAGGGACACAGAATGGATGGCGTCAGACAGTCCTTTACAATAATCCAAGATCAGATCATCTGTAATATTCAATAGAGCAGTAGTTGGAACTGTAGGAAGTCTCATGGCCCTCCCCATCAGGATCTCGTGGGGAGAGAGACCTGTCCTCCTATCAGGTGTGCTGCGCATGCTCATGAGCACTAAAGGAAGAGCATCTGGCCAACTCAAAGATGTGGATGCCACTACTTTAGCCAATCTATTCTTCAACGTGCCGTTCACTTGTTCCACAATTCCTGAAGCTTCTGGTCGATAACTACAATGCAGCTTTTGATCGATATTCAGTGTGGAGCACAACATCTTCACTATTTCGCTGTTAAAATGTTTTCCTCTGTCAGATTCCAAAGAGGCAGGCACCCCGAAGCGCGGTATCAACTCCCTGAGCAACAATTTAGCCACTGTGAGTGTATCGCACCTACGTGTAGGGTACGCTTCAACCCATCTGGAAAATACGCATACAATCACCAACACATACCTAAGGCGATTGACGCTTGGCATTTCGATGAAATCTAATTGCATTCTATTGAAAGGCCCCCCCGACCTCCCAATGTGACTCAGTGTGACTGGTGTTCGTTTGCCTACGTTCAGTTGTTGGCAGGTAACACATCGCTTACATACTGATTCCGCTGCTATTCTAAATTTAGGGCAATACCAAGTTTGCCTAAACACTCTCATCATAGCATCCCTTCCTAGATGTACTGGACCATGTATTTCTCTCGCCATGGGATTAGCTAATTCTTCAGGTAACACAGCTCTCCCATCTGCTGAAACCCAAAAATCCATTTCACTTCGCACACAACCTGCTATTTCCCATGCCTTTTTCTCTGTTTCAGGTGCGTTCTCCTGCATTATTCTTAAATCCTCCCAAGTGTCTACAGTTTCTAACATCATACTTAATTCAGTCTTTTCTTCTGCACCTTCTATTTCCACCTTTGAGAAAGAATAATTTTGTTCCGCACAATAGCGTGCGACTTCATCAGCGTATCTGTTGCCTTGTGACACAAAATCTGTATTCTTAGTATGAGCTACACATTTTACTATTGCGATATCAACTGGACCTTGCAATGCTTCTAACAACAGCCGCACAAATTCTCCATTTCGAATGGGCGAACCAGAGGAGGTCATGTAACCCCTCTGAGACCACAACTGCCCGAAATCATGAACCACACCGAAACCATATTGGCTGTCCGTGTAGATGGTGACTCTCTTTCCATTTCCTGCTATGCAGGCACGAGTTAGGGCAATAATCTCTGCTACCTGTGCGGAATGTACTCCTTCCAGGCAAGCGGCTTCTACAACTCCAGTAATAGTACAAACAGCATAAGCTGCTCTCAACCGACCAGTATCGTCTCTTAAACATGAGCCATCAACAAAATAAATTTCATCGGGGTCTGACAATGGCTCATCCACAATATCTGGTCTGGGTTTCGTGCATAGTTCAGTCACATCAAGGCAATCGTGGTCTTCACATCCTTCGCCTTCTATTACAGTGGGTAATGGCATCAAAGTAGCAGGATTCAAGACAGAGCATCTCCTGAGAGTCACGTTCTCTGCGGCAAGTATAACTTGCTCGTAGCGCGTGAGCCTACTATTGGTCAGATGCTGCGTCTTCGTCCTGGTCATTAACAATTCAACTGAATGTGGTACATACACCACTACTGGATGTCCCATCACAATACTCTCGCTCCTTTCAATGCTGACACCCGTTGCAGCAACGGATTTGAGACATCCGGGCAACGCTGCGGCTACTGGATCTAATGTAGCCGAAAAATATGCAACTGGTCTACGGGCATTTCCGTGGGTCTGTGCCAAGACTGACAAAGCACATCCCTCTCTCTCACAGCAATAGAGTGAAAATGACTTTTCGTAATCTGGCATTCCCAGAGCCGGAGCACGACATAAATCGTCTCTCAGCTGTAAAAACGCCACTAGACATTCTTCATCCCATGGTACCGGATCACTCACCTCCTTGTGCGTCAGTTTCTGTAAGGGCTTTGCTTTCAGTGAGAAGTTAACTATCCACTGTCGGCAGTAACCCACCATTCCTAGGAACATTCTAACTTCTCTCTGTGTTGTAGGCGCATTCATTTTCATTATCGCCTCAATCCTCTCTGGTGACACCTTACGTTTCCCTTTTTCTAACCTGTGCCCTAGATACTGTACTTCTGTCAAACAATACTGCAACTTGCTCGGAGATACCTTATGTCCATTTTCAGCTAAATGATTCAGTAAGGCAATTGAATCTGCTTTACAAGCTTCCTCTGTCTCTGACGCAACAAGTAGGTCATCTATGTACTGTACCAGAACCGAATTCTGTGGCAGTACTAGATTCTCAAGATTCTTTTTCAGCAACTGATTAAAGATGGATGGGCTGTCTGTGAATCCTTGTGGGATTCGACACCATGTTAAAACGCGATCTTCCATTTTAAAAGCAAAAAGATACCTGCTCTCTTCATCCAATGGGATTGAAAAGAAAGCCTGACAAAGATCTATCACTGTGAACCATTCTGCTTGACATGGTATTTGAAACAATATCACTGATGGATTCGGTACCACGGGACAACATGAAACGACTATGTTGTTAATTTTTCGTAAATCCTGAACTATCCTAAACTTCCCGCTAGGTTTCTGCAAACCCATAATCGGGGAGTTACAAGGACTGCCCACGATTTCTTTCAGTATTCCCTGTTGAATCATTGACTCGATCACAGGCTTTATTCCTGCAATCGTTTCCTGTGATAATTTGTATTGAGGCGTTCTTGGAAACTCAACATTTGGTTTTACCAATATTTTTACCGGTTCTACCCCTTTAATCAATCCTATATCTTCTCCTGTGAAATCCCACACCTCTGACGCCACTGCATCTCTTAAATCTTGGGGAAGATCTTCTACAGTCAGAGTAGGATATAGTTCTACACAGAATTTTGAATTGGCCACCTTAAAGGTAGCATCATCGTCGGTAGTCTGTACCTCCACTCCTTGTGGGGTGCAGTATATGGTGCAATTCAATTTGCATAACAAATCCCTTCCTAACAGACATACCGGACTCGAGTCACAAACCACAAACTGATGTTCGTTCATATGATTTCCTATTTTCACAGATACTGGTTCTGTCAAGGGACTAGTCATTCTTTTATTTGCGACTCCTACCACCTGAATTGTTTCCCCTGACATCGGCAAGTCTGGAACCACCGCTGATCTCAGAGTCGAACGAGTAGCCCCAGTGTCCACTAAGAACGTAGTGGGACACCCTGCCACTTCTGCCTCAACAAATGGCCCTCTTTGATCCACTTCTAGGACTGCCCCGAGGGTACAATCCTCTTCACTGCTCACCCGTTGTCCTGTCAATGGGTCAATGTAATAACATTTTTCTTCCTCGATAAACAGAGGCATTTGTTTAAAGACCTTTCCCCCAGCTGCTATCTTCGGTGGCTGTGGGAATTGGGCCCGTGGAGCCGAAGTCCCCCCTTTGGCCACCTTACTGCTTGGAACTGTCACCTTCTGCACTGAGTCTTCTTGGACCTGCTCTTCTACTTCTAGCTCTCCATTTTCAGGGTTAAAGGGACACTCGCGTCGCCAATGCCCCACCTGGTGACACTGATGACACTTTGTCGTTTTCTTTAAAGTGGCAAAGTCTATCCTAGGTCTCTGCCCTTCCTCATTGTCCTTATTCTGACCGTTTGGCTTTCGTCCCATCCCCTGTTTCTGCTGGCCACCCTTCCCAGCGGACTGCATTTGCACCACCATCAATTTCTCCTTTAGATTCTTGGCTTTAGAATCTATCTCGTCACTGCAGTACCTCGCATAACGTAAAATCTCATCTAGTGGTTTGTTCTGCCAACAGATTAAATGTTGCTGTATCATCAAACAAATATCAGGTCTCAACCCCAAGACAAACTTTGACACAAACTGCCCTATATCTTTGGGATCCATTACATCTAGTCCACTGTATTGCTTGAATGTTTTCAGCAACCTCTCATAAAACTCATGCACGGTCTCCTTCGGTTCTTGCCTTGTTCGATCTATCTTTACCCAATCTATATCCTGTGGTGGTACCTTATCTTTCAGCCATGCTATTACCCTTTCGTACTTTTGCATGACAATCTCGGACGGTCCATTAGTCCGAGCATCCCTCACTGGTTCAGTATTTGGCCATTCAACACTAGTCTTGCACGGGGTCCACAAATCAGATGGGACCACGATGTCAAACAACGTGTTCAAATCTATCCACAGTACTTTCGAGATTTTGACAAACCTCTCTACCTGTTTATACCATTCGACTGGATTGTCCCGCAACTTCGGAAATGAGTTGGTAAATGCAGCTAAATCTCCTCTACTCCAGGGCACATGTACATAATTTCCGTTTGATATTTCTCGCAAAGGGAATGCCTCCATCTGCATTACCCTTCCCTCAGGGGTCATCACATTTGTACTTCGCCTAACTGTGCCCTTTTTCGACCACCTTTCTTCCCATTTATCCAGTTCCCTCCACACTCTTATCCCTGTTACCAGCTCTCTTATGTGTGTTTTTAATCCAGTAGTTCTCTTCTCATCTAGATCTTGGTCTGCGTACTGTAATCTGTGGTTACTCTGTAATGCCCTTGTCCTAGACAAATCCACGGCATACCTGTCTGCCAAATCAGTCAATTTCTCATGAAACGCTCTAGCTTTCCTAGTAATATCCTTTGCCATGAACAATAACTCATCCTGTTCATACAATTCTATCCTTTCCAAAGGCAATGTTCCATCTATTATCTCATCAACATCTGATTTTAAACTGGTAACATCAAGCCTTTTTGCCTTAATTTCAGCTTTCAAGACACTCAATTTAGCTCCTCCATCCGCATCTCTCCCATCCCAGCTCCGAGATCTACGTTTGGGTATTGGTGAATTATAGGGAGTCCTCCCCTGTTCCCATCTCTCTAAGTCCCGTGCCTTTCCATCTTCTCGGGGTGGGTGGTGAAACACTCCTTCATGCCTCCTAGCCTCCCTCTCCCCATCCTGGCTAGTTTCACGGGATGCAGGGTAAGATGTTCCATTACTCCCTCTTTCTTCCCTACTTCCCTGTGATTCCTGATTACTCGAGGCGTGGCGGGACCTATCGCTGTTCTCCTTTCTCCAATGTTGAACGTCTTCCCCAAGTGTATGATGAAGGCACCTAAACCTATTCTGAAAAGCCCGTACCGCCTCATCTCCTCCTTTCCCCCAGAGACGGGACATTTCCTCACATTCTACAATCCTAGTATTTTGTTCCGGCTGTTCTCTCTGATTTGTAGGACATGCATCCCCTCTATTCTCTTGACTTTGGCCTTCCCGGCCCTGACTGCTTTCGCTGGCCCCACAATGAGATACTGTCCCGTTACCCCTGCTTTCCCACTCTGGTTCTGTTCTTGTCCTGTTATTTGGAGATACTACGGACCCGTCCCATTCCCTCAAATCAGCTCTTAACTCTGAAAAAGATCTTGGCCGTGGTCCCCTTAGATCCATTGGTCCTCTCGGACCTCCCTGTTCTGAATTGGGACCGACAGTTGTGTCTAATGGGGTATTCCATGTTACTGATCCTGGCAATTGTTTCCATGCATTTGTCACATTATTCCTCCTTTCCATCTCAATCCTTTCCCTATCCAATTGCCTTTGTTGTTCCCCTCTATCTCTCTCAGAATTATAGATCGAAACTATGGGTCCTATGGTAACAGGCACTTGAAGAGCGTCTGGCAATCCCACAGACTCAACCCTTTCTGTGGTTGGCGTTTTCTGCACCACAAACCTTCCCACTACACTCTGTACAGTGTTGTTTGGAGGTGTTTCTCCGCCTTTGATAGGTGTCCATTCCGATATAGGGAGTGGTGTATATCCCTCTATGTCATTTCCATCTTCCCTTGCGAGCCCTCTATCTTCTATTAACCCCACTCTCGGAGGTGGTCTATCCATTAACAATCTGTTTATCAGATTGTCCTCCGACTCGCTTTCCTCGTCTTCTTCCATGAGGTTTCCTCCTCCTGACACCTCCCTCATCGGATACATTTTCTCCACCTCAATAGTCTGTACTCTCCAACGCTTTTCCTCCTCATCCCATTTGGAATCTCGCACTGCCCTTACCGATCGCGTCAGTCTTTGTTGACGCCTGTTCAAATTTCGGTCGTGGGCAGCCTTAATCCATGCATTAAGAGCCTCAAACTGTGTTGGTCTGGGCGAGGGTTTCAATGAGGACATGGTTGCTTTTAGCCGATGTAACACCTCTAATTTAAACGTCCCGTACCTCGGGAACTGCATTTCCTCATTCCCTTCCGTAAGCTTATTCCAAGCCCCAATCCACAATATCGTATGCAGCCCCACATTCGTTGCCATGTAATGAGCTGGTGTACCCTCCGGCGGTGCCTCTTCCCCGTAATAATGTTCACTTCGTTTACGTTTAAAAATCCCTTTCAAACACTTAAAACACTTCATGATTTCTCTTTTCTCCGCGTTTATTTACTTCCTGATGACAATCCACCAATCTCCGCGCCGTTCTCACTAACTGGCCTATCCGTACGCGACTTTCCTCCGACGTCACTCTAGCCGCCCAACCAGAGCGCGGCTCTAGCTAACGTCACACCAACCGCTCAATCACTGCGCGGCTCTAGCCGACGTCACCCGTCCCCCTTCGCAGCAGTTCCCCTCCTTTCTCAGCTCGTCTCCTCGGTCATGCACGCATCCCATTCATACTCTGAAAAATGATTACTTCCGTCCAAGCGATCACCTTTCTTGACTGTACGCCCACAGTCTTTCTGTAGTTGTCACCTTAACTTGGCGAAATGTCTTTCCGTTTCCTTCCAGACAATCGCCTTCTCCGATAGGTTACTCACACGCAGTAACTTTCGACCAGCGTCCGTTACTCATACACTCACTCTTACACTCCCCCTATCTTGGATCCACGGCGGTCAATGGTACCTCGTGACCTCCGTACTATGGTCGACAACTACCCTGGATGTTCGATACACCCAAAACCACTTAAGCTCTGGCCTGAACTTAAGATTTCACCAGTTAACCCGTTTACCAGGTTACCAGTTTACCAGGTTGCGCGCGCTCACAACCTTCTCTCATTCACACTACAGGCATTCAACTCCGCAAGACATTACAATACAAATACAACACAAAACACCGCAATCTGTTCACGCATGACCCTTTTTATACTCACTCTCCGATACTGCTGCTTTTCTCGCACCGTCTGCACCTTTCGGCACACGATTCTTCCGCTGCTCGTCTCTCGGCGTCTCGGGCCTTGGGGTAAACTAACCTCTCTAGATTACCTTCCTCAAGAAGATACCATCCTCACTCTGCTACCAACTGCTAACGCGGGATTACTGGTTACTAATTATCTTACCAAATCCCAAACTATGTCGACTGAATCGTTGGTACCTGTCGTTGAGTAAAGGTAATCTCGCAATAAGTCAATCAATTTAAGAACTTACAACACTCTAAATGACCACTGACCAAATTTAAGTTTAAAGATTTAATATAAAGTCAAAGATAACTGAAGATACAAACTTCTCAAAATGAGATTCAAAAGGTAAATTGGTATCACTATAAACATGAACTTCTTGAATAATCTAAGTCTGAAGAACAAAATAATAAGTACAAGCTCAAAGACCATAAGGGTTGTCAAAATAGATATAAGTTGCAACCTCAAAGTCATTACAGAAAAGAAAATTAAGGTTAGTCTGTCCCTACACTATTTTAAATGACATCCCTACTTAGCAAGATCTTAACCCTCTAGGTGTCAGCCGTGGTGACTTCCTAAGAAGATCACGCACTTCTCTTTGTCTTTTCTCTGATAATGGGTCTCTCCTGATCAGCCTATCTGCCTACCCATCCGCTTCCTTAGGCTCCCAAAATCATCTGCCCTGTTCTCCTCCCGGGTCGCTTTCCCTAATACCAAATCACATTTCCAATAGAAACGCCCCTTGGGACGCCCCTCACGTGGTACATCTTTGCGCGGCAAACTCCATGATGGTACTCTTGAAGACCCTCGTTATAGTTGACCTTGGTTCCCAGGCTTCTTCTTCAGTGCGCTGATACCCCCTGAAATTCCTGGAAACTCCTACAGGCCTGCGCAAGGCGCCACTGAACAAAGTCCCTTTCATTCGAGCTGATTAGGACCCTCGCACCTGCATACAGCTCGTCCTGCAGTGGGCCTCAAATTCCAGACTCCACCATATCTTTAGTCATAAAACACTCTCAAAGCTCGGTGCTGGACACCTCGCGACCTTTTCTCTAACGAGCACATGACGATTTACACGACATGACATTATCTCCTCTGGCCTACTTGGCACTCTTAAAACGTTAACTTGATTTAAACAGCAAACATTCTTAACTAGCATACGTTTCTAAAATAACACATCTATAAAGCATATACTTTTAACCCTAAGTTCAATAGTACATTTTGGAAGAACCACGTCAACCTTATCTCACATTATTTTAGCAGCACGTTCAGGTTTGCTGTGAATTGCCCTAAGGCCTACACATAATACTGGATTTTCAAAGTTACATTTAATTCGGACATGATTCTTTTAACATGAGAACATGAGGTTTTCACATATATTCCAACATTTCTACATTAATCTCACACCGTTATAATTATAGTCACTCTACTTAACATTCTATACATTTCACTACTAAATATAAAACACTCTGTATATTTCACTCCTGGATATAAAACACTCGTGTGCAAAACATGTTTAAACTAACCACGTGCTTGTAAATATGGTGTACTTATACATTTTTTTCTCAAACTTGTGCTCTCTCAGATGTGGCAATTAAGAAGACATTCAAAAAAATGTATGAACACTCTTCCACCAACTGCTAGATGGGTGCCCACAATAATAAAATGTAGGAAATGTCCTAACACCCTGCTCCGTGCTTCTGTGCCAAGTTGCCTGAAGCGCAAACACTATTTTGGGAAGTTAGCGAGAGCGCATGCACCGCAGACAGTGCAATTCAGTTTAAAAAAAAAAAAAAAAAGCTACTGACCTCGTCATGTGTCAGTGAGGGCGTTCACGCCTTGATGATAGGTCCCTGGGTGGAATGTTTCCTGGCAGGTTTAAAATCTAAACTTTAGATCATTCGCTCGCCTTTAGAAAGTACGTCGACAATGCTATATATTATTAAACACTTTCTTATTTTAAAAAAATACAGATTTGTTTGTGTTGATTCATAGATACGGCAACATAGGTGCCAACTTTATATATTTTCTATACTGCCTAAAAATTATTAGGCGTTTAGGAGGAAAGTGCGACGTCTGTTTTCCAGTTGGAAATTCCTGGCGGTTTCAAAGCGCCTCGTTGGAAAAGAGGAACTCCCGTCCGTGCGTTGCAAGGTAGGATTTATTGTAGGGCACCATTTACCACTCATTAGCGGGCCTAGCGGCACTCGTGTCTTGGCCTGTGTCAGCAGACCCCTTATTTGTGCCCACCTCGCTGTGTGTTACTTGGAACGCAGGGCTGTGCTTGGAACATACAGCACTAGGTGAAATAGTTTGAACGGGATCCAAGACCACCAGGGTTTCCTACCAGCAGCTGGGTCTGAAGCAGCCTCTTGTCTCTTCAGAGAGGCCCATGTAGCACTTTTCAATGAGCCATGAAACAGCCTATTAACCACAGGCCACTGCACCCCGCTGGGGCTCTTCAGAATAGACTGACAACAAATCACCAAAGACCCCACAAAATACTACTATACTACTAAATAACAATGAACAATGTGCATATCATTCACTGAAGAGGCCTCTGTTGGCCCCATACACAAAGACAGTGACATAAAAGTGCTTTTGTGTAGCTGAAAGCCAGTTAGGTGCACAAAAGGTGCCATTGGATAGTTAGTAGATATGAAAGATCAGAGTTATAAAAACAATATCTGCTAACATTTACTTCCACATATAACATTTACACCTGTGCAGAATGTGGGAAACTGGGTGTTAAAGTTAGGAAGACGTGTGAAGTGGGATCTTGGTAGTTATTCATAAAGTGGCCTTTTACAAAACTATAGGGCATATTTACAACTTAATGATGAAGCGTAGCGCTGCAAGCCATCTTGCAGTGCAGAGCTGCGTCATTAGGAAAGTGAAGCAATGCGTCTTATATACAACATTACCTCGCATCCCTGTACTCTTCTCTGTGCTGACACACCATAGGCTGTCTAGCACCAATGCAGGCACCCTTGCACTTGTTTCATTGATTGTTTTTTAGCAGGAAGGGCTACTTTCCTGCTTAAAAACTATTTTCCTACTTCTATGTGTGCTGCAGAATGAAGCACACATTGAAAGAGGAAAAAACAAGGAGAAATTAACTTTCTTCTCCTCGTTTTGCCACTTTTTGCCTCCGAATTTAATGTATTCCCAGGTTTACGAAACATTGTAAGGCTGGGAATGCGCCAAATTTCATGGATGTTGCGAGGGAACACCCACAGCAACACCCATAGAACGCCTCTTTTACGAAGAGTATTGTGTGAAAGGGAGCCATATTTACAAGGCCATGAAAAGCCACGCAGGGTGGCTTTGCTTGGCCTTGTAAATATAGGCCAGCACACTGCGCCACCGGAGCATCAAAAAATGTGACGCTCCGGTGGTGCAAGGAGCTTGTAAATATGCCCCTAAGTCGAGCCACTCTGGTCCCATTACACAAATATCTTTCTCTCAGTTCTTGTGCAGCTCCAGACAAAGGGGTGATTTACTCAGTTCAGTGCCACTCATCTTGGGCATAGCAGATGTGGGCAAAGGTTCATGTGCACTTGTTTACGGTGGCTCCTTGTGCTGTTATCTTTTTGGATTCAATGCTCAGTTATGAAAGTTAAAACAAAAAATATATAACTCAGTTGGACCAACTCCCCACATATACCTAACTTTTTAACTCCTTTATGATCACCCTGGCACCTCTTTAAATGCACATTTCTTGAATATTGCTGAACGTATTAACAAAATACAATTCTTTCTAAGTGAAGTTCTAACTTTCTGCCAAATTTGGTTTAATTCTGTTCAGCCTTTTTTCCTGTTGGAGAGCTAATTTTCCTATTGTAATTTTCATTGCAAATCAATATTTTGGGATCTACCCTTTTTCTAGGCGCCCACTTGAGAGATTAGCACAAAGCTTTCCATGAAAGGAGCCGATGTAAATTAACTTTTTTTTTCAAAGTTTCTTGCTGATTCATTCACCTACTCATCCCTCCATCCTCAAATCCTTCCCTCCTCCCTGTCGCCCTTCCTTATATTCAATATTCCTTCCTTCTTTCCCGTTTTTGTTTACCCATCATTTATTCTTGGTAAACAACCCTGACCACGAAATCGTTACCCTGCATGTTGTTACAACGCGGTCGTTAAAACGACTGCATTGCAAAAACGTGTACTATTACCCTGCAAGTTGTAACAACTACTTGCGGAGGAGGAAGAAGGTGTTGGATTTAAAATCCAACACCTTCCCTACTGTCTGCACAGTCTGGAGTTGGAATAGTAAATTATACTATTCCAACATCCAGCGCCCCCCTCCGCAAGTCGTTGTTTCGACTTCCGGGGTGATGTTATGCATTGTTACAACGCGGTCGTGGTAACAACCACAATTTAACAACATGCGCGGTGATCGGCTGCAGAAAAAAGAGGCATATTCTTTGTTCTTCCTTGCATTCATTTGCTTTTCTATTGACCCAGAATTTCTTCATAAAGTTAATTAGGTGATTTTGTTTGCTGAATTGCAGATAGAAGAGGCCCATAAAGCTCCTCACCCACCTGTAGCTGCCAAAGTGGGGATACACGACGTCCCTGAAATGTACACTCGGAAATGGTGAATAATCATAAAAGTCTAGATTTATACCTGAGTGTGGTAGTAGATTTACACATAAGTAATTCATGTGTAAATTTATCTTTGTGAATCAGGCCCTTAGTTTATGTGCTGCTCCCTCCCATCGCTTTTCCACATAAATCCATGCTAGGAGTAGTACTGAAGATGTATCCTGTTTATATAGCGATAAATACCACACTTCTGCGGTCTGTAAGTACTTTAAATAACTGGTGCTGCTGTTACCCAACCTACGTTATTTCATTTTCCTTCTGAGGAGGGCAGAATCTTTTTTTTTAAGAATAAAACACATATGGGCATATTTACAAGGCCCTTTCGCCACCACAACAACACTTTTTCCAATTTTGTGGTGGTGATAGGGGCTTTGCCTTATTTACAAGGTGTGGCTTAACGCTGCCTCTTGTAAATATGGCACCCTTTTACCTTACACTTAGCGTGAAAGGGGAGGGCAATGGATGTTGCGGTGGGTGTTCCACCGCAACACCCATTGATTTTGATGCACATGGAGAAACAGCAAGAAGCCATTGGTCGTTTATGTGCAGGAAGGTGTACCTTCCTGCACATAAACAACCATTGAAAAAAATTACGTTTTGCAATTTTTATTTGTGCAGCATTAAGTAGCACACACAGAAGTTACAAAGCTCCATTACTGAGTGTTTGTGTGCAGGAAGGGGCACATTCCTGCACATAAACAATCATTCCCCTGCAACGCTGATACCCTTGCACTGTGATGCAAAGGTGCCTGCATTGGCGCTAGGCAGCTAAATTAGCACCAGCGCTGAGGAAAACACAGGGCTGCACCGTATTTTTGCAAATACAGTAATGCCTTGAGTTTCAGAAGTGGCGGAAAATTGCGGTAAGCTACTTCTCACGTAAATATGCCCCATAGCATCCAGCTCATGCGTTTATCAGCAGCGATCATTCAGCTCACTGAGCTATCTTGCTAGCCAACACTGCAGAAAGCTCATCAAAAGTAAATGAATAACTCCAATTCAAGTGATGAGATTTCTTGCCTTTGTCAAGTCTCAGGGATCACGCCATGGAACACCTTGACAGTTCTAGTGGAAAATGCAAAACTTGTGCAGTGGTGTTTTTGAAAGCTCCACTTTAATCCCCACATTCAGGCTACAAGGGCTGCATTGTTCAGCCTTCCCTTCTACTGAGTGGCATTCAAATCGAGGCCTCTGATGTGAGAATGCACCGGGCACAAGCAGGAAAGACAAGCCGTTCCTACGCCTCTCGTTTGATTTCATATAGAAACTGTCTGTGTTAGGTTGCATGTAATGGAGTGAGACCGAACATTTATTAAACAGAAGTAGAGTTTGAAAAATAGCCTTGCGGTTAATAACGTTTTTCAGTCATGTATCAAGTTTCGCGTTTCATTGGCTGAATGGAGCCTGTGTGCTCTGCTATTGTGGTTCAGTAGCCACGGGCAGTCAAATAAGTGCCACTTTTTACCCCGAGTTAATCACTCCTATAACACTCTGTGTCAAAACAATATTATCAGTGAAATGATCTCGATGACATAACAGATTAGAAGGGATTGACTCAGAGTGTCCTGCGCTTGCATTGTGGTTCAGCTACAGAAGGTTCCTGCAGTCTCCTGGCCATTTCAGTATGACATTTTACTTTACTATTGCTGTAAAAACTTCCTATGGAGAACGGGTGATGTATGTGGGAGAACACACATACACTAAATGAATATATCTTGAGTCTCTGTTAAACGTAAATATTTTTTATGGATCCAGACATACGGCCAGATTCATCAAGGTAAGGAATTGCGAGTCCTTAATAGCGAATTTTAAGGATTCGCTATTAAGGACTCGCAAAACGGGATTCATGTAGGAATCGCAATTGAATTTGCGATTCCCACTGATTCCTTATTTGCGATTAGCTAATTGCTAATCGCAAATAAGGAATGACTCCCCATTCATTCCTACGGGCCTAAAGGCATTTAAAAGCATTTTTCTAAGTTTTCGCAATTTACCACGAGGTTTGACCTCGCGGTGAATAGCGGCCCAAAATTGCGATTTCGCAATTTTAAAATGGTTCATGAATTGCATTTAAGGAATCTCAAATAGAGATTCCTTAAATGCAATTCCTCGCAAATGTGCGAATTCTTTATTAGCGAATTTTTCATTTGGGGTGATGAATCCCAAATGCAAAAATTGCACTCGCAAAGGGCCAGATTCTCAGAATCTGGCCCTTTGCGAGCGCAATTTAGCTTCATGAATCTGGCTGATAGTGAACTAATATTCGGCACACCTAGCACACAAGCCATGGTCTTTCTTTAATTTATTGGATCACTGGGCAGTTGGTAAATTTCATCAGTCCTATCATTCATTAGTTCTTCATGGACTCTGTGGCCTTTATTATCTGCCTGGAGGTCCACAGACTTCCAGACTCGTGAGGCGCAGTGGTGGTGGTCTGCCGACCACCCCGTTAAGACCATGGTAGTCGGGCCGTCCTGGCACCATTGCAACCACCAGAGATCAGAGATCCCTGGCGGTGGTGTAGCGGCATTGAGACCGCAATATGCTGGGCAGGGCCACTGCTGCCCCACCAGGCACATTACGAGTGTCCTCATCGCCACACTTTTCATGACGGTGGGACAGCCATGAAAAGTGTGTAGGTGAGGAAACAAAGGGGGCCCGCTGGGAATGGTCAGAAAAAAGGATTATGCTGTTCCTGGAAATGCCAAAGAACCGCCCCACCAGACAGACAGGAGAAAACTCCTGATCTTGCAGCCGGTTTGTACATGGGTTTGGTGGTGTGGGGCGGTCCCACTGCCCCAAAGCCAAACTCATAATGAGGACCTATGCCTTGATATTAAGATTGTCATTCTGATTATACCCAGAGGCAGCATAGTTTCACTGCATCCTAGATGAAGTCCAGGGAAATCCACCATCAATTCTTATTTCCTCCAGCTGTTAAGGAGGACATAAAAACATGTTGCACCCTAAACCCGCACAAAGGTCCCTTATCCTCTAATAATCCTAACTTCTTCAAATTGGCAGTAGCTTTTTGGACATACAGGTAGAGTATCTGGATGATAAGTGCTTGGAGGAATTTTACTGGTCACTAGCCAACCTGCAGGTCAGAATTGAAAAGGCCATTTTCAGCTCAGATGACATCACTGAATCGGGCAACAGTAGTTTGGCCTCTGATCCCAAACCTCAGGGACAATCTAGCAGGGTCAACTGGCTTCAGATAAAGTGTACCCTATGCATCAGTTGGAAACTCTAAAAAATTGCCCCCTTGGTCAATCATTGCCAGCTGCATGCTGACAGACTGGACCAGTCCAGGAGGCTGATGCATCTTTTGCCTGATTTGTGGTATTTCATCTTCTTGGCTATTTCAAATCTGAACCAGACTGGGTTTCCCATGTTCCTATGGAACTGCAGCAGCAGTGATGCCCTTTGAGGGTGGATGGCTCTACCTCATGTCTAAACAAGCAACTGAGCAAATTTTTGAGTCAGGGCTGGACTCAGCCCTCTTTGCAGTAGATGCTCGTTATCAGTATTGTGGTCCTTATTTCAGCTATGCATTTTACCTCCTCTACTTGTTCAAGCTCTTGTCTATCAGCACTGCTGCATGCCCACCTAGACCGTCTAGCTTCATTCTTGCCTATCAGGTATGGATTTTCCTTGTCCTGGTGTGTACAACAACCTTCCCTCACATTATTCTGACTTCTCCAGGCATCTTTAGGACAAGTTCTATATTCTTCCTCTGTTTCATAGTGAAACTCAGTGGTGATAGCAATTGGGACATGCGTTTTCACTACATTTCCAAATGTGGAAAAATCCTGAGCCCATGATCAAAAGTGCTTACCAATGGATATGGTTATAAAGGATAAGCAGCTTGTGTTATTGGTGCTTGGGGAGAACCTATTTCCACTCATTACCTTACCAGCTCCCTTAGCTCCTTCTTTTCCAGAGACAATTTTGTTATCACTGGATCAATGCCTTTCTATTCCCTATCTATGCAACAAACACCTGTCTTGACACAGTGTACCTCGGTAAGAGCCCTTTAGACTGCAGTTTGATGCACAGTATCCATCTCCCCTACTCCTCTTTATTAGGTGACCTGGCACTTCTTGTATGGCTGTCTTATTGGCCTCCAAAGTCCAGCTTTTTACCTACAGCTTTCATTAAACTTCCTATGGTGATTTGTTTAGTCTTGATAAAAAACATGTGAATGCAAGTGCTCCCTACAATACCAATGCAGATCATATCATCAGAGGAGTTGATTTATTTATTTGAGTTAACGCCAAAGCGCATGGCTCCCTAGTCTTGTATTTATATTTTCATGACTGCACAGACTCTACATTGTTAGCTCCTTTTAGGAATGCAAGAGGAAAGGAAGATTGATTTGCTTAAGGACACCTTGTAGTGTGGTGAGCACACACACTCTAGCTAGATGAGTCCTACTCATATTATAGTTGGGTATTGACACCTCTAGGTTTGAGTCTCACTGTTCAAGGAGCCACGGCTGCTGTCTAGAAAATGTTCTAAAAGTTGTGGACTAACTCAGTGCCACTACCTAAGAACCTTCTACTTTAGGCTAGTGTACCATGTGTGCGTTCTTACATTTCCATATATATCCTAGCTGACTCTATGAAAATCTTAACTTTATCAAAGACATTGGGGTGCGCTGCTCTGCCCTCAGAGGTTCACAGTAAAATTATCAAGGAAGTATTAATTCTGTGCTTTAGGTGTTGCAACATTTTATATTAAATATGTGAGTGTGTCTCTTGCTATTCTCAGTTAACCTTTCTTTGATATAAAACTCTTTTAAAATCACCTAACTTTTCTCTCCCAAAGATATTCTTGCCCCTTTTTCTCTGGTTTTGTCTATTTTCTTTCTCTCTCCCTTACCACTCGATCGGGTGTCTTTTCCTATTACCTCTTGTCCTTACCTGGATTGGTCTGGTCACCACTCTGCCTTGAAACCTCATGTTCAGTTTCAAGAAGGGCCTGTTTCTTTTTTTAAGTCTTTTGTACGAGTGGACTCTCCATTGCAAGTTCAAGGTCCTTATCAAAATTGTTGTTTTCTTTTACCCAAAGTTAGGTTCGTTGCTGTAGAATCTAATTGCCTGATGGTCTTTACGGGTAGAACCTCATTCAAAGAGGTCCTGTCTAGGGATGTTGTTGTTGCTGTTCCTTGCATCACATTTGCCAAAATGATTTAGAATCATACTGGGATTGCAGTTAAAGAAGCTTCATGCATACAATAACCCCCTCCTTGTCTTCAGTAAAATTGTACTGTGTTATGCCCCAGCATGAAAAATCCTTATCAATAGCAGGTGGGGGGACGTAACTCGCATAAGTAGTGTGATTGACGTGAAATTGCAGCAAAATTTTGCAAGATTAAGTGGAATTACACGATCGTAACCTTGCATTTAGCACTATTTTATTAGTGCAAAGGCAGCCTTGTATCCAAAATGAACCTAAGAATGCATTTTGTACGAACAAAATATCTCTGAATGCAGCAGAGCAGGAACAGCAGCAGCCAGCAGCCGCCCATGCTTGTTCCTTTGCTCTTGGGAATACCTTAATGCCCCCAAATTACTACAAATTACGTGAACTGGCTTCATGGTGTAATTTTCAGTAATTTTAAAATATTACTGAGATTCTTCTGATTACCCAAGCGTGTATAATATTTCATCCAGCTCTAATTAATAGTTTAGTTGCCGCCCCTGGAGAAACAGGATTGGAACCCTTGCAGGCAGATCTTCAGAAATTACTAAGTTTAAAAATATGATGTTATTCACTAATGAGGTGAGTAGAAGAGGGTGGAGGGAAGAAAGATGGTGAGGTGGGGGAAAGGGGTTGGGCATAGTCCATGCCCTACCTGGCCCTGACATGCCTGTTAGATTTGGGGGTCTCTAGTTGGCACAGGTAGGTACTTGTGACAAATAGGGACCCTTGCCTCTAGTCAGGGTAAGGGGATACACTCCTAAAATAACCCCTGCTCACCCCCTTGGTAGCTTGGCATGAGCGGACAGGCTTATATCAGAGGCAGTGTGTAAAGCATTTGTGAACACTTACAGTAATTTAGTGACAACACTACAGATGGACACCACACAGGTTTTATATAAAAAATAAGTATACTTTATATAGACTTAACACAAGACCACAAACAACGAATATCCACAATACTGTACTTAAAAATGGTAGTTTTAGCTTAGTGCTCTTTAGTTCTTACAATTCGACACTTTGAGTCAATGTACCTTAAGATGCGACACACAGGGCAGCGAAAGTGTTGCAACGTTGGAAATGTGGCAAAATCCGGTGCAAATAAATAAAGACGTTCAAGTTCTTCCTGATGCGACACGCTTCTCCGATGATGCGAGAAGTCTCGAATCAATGTGTCAGCGGCGCCAACCTTGTTCCATGATGCCACGACGGCGGTTTTGGTGGCGACACTCTTCTCCAATGTTGCAATACGCTTCTGCTCGATGCGACAACTGCAGTGGCGACACCCTTGTTCTGTGATGCAACGACAGCAGCGCCGACGGCGGCACGCTTCTCTGTGGATGCGAGGTGCTTTTCTTGATGCGGTGCAAAATGACAGCTACAGTGGCGACATCCACGATCCAACGGCAGCAGCAGCGGCAGCAGCAGCGACGGCGACACGTTTCCTCTTCGATGCGAGACGCTTCTCTCGATGCGGTGCAATACGACAGCTACAGCAGCGACATCCGTGATGCGACCGCAGCAGCAGTGATGGCGACACGCTTATTCCTCTTGAGTCACACTTCCAGCTCCTTGCAACACGCAGTACCTCAGAAGGCCCAAAACAGTAGCAGGCACTTCCAAAGAACTCTGGGGAGCTGGGGGTTGAATTCTGTTGTTCCTGAGAAATCAGCAGGAGGCAAGCTCTTTTCTAAAGCCCTTGGAGATCCTTCACAAGTTGAATAAAGTGCACACAAAGTCCTTACTCCTTTCTTTGGCAGTCAAGCAACGACTACAAGCCAATCCCCCAAGCAGCACTTAAGCTTAGGTATAGTCTCTCCTCAGTTTCTTCAGGTTCCTCTCCTCAGCAAAGGTTTCTTCTTGTAGTCCGAAAGTGATCCAATTTCTTTCTTGGTGTCCCAATATTTATACCCAAAAATCCTTTGTCCTCTGAGGCAGAGGGGCCTTTGCCTATTCCAAACCAGTTCTGGAGCACTCTGTTTACATGACTCCTGCTTTCCTTTCACAGTGCAGGGCAGAAACATCATACACCCCACAGGAGGTGGAGCCAGCATTGCGGAGGAAAGGCACAGCCCTGGAGCACTTTGTTGACATGATTCCTTCTCTCCTTTCGCAGGGTAGAGACATCAGACGCACCACAGGAGGTGGAGCCAGCATTGTGGAGGGAAGGCACAGCCCTATTCAGGTCCCAGGTGCAAGTCCTCCCTCCCATCTAGATGCAGATCTCTCTATTCACCACTGGGCTGACTCATCCTGTCCCATGGAATCCCCCAGCCCTGTCACTCAAACTCCAGACAAGGAATACACAACGTAGCAGAGACAGGCTTGGATAGTTAGACAAGAAAATACCTACTTTCTAAAAGTGGTATTTTCAAACACAGAATGTTAAAACCATCTTCACTAAAAGATGTATTTTATCATTCTGAGTTCAGGCATGTAATAATCTAACTGCCCATTCTGACCTATGGAGAACAGGTAGCCTTGCAATAGTGAAAAACGAAAATGGCTGTAATTCACTATTAGGACATGCCACACACACCAGGGCATGTCCTGCCTTATATTTACAATGCACCCTGCCCTTGGGCCTATCATAGGGGTGTCTGATATGAAGAAAAGGAAAGGTTTAGGGACTGGCAAGTGGGCGCACTTGCCCAGTCAGCATGGCAGTACCAGACTGCACACAGGCTCTGCAATGGCAGACCTGAGACACACTTTTACAGGCTGCTTCTGTGGGTGGCACAACCAGTTCTGCAAGCCCACCAGCAACATTTGGATTTAAAAGCCCTGGGTACACCCAGTGCACTGTACTAGGGTCTGACAAGTAAACCAAACCAGCCAATCATGGAGTCACTAATCCATACATCAATTTATAATAGGGAGAGCATATGCACTTTAGCACTGTTCAGCAGTGGTAAAGTGCCCAGAGTCATAAAACAGCCATCAACAGGTCAGAAAAAATATAGGAGGAAGGAAAAAGTTCAGGGATGATTCTGCAAAAAGGACCAAGTCCAATAATGCCCAAACAGGGACTCATTCCCCCACCGGATCTCACCCTTTACCTCTCACCACATGCGGCACTCCCTGAGAGGAGAGGGTATGAAAAATTAAGTTGAAATGCCTTATCCAATCAGAGAACAGCAGAGCAAGTCGGACCCCTGGTCATGTGACTTGGAGGCAGACTGTCACTTGTCTACACTAGAAAGGTGAGAAGACCACCTGAAAAGCAAAATAAGTTTGAATAAAAAAGAAAGTTCAATTTATGAGACATTATTGGCAACAATTGATGGAAGTGTTGCTGTGTAGAGTGCAGTAATTATGAACATAAGTAACTGCATATTTTGCACGCTATCCCAAGTTGTAGGACTGAGGTCAGTCCTGTATTGAATATGTTTTCTCTCCTTCGGTGAACAAAAGGGAAACGTATACTGTTTGCCCTCATTATTTGTAGTAGGTTTTACCTGACTCAAATCAAAAGGGAAAACACCTAATTCAGGTACAATTTACTTCTTACTTGTAATAAAAAAGAGTTGTCACTCAAAAGTTAGCATCTCCAATGTGATCAGGGCCAAAGAAATGAGTAGTGTGCATGTGGGGATGCTTCTAGCTATAAATAAAACACATTGGTACATATATTTGAGGACAATGGCCAATTTGAAGATTCTGAGTCATTCTGGGGGTCGGTTTAAGGCTCGTAGCATCATCTCTCTTTCCTCAGGTTGGCCAGAAACAGTAGCCGGCGAGAGGGAAATGTGAAGGTTAGATACACAGGAACAGGGATAATAATAGCAGCAGCAATTAGACAGTGCATGGTGCAAATGTACTGCTACAAATAGCAAGGTCAAATATTTGACTTCCAATTAGCCATATTTGCCATATAGATTGGCAAGCCTAGGTGTTCAATATTAGGACCGTATGTTATGAATTTACAGTCAGATTACTTGTATAGTGATGTGATATGCCGCATCCTACATATTTGTGAATTCTTCAAATATGATGCACCACACTGAGATTATAACTGATATTCTACTTATTTCTCTTAAGGGACAACATGAGGTTATTATACAATACCTCATCTCAACAATAAATAGACTTTATTAGATGATTCAGACCTAAACATGAACCAAATCATGCTATACGTAAATCACCAACATTTTAGGTTAATTTGAGGTGTGACAAAAAGTCAAAAACCTAAGAAACTCAAGTTATGACATTTGGAACAATTTAACGTAAATTGCAGTTTCTGCCTGTAACTATTGATAGAAAACAGTGTAATTTCCATGGGTCATTGAAAAAAACCATTGCAAGATGCAAGAAATGAAACTATATCTAAAAAACGGAACTATTTTGATTCAGAAGGCAAAGAGAAATAGTTCAGTGGCATATGTGCTTGATGTAAAGATGTGTTTATAATTTCCGGGTCACAAGTTCTACAATTTTTTATGAAAACTGAAATTTCTCTGTTGTCACGCACCCAACTGTTAATATTGCCAACTCAATAATACCTATTTTATTAATGCCAGAAAGATGAAAAATTACTTCACACATTTAACAATTTATTATCTCAATTAAACAAATATTAATAAATAAAAAATAATCAATGCCTTTAATATAAATAAATTACATTCCACCCTATTCCCCTATAAACCCACAACCCACTACGTATCTAAAAACGCAAAATTCAAAGTATGTTTTTTTAATAAATTCAAAAAATTCAACACATATATTAAAAATACAAACAATTATTATTCCAAAAAATGTAGTACACATACACATAGAATAAATACTAAAATACATAACATTAATAAGCAAACAATATTTTTAACAACAATATTTTTGCAAATGATATTAAACACTTCGTTATTTCTGAGCCACGATATTTGCAACTCGATATTTGTGGAAGTCGATTTTTTTGCATCGACATTCTGTCTCTGCACCTTCCTGGCTTGTACTGCCATGCAAACCCTTGACAGAGTCAGGCAGGGAAACACAGAATTACCCCAGATTTGCAAGGACAAATCTCCTTGTGCATGAAATTTCTTTTTGCTTCACAGAACAGAACAACCTTTCTCTTTGGGGGATTTTTGTATAAAAAATGCAGAAAAGCCAGAAACAGCATGGCAGCCTGTTAGGAATTCAGTCTTGCTTAATATGAATGTACTCCATGGTTGAGTGCATTTCGTCAAATTCATCTTCGCCGACATGGCGGGGTCTCTGAATTTGGAGGGAGGTCTCTACTGGGCATGAAGAGACAAAGCAACCCACTGCACTGACAGCCTACTGTGACACCCATCCAGTGCTTAAGGATTACATTCTTTTTAACTGCCTGTATTTTAACCTCTGACCATTGCGTAACCAGCATAATATATGATCAAAAAGAGGACTCTCAGACTTCCCCAATACATATAAAAATTGAGAAAATTGTCACACACCTATGGTACTTGCATCAGCCACATGGCTGCCCAGACCAAGCACTTCAGAGCCAAGAATACTAACATTTTCCAGAGGTCTGGTCTATGAGCGTTAGGGGGTGATGCCCCCCACTTGATTCTAATATGGCACCAAGAAAGGCAGTGTGGTTTTAAGGCTCGCAAGCTTCATAAGTGTCCTCCTAGAGTACGCTCATGGAGTCACTGGGTATTCCAGCTGGCTGGCCATGCTCTTGTGGTGTAAGCTGAAAGAACCCCTCAAGCCTTGCTTCCAGGTTGCTGTGGAGGAGGAGGCTAACATTTTCTGGCTCTGGGCATGCAAGTAATCATTGGGATTAACTTCCTTGGGAGGCACAAACATCCCATGGCATAAGGAGAGTCCTAGGGTACTCTGCACATGTGTAGTATTTACGATCATGGAGATCCTTCAAAGTCCCCTCTTGCCAGGTGTGTTTGCATTACTCAAGAAAAGTAATACTGAAATATTGCTGTTGTCCTCTTCCCAGGAAAATAACAGGAACGCATTACATCTTTCATATTTTGATTATATATGACTTCCAACAAATTAAATGCATCATTTAATAGCTATTTATTTGCAGCTCCGAGCAGAGATAAATTAAAAGTATCAAACTTAGTCTGGTGTTTCATTTCATGATATCAGAGTTCATAATACTTTTGACATACTTTTAAAATGTCTTCTCACTCATTGCCATTACCAGTGGCGGCTCCTCAGGAATGGCGGAGGAGCATCTCCACCCTTAGTGCAGAATGAAAAATAAAACGATAATAAAATAATTTCAATGTTGTTTTATTTTTCACTAATATTAAAGGGGGGAACCCAATTAACCAACAGGCATCTGGGTGAACAATACAAAGATAATAAAGGTGATGCCTATGGAGCATTTACAAATATTTTATAGGAACAGATACCCTTAATTATCTCTTCCACAATACAATTACTCTTGTAGGAAATGAATCATGAGTTTCTTACTCTCATTCGACTAGCTAGCAATCCACCAAATAAAAAATCAATAAAAAAATCAAGACAATCTAAAAAGATTAGTAGTTAGTTTATATACTTCATTTAATAAACCATGTATTTCTCAAAAGGTTGATTCTTTAACCGCAGCTGTTCATTCTTTTGGAAATATGTGTTACACGGAATGGACTTGCAGTCCTTTTTTATGCTGCAATGGTTTTATCGCAAAGAAAAGAATACAAATGTGAGTTGAGTCACTACCCTATGAAAACTATCTAAAGAAATACATCTCAAGGTATAGGATAATGAATGCAGAACAATGCTGAATTGTTCATGAAATGTAATGGGGCAAATAGATAGATGGATAAAAGTATGTGCATGGAATATTTGTTCAGAATATAATACAATTATTTGATAAAAATGACTGCATCCCTTTTAGGGGAGAAAAATGGGAAAGAAATCCAAACATGTTCTTGTTCTGGCCCTACTGCTCAATGCACATGGCTGAAAGTCATGGATTGCATGTTTTGTGTGTAGCAAGGGCCTATAGGACCAATGTGTGGCATTGCAAAAGGACATACTCTATGATTTATGGTAGCATCAGCACAAGCTGCACATAGAGAGACCTGTACCTGCAGCCCACACCCAAAGGACATGCACAACAGGTGGACTGAGCATAAGATATGCTCAAAGGCTAACCTGTGCCCTGTGGCAGAAATGCATGAACAAATGGTGCACATAGAGGGAGCATGTGCAAATGTACATTTTCCTCAAACGTATGCATGGAGAATTTTCTACATCTTTAAATTTCTGCATTAATACACTGTGCGATTTTACCCATGCCTAATTTGAGCAGGAGGTTCCCAGTGCTCGGCACCAGCACTTAATTGTCAACACCGGCACTTATGACAGAAGCCTCATGGTGGCGCTGTTTGTGCAATTAAGGGGCCTCAATCAGTCCAATTTGTCACACTTGTAGCAGTGTTCTGGTCAGTAGTTGTATAGGTACGGTCATTGGCAGCGCTGTTAGGCAGGATGGTGCAAGCTATGCGGTTTCCTCCAGGCAAGGAAGCTGGCACTTTTTATTTTTACAAATGAAGCACTGGATTTTACACTTTTCGATGCTCAAGGAAATCAACAACTAACTTCATTAATCAGCACCCCCCAACCTCCCCCCCCCCCCTACGTGTCCGCAGAATGCGTCACTCTATCATGGAGTGCAATGGAAATGTACAGATATTTTTAAGTAACATGGAAATGAATGTGTGGACGCTTTTTATATTTACCGAAGTAATGTATATTGTATTCTATTTATTTATATCTTTAGGGGTATTACGATCTCTTAGGCCTGGACCTGGGTGCCGTGATACCTGTTTATGTCACACAAGGAAAAACCAAGCAGACGTGCAATGCCTGAGTACCTTTCCAATGGAGCTCAAGCTAACCCCCGGAAGGACGTGCTGCTTAGATTGTATCTAAAATGAACACATGATCGATTCTCTGCCGAACCAAGGTAACACTTAAAGAATCTCCCTGCAGTGACAAACTACTGTTCTTATAAAGTGCTTTTCAAGTCTAGTCAGAACTCGGCTTCTACACCTGCTTTTAATCTACTGGCATGCACAGTTTTCACAGCTGCTTCCCAACCTTCCTGTTTTTTTTGCACTGGTCTTTTCACGTTCTTTTGGAGTTTGGAACATGGTACATCATGTTAACATTAGCATCCGTCCTCCGAAGCTCCAAGAAATGACCATTCGAACAGAGAGATGGGAAATACAATCCACTGGCTGATAGATGTCTGGGCGCTGAAGAAGAAAATAAAGAAAACATTTGAGTAAACCTGGATGCAATATCAAGCAATTTTAATAGACAGTGTAGCATAAGAAATATATTGTCAAACAGTGACTGTGAATTGAGAGCCAGTAGACAAGTAAATATCGAGAGCCACACAAAAGAATCTGGTCTCACGCAGATTTATTATTTATAAGAAGTCTGTAACTGGGTTCTTTGTGGGATTTCTCATAAAGAGGACGGAGGCCCTCACCCACCAAAGTGGATGCTTCATCATTGGGGCCCTCCTCAGCAGGGGGCATATTAACAAGGGCCCTATGTACAAGAGTGTGCTAACATGTATAATCGCATGTTAGCACCCTTTTTCCAGACGCCTCCCTTTGCATCTCTAATGAGATGCAAAGTGAGAGTCACTGGGCGTACCCCGGATGGACTACCTTGTAAAATATCGCTTATGTTCACATCGCGATATTTACAAGGCAGCCCACAGGATTTTAGCACATGTTAGATTTTGGCGAAAACTGTGGTTTTCGCTAAAAACTAACGTCTGCTAAAATCCTGACTTACCTATGCCTAACATAGGGGGTGGATTATGCTGATACGACCCTGTTATCACAGTTTTGCAGGGAACATCGCTGGAAAACCAGCGATGTTCCCTGCAAAAAGGCGATTTCCCCGCTATCTCTAGAATTTTTATTGCCCTGGAGAAACGCGCTGTTAATAACGCGCTACCAGGGCGATAAATTCCAGAGATAGACGGCAATAAATAACAAAGCGCTAAGCGTGGTTTGCGTTATTTATCCCCGTCCGTTGTTAATATGCCCCCACAAACCCTAGATTTCTAGAGAACATGGTGAGCTCTACCTGGAGGTTTTGTTAGGGTTGTTTATTTTTGGGATGAAAAAAATAAAGAGCCCTTCCAAGAGCTCCAGGTAAAACCCACCACACTCTACAAAAAGATTTGAGGTTTGTGCCGAGGATGCGCCCAATGATGAAGCATGGGACTTCGATGGGTGAGGGTCTTCGTCCTTTCAAGGAGAAATCCGACAACAATCCACATCCAGACCTCCTATAACAGATGTGTCTTATTGGGACCAGATATGCGCCATGTTATAAACTTCCCACTCCCGCTTTTTATTGCTATAAAGTAAATATAAATAGCAGGCTGGCAGTTGAAGTCTCTCTGGCAGGCTTTCATAGAGCCCTTCACTGTCACTCTATAATCACAGTTGAACAAAGAGAGAACATCTAATGACTGTTTCTTCAAATCTTTGCTATCTTTAAGCAGCTATAACACATGCTGTACAAAGGTTGAAGGATGGTGCTCTCCAGCTTGTTGAAAATGGACCTATTTATCTGCCACAAACATTTTTTAATAGATGATATTAATGTCTTTGAAAGTGAGTTAAGACAGTACTTGATACAAACACTTTTTTACCACAGTACTAAGAAAGTAGGTTTCTGGAGATGGTAAAGTGTGACAAAAATGCTTGTGCATATTTCTTGTATGGGATTTTGCTGGGGTGGTGATGTGATCTGGTGCATTCGTGCAACGTAATGCTGCTGTGATTATTGTATTGTGTTATCACAGTTTTGTTGTGACGTTCCATTCTATATTATGAATATGTCATTGTATCGCTTTGTATACATTTTTTCCTGGTGTTTCCTCTAGCTCTCCCAACAAGTGCTGCTACATTTCCAGCCAAAAGAAACACAATCCGTTATAGTTCCATTGACAACCAACAATTTACCACTTTGAGTTAACTTAGCGCTCCCAGTACTTTATATGATATGGTCCACAGTGTCTTAACTTAGTCCCCCCTGTGCTCACATGATGTGATACAACTCTCTATGTAGAATACTCAAACATGCTTGTTTTGCGGTTGCTCCATTATTAGTGAAGTGGTTGAAACGAGTAACAATTTAAAGGAAATAGAATAAGAATATAGACTGTTGTATAGAGGGAATTATTGGAAAATATGCCACAAATATTTCAGCGAAGCGTGATGCATAGTTAGATAGTAATTTGATTAATAATGTTGTGCTTAATGAAGCCTTTGTTCCCCACATGCGTTGAAGTATCTCTAGGAGATTGTTTATTATAGTGTTTTCCAGGACAATAGTTTCATCGATATTTAGCTGTCCCCCAGGCTCTTTAAGAACATTTGTTTGCAACAAGATATCAGTGTAGACATGGATGTAGTCACCTATCACCTTGTGATTGGTAAATTAAACAATTGGTAGCCCGAGCAAGGAGCATATAAGTAGAAGTAACAAATAAAGTCCAAATGTCAGTCCTGGGTGTATTCTTCTTGTTTTATTTCAAGCTTGCAAGGTATCTTTCAGTTATATACATCTTCTTAACAAAGTGCCTTCAAGCCACAGTCCTTGCCAACACGTGTTTCATCCATGTGGCTATTCGCCATGGACTTCATCAGGGCAAGGAACAAAGGTTCATCAATATCGATAATAGGAGCTAGCGTCAAGAAGATTCCTCTGAATTCCTAAGATTTAATATTCAATTCTTATCCATACGTCTGGTAAAACCCTTAACATCCAAACCTCAATATTTCATTATAGTGCTAGCATGACCAAACTGGCTAGACTAGGAAAATTAGAAAGTAAACATAATTATCTCTAGTTTTTTTCTGAAGCCTGACTTGGATGGGGAATGTTAGACCTTCCCCCAACTTTTTGCCTGCCTGCCTGCCTACCTCCCTCCCTCAATTTTTCTGTACTTGATTTTGCTGGTATTAGGGCTCTGCATTCTTTATCTCTTCTAATCAGTGCTAAAGCTTGTGCTCTCTTCCCTAACCATGGTAACATTTCTCATTCCCAATTGGCATAGTGGAGAGGTGTGGTGCAGCGGCCTGGGCAGCTGACTTCAGAGCACAGGGTTTCCGGTTCGATCGCTGGCTCCAGCATCAGCTCACCACTGTAGGAAGGTGGATACCTGACTATGGTTAACCCACATTGTTTGCCTAGTGTTTAGCTGGTTTTCGACTTAGTTGGCCTGGGATCCTGCTATTCAGGACCCCATGCTATCTGCTCTCTCTGTAAAATGGACTCCATGTACCTTAGGTACATCCACAATTGGGAATTGGTTCACCTTATCAGCCCCTGTTTAGTGTACTATAGGTACCCAGGGCATAGGTGCATCCAAGGCCTACCAGGGACTGCAGCATATATTATGTCACCCCTGGCTGGCCACCTAAAATTGAAACAACTGGCTGATCACTCAGCTGGGGCAAGGTCGTGTAATCACCCCTTGCTTAGGTATAGTATTCCTATATCTACCCTTAAATATAGACACACAGTAACCTATAAGTCACTCCTATGGCAGGCCTTAACAATCCTGGAGGCAGAGTGCTTGGTTATGTGTGAGATGGTGCTCTAGCATGAGCTGAGCCTGTCTGCAGCTTTCGGAACCATGTCCTTATAGCTGTTCTATGATATTGCCATACCATATACTCTTAAGTGCATTATGAACCTCGCGGTTAAATACTAACTTTGGTTTGGCTTTATCCAAACATGTTGTGTAAGGTGTCATACACTTTGGAATACTACCCCCTCGCCAATTCTGGCAACGGGGGTAGCATTCCCACTTCTAGAGGGAGAAGACATGTTAGTTCTGACTATCCCGGTTAAAGTTAACCAGAGCCCCAGTGTCACAAAATGGATGCTGCTGCCACAGACACAAGTCTGACCTCCTGCTGCGGGGAGTCCTTCCAGTGAGGGAGGCCTGGACAATAGGTTTCCTGCCTGGAGAGGTGCGAGCACCACCCCAGACAGGATTTTGTGTATTGGGACAGGGAGGGCTGAAAAGAAACAGACACTGCCTGGGGCACACTAGGTGCTCCATGCATAGTCCAGTTCAAACCAGTGCCGGGGCACTCCAGCCCCAGCTCTGGCGCGAAACTGGACAAAGGAAAGGGGTGTAACCACCCCCCTTCCTGGTCCCACCCATAGGAGGGACCTAGTGAGTAAACCAGTCCCCTTTAGTTGTATAAAGGTAGGAGCTGACCCAGGAGACTTTAGATTAATCCTGGAATCGAACTTAAGACGAAACTCGGGACCCTTCGACATTCAACTGAAGCTGAAGACTGAAGAATCTCCCTTGTGGCCAAGGAGTGACCACCCTGGGCAACCAGGCACCATCCAGCAACTCGACGGCTTTCTTTGTCCTTGTTCCCACTAGAACTCGAGCGCAGAGCCTGACAAGACCTTGACTCCCGGACTCCTCTGACCCTACTGCACGACTCCAGCACCGCTGAGCTCCGTGGAGGGCGTCGGAATTCGTGGAAGCAGGCAACTTGGAAAGTCTTCAACTTGCTAACAGCGCAGCTCCTGAGGCATCCTCGAAGCTGTGACCTGGGGACTGAGACACCCCGACCCCGAGCTCCACCCTCCACGAGATCTGCGTGGGGCCCTTCTGCTTGTATCCTGCTTGACGCGTTGTCCGGTTGCTGGCCCGTTGCTTAGTAGCCCTCTGACGACGACTCCTTTGAAAATCCATCGCTGCTCTGGTTGCTCCAGACTGGCCCTCGCTTCCCTGAAAAGGTGAAGTACCTCAGACCCTCCTGGTCTGCACCAGAAGCCTTTTGTTTATCCTGCACGGGTTGCCTTTGCTTAGGCTTGTTGGCTCCAATCTGGAAGTGGACCCCTCCATCTGCGAGAACCTTCGTGGAACAGCTCCTCTCCAGCACCTGGTCATCATCGACGCCTCCTGGTCCGCGTGGCTGCAACGACAAGCTTCACATCTGCACCTGATTGCTCCTCGACGACATCTGGTTCCTTCCTGGTTTCACCCGGTCACTGGCTAGTGACCTAGACTCTGTCCCCTCTGCTTTCAGGTCCTCTTCATCCTATATCCACCGTAGGATCCACCCGGACATCTTCCTCCGGGTCGCCTGCAGCATCTTCTTCCGAGACTCCATAGGAAACTACGAGAAAACCCGACACACTTTGACACCTATGCACCCGCAGCCCGTGGGTGAGGTAACGCGAGTACTTCGGTGCTCCTGTAGGGATTGACTATCCTAGTGTCCAGTTTTGCTAGTTGTGTAATCCTAGTTAGACCAGAAGTGCCCTAAAACTTCAGTACTTACCTTTTTACGTTCCTATTGACTTTCTATTGACTCTCTCGTGAGAGTACTGACTCTGCACGCGCCGCCTGTGGGCCTCCTACTCCTAACCTAAGGGTCAGATAGTGTAGCCCCAGCGATCCTCTAGGCCCTTGGCCTTTCCCTTTCCAAAGTTGTGGTTCTTATACCACTTACTTAGTATATGGTTTTACCCGCCACTAGGGCCTAACTGTAAATTGTGCTATTTAAAGTATTTCTGAGTATAACTTGTTATGTGCTTTTGCCTCTGATCTCATAAAGAGTTCAGAGGAGTGTGTTAGCGAATAAATACATATATATTTTATATATATCCTGTGTGGCGTCCTTTCATTTGATATCCAAGGGGTTACATATGGTAAAACAGCTGGCTTTACACGCCCTCAAGAGTCTTTTAGCCTAAGACTGTTCTGTCCACGCTACCACTAGGATAGCTGGTCTATAAGGTTGACTTACAACCATCACCATAAGGGTTGTTTGGACTGGTGCAAGGTGCTCACTAGAATAGTGAACATCATATACCCGGCCAACTTCTCACAACCACCATGTGACGCTGAGCAGTAGCTCACTTAATTTCTACAACGGCCCCCAGCGCCTTAAGACCCATAAGGCTGAGTACAAATGCGATATACATTAATAATAATATATATAATTTACGTAAAACTCCCTAGTAAAGCGCACTAGATGTGCCCAGGGATTGTTAATTAAGTGCTACTAGTGGGTATGCAGCACTGATTGCGCCACCCACATATGTAGCCCCTTAACCATGTCTCCGGCCTGCCATTGCAATGCCTGTGTGTGTGCAGGTTGCTGCCACTTCGACATGGCATTTACAACTACTTGCCAAGCCTTAAACTCCACTTTTATGACATATAAGTCACCCTTAAGGAAGGCCTTTGGTAACCTAAAAGGCAGAGTGCTATGTAAGTAAAAGGCAGGATAAGTGCTTCAGTGTTTTACATGTCTGGTAGTGACAAGCAGATACATGTGTTTTCACTGCTTTGAGGCCTTCTCCTTTTATAAGCTAGAATTGGGATTTCCTTAAAATACCTTTAAGCTGTAATTCCTGATCAGAAAGGAGTAGCTTTTTCATGTTTATTATCTTTGGAATGGTAATGATAAGTCCTCTTTACTGATAAGGTCGGGTGTATCATTACTAATTAAGAAATGTCACTTTTAGAAAGTGGGCATTTCTCTGTTCATACTACTCTCTGTGCCTTACAGCATATCTCTTCTACACCTGGGCTAGGTGATAGAACCGTTTGAGCATTCCTTCTAGACTGCCACAGACACAGGAAAGGGCTGGGTGTGATTTATCACTCAGCTGCATTCATCTGAAGCCAATGGGTCTTCCTGTGCAGGTGGGAGGAAGGAACAAAGGGGCTTTCCCTCACCCTTCAAACAGTAGTGGCCTGACCCCATACAAAGGACCAATAACCTCCCACTGGCAGTCTTGGAGGGAGGGTTGGGATTGAAAGGGATACTGGTGCACTTCAAAACCACTCTTTGAAGTTTCCCTCACATCAAAGGCCCATTTGAGTATACATACTGGGTCTCTGTCCCCATCAAATCAGACCCTTCTGGACCTACACCGAATCCCTGTCAGAAGAACTGCAATGCTACACAAAGGACTCAACTGGGCCGTTTTTCTGGAAGGACTGCTTTTCTGCAGCTGGCCACGTTGCACGCAATGTGACATAAAGGGGACAGCTAGGATGGTAGCTGAGTACATGGGGCCACCGCAGGTAGAGAGGTTTGGTCACACCTTTGTTTTATTGCCTTGGGCATCTGGAGAGGAGGCATAAGACCAAGAGGTCCATAGGGGTCATCTCCCAGGGCTGTTTTTTTTGTCAATCAGGGTTAACATAGTGAACATTGTTTGGTCAGTTGCATCCAGAGCATGTTGGTGTCATGCTTTTTTGGGGGGTGCCAGAGCTCTGCCATGGTCTGGAATCATTTGTGCTGATGGTCCCATGGTTTAATGATACCGTGAGGGTGGAAGCTTGCATGCATCAGCAGAATGTATTCTGTTTCAATGTCCACATGCCTGCAGGAGGTTTCTGGGAGAATCACCATGGCTGCTCTCAGATTTAGAGTTGCAGGAGACACACCCAATACTTCCAGAAAAGCTACTCCCCAACACAAAGTCCCCTCCAACGCTCCAGGCACCCTCCTTTCCTGCCCGGGCAGCTGGCTACATTGCATGCAGGGAGACATAGGAGGACAACATCCTAGTGTTGCTCCCCTGATAGAATGATAGCTGAGCACATAGGCCCACTTTAGGTGGAGAGAGTTAGTCTCCCCTGTGTTGTATTGCACTGGGTGTCAGGAGGAGAGGAGCAAGGCCAAGAGATATCTTAAGGGGTCATCTACCAAGACCGGGCCACTTGGCGATCAGCATTAACTCATTAGACATTGTTTGTTCAGTTGCATCCAGAGTGTGTTGGTGTCATGTTTTCTTGGAGGTGAGCACAGTGAAAGAGGGGGTACCAAAGCTCTGCCATGGAGTGGAGCCATTCATGCGGCCCCATGGTTTAATGATACCGTGAGGGCAGAAGTTTGCATGCATCAGGAGAATGTATTCTGTTTCGATGTCCACATGCCTGCCCGAGATTTCTGAGAGAATCACCAGCTACTCTCAGATTTAGAGTTGAAGAAACACACCCAATACTACCTAAAAAACTACTCCCCAACACCAAGTTCCCCCCACCTACCCTCAAGCACCCTCCTTTTCTGCTCAGGCAGGTGGCCATGTGACATGCAGGGTGGCATAAAGGGTACAACATGCTAGTGTTGCTCCCCTACCATAGGTGGAGAGGATTGGTCACTCCTCTGTTTTATTGCCCCGGGCATCAAGAGGGAAGGAGTAATGCCAAGAGGTCTCATAAGGTGTCATCTCCCAGAGCTGGGTCTCTTTGGTGGACAGCATTAAGACAGTGGACATTGTTAGGTCAGTTCCATCCAGAGTGTGTTGGTGTTGTGCTTTTTTGGAGGTGAGAAAAGGGACAGAGGAGGTGCCACAGCTTTGCCATGGACTGGAACCATTCGTGCTGATGGTTCTATGGCTTAATGATACCGTGAGGGTGAAGGGAAACATCATTTACCACGAATGCATTACCACGCGTTACGTTTACAACGGGTCACTTACCACGCAAACATCTTTTCACCGCGGGCGCATTCCACAAACGTTTTTACCACGCAACGCAAGCTTCATTCCTTCCAGTCTTCGTTCCTCCGTCCTGCGTGGAGACGAAGGAGAAAGGGACAATATAAAGGGGGGGGGGTTGAGGGGGTCTCCCCCCTAAAAAACAAGCGGAATAAAAAAAAAAAGAAAACTTTAGAAAAAAAACGCTATTCAGTGCCAAAGGAGAGAAAGGAAAGAGCCTCAACAACGACGTGGCGTGTACGTCAACATAGAAGTCCTATCTCTATTTTGAAAGACGTGTTTTGGCGCTGGTTACGATCGTAACGTAAATATGGCGATGTATAGTCTTGCGTGCTCAAATGCTGCGTGGTAAAGACACATGCGTAGTAAAATTCGCCTGGTAAAGCCATGCGTGGTACAGGTAAGCGTTGTATAATCATATATTCGAGGGTGAAAGCTTGCATGCATCAGGAGAACCTATTCTGTTTTGATGTCCACATGCCTGCCGGAGGTTTCTGGAAGAATCACCATCACTGCTCTCAGATGTAGCGTTGCAGAACCACACCCAGTGCTAGTGTTGCTCCCCTGCTAGGATGGTAGCTGAGCACATAGGGCCACCATAGGTGAAGTGGGTTGGTCACCCATCTGTTTAATTGCCCTGGGCATCAGGAAGGGAGGAGTAAGTCCAGGTCTCATAATGGGTCATCTCCCAGGGTCAGGCCTGTTTGATGATCGGCAAGTCTGCCTGTTGCCCTGTGGCCTGTTGGTCTCTGACTCTGCTGAAACTATAGCGGGACTCTGCCTTCCCTCCAAAGTGATCTCCAAGGGCTTGTTAGTTTGCCTTCTTTTTCTGAAGTCTCAGGGACACAAAAGTCTTTCTGCAGTTCTGCTGGTACTGTTGGACTCTGCCTTCTGTGAGTCCTACTTTTGCCTGTGCATACTCCAATTTCTGGGCCTCAGAAGTGGGTTCTGCAGCTGAGTTTCTGCCAAATCCGGCGCCAAGCAGTGTGAAGCCCCACAAAGCTTCCCTGCAGAGCTGACAGCTCTTGGAACCAATGGCAGACAGTGCAAAGAATTGTAAAGCCTCTTGGAACCGACGCTAGACAACGCAGGGCCTTGACGTGCAGACTGCACCCCAGCATCCAAGCTACTGAGTTCAACGCCCCACGTGAGTTACTGTAGCCATCTGACACACAATTGCAGTTGGCCTTAACTTTGAATTTGCACAAGTCACTCGTGACGTGAAGCAACCTTTTTAGCGCTACCTGCTTCTAAGCGCTTTATTGCATTTATTTCTTCAATATTCAATAACTCAACTTCTACTTAATGGATTTTGATCGTTTTGGACTTGTTTTACTCAGATAAATATTCTCCATTTCTCTAAACTGCTGTGGAGTCTTTTGTGGTGTATTTACTGTGTTGTTGTATGAGTTATTTCACAAATACTTTACACATTGCCTTCTAAGCTAAGCCTGCCTTCTCAGTGCCAGTTTAGTCAAGAGTAAAGTGCAAGGTAGATAAAAGAACATTCACCATGTCTAGCCTTAAATATACAGTGTGGTGGGAAGATTTCTGTAAGATGGGCACAGGTATCATGTTGGTTCATAGAGATAGATCAGTTTATGTAAGTAATTAGGATCTGAATTATTAGAGGAATGATACAGAAAGCAGAGCAATTTGAATTTCTGATGTTTTTTTTAATTGCACACGATGTTTTGAGGGGCCTATCTTTAGCTTTTTATGGGATTTATATACAGGCTAAAGAGCAATGGTTAGGTACGGGGTTGGAGGAGAATGTACTGAGGCCTTCGGCATGGAGAGAGGGGTGAGACAGGGGTGTGTCTTGGCTCCCTTCTTGTTTTCACTCTATATAAACAGCATGGGGAGGAGCCTGTGCCTACTTCTAAAGAACTCCCACAAATAGGCACACGCCCTGTCCCGGCCCTCCTCTATGTCGATGACGCAGTATTAATGGCACCTACCCCATTGGCCCTACAGACGCTCCTAGCTAACTTTGTCGAATATATCAGTAATCTGGGACTCCAAGTTAACCAATCGAAAAACTTTATCATGAAGTGTGGTAGGAACAATGTGAAATGCAGAAATTTAGCAAAAAATGGAATAAAGATTAGCTTTACCACACCTTCTCTTACCTTGGAATCCTATTCGACAAAGGTGGGTCAAGGAACAACGCAATTGAGAATAGAAATATTTTGTTTAGCTGGGCCTGCTAGGCACATAATGGCTTTGCAAGTAGACTTGTCACTAACCCCCCAGAAATGATGATGAAAATATATAAAGCTAAATGCACTAGTATAGCACTTTACGGGGCTGGAATATGGGGATAGAAGAGATGTGCTGAGATGCAAGTAACAGCATTTTTTTTTTTAGGTGTATCTCACCAACCCCTAAAAGCATGTCAGCATATGTACTCCACTCCGAACCCGGCGCCCCCTCTCTTACTAATTTAATTAAGTTAGAACCAATATTGCTGGTGCACAAAATATGAACTTCAGATTACACTGCTCTCAACAGAGCAATAATTGCTGACTGTTTGAACCTAAGTCCATATAAGTCCATCCCATGACTGGTGTATGTCCAGCTATTCCTTGGTGACATGGCCCATCCAGAATATTTTGATAAACCAGAGAAACTAATTCCCATCAGCAGAAAGACATTGAAAACAGAGGTGGTGGCTCACTTCAAAAAACGTAGGGGCTCATTAGGAATGCGGATTTCCCACATCCTCCGGGCCGGCGGAAGCCACCGCCGGCCCGGAGGATGCGGGAAAACCGCCGCGGATGCTTTAAAGACCCACCGCCAAATTAGGATTGCTGGTGGGTCTTTGAATCTGTCCGCCGCTTTTCCGCCGTGGTCGCCTTCCGACCGTGGCGGAAAAGCATTAACATGGCTGGCGGTGTCTATCAGACACCGCCAGCCATATTATGATGGAGTAAAAAGTATGCTTTTCCACGGTGGCTTTTCCGCCGTGGAAAAGCATACGGACCTTCACTTCGGGGGCCCGTTGCGGGCCCCCTGGGTGAAGGGGGGGTGGGGGTGCACATGGGGGTACCTATGGTACCCCCCTGCATTTGCGTGAACAAAGCGGCAGGCACCGCACGGTGCCTGCCGCTTTGTGCACGCAAATGCCGTGCATGCATTTTTAACATTGCGGCGGGGGCAGCTTGAAACTGCACCCGCCGCAATGTTAAAAATAGAGGATGTGACCGCCACCCTGGCGGTCACATCCTAATCTGCATGGAGGGACCGGGACCGCCGCTGCCCCTGCGGGCGTTCCCTCCTACTCTATGGTGGCGGACGGACTCAGGTCCGTCCGCCGTCATAATCGGCCCCTAAGTTCGACATCTGAACTCCCTAAACCTTCTGTTTTACACAATCAATTGACACTAACCACTTTTAATATGCAGCCTTACCTTACAACTGTTTTAAAATCACGGCACAGACTTGTGTTTACACGTCTAAGATTGGATACATTTCACAGATTATGTACTTCCCCCACTGTGAATGATTGGTCAACAGAATTGGTAAATTGTGTGTGTGATGGTAGGCTATGGTAGAATACCATGCATGTGGTTCTTTTGTGTAAATTTTACTCTAAATATAGGAAGCAATATATTTTTCCAATTATAAGGCAGCTAAGCTTTAAACATTGCCATCCTGTACTTGTACTTGCAATCGTTACCAACATTAGAGATCTGCTGCAGTATGTCATCTTTTCTTTGGGCAGTGTTTTACGCTATAAAGAAGATGACATCAGGTACCATATAGAGTATAGTAATGGGAATATACATCAACGAGCCATGGTCATCAAGGTCTCTAGGAATAACAAAATCTGGAAGGGAACACGAGGAACACTGTACTAATGCACTTTAACCATTCTAGGAGTATATGTTTAAATGTGGATCGAACCCTGGGTAGTAGTGGTCTTTTAGCAATTTGTTTTTATGTTTACAATCTTTTTAAAAGCACTTCAATGAATTTAATTAGCTGATTTCAATATTTTGCTCTTATGATGATACTGATTTTAACCCGTTTTTATATGTAATGAAATGAATTCGATGCCTGCTTTTTCTTATATGTGTAATTACTTTTATGGATGTTTGTTGTGAATCAGAATAAAGGTATATATGACTATGACTATGAGTGTCATCTGTGTAAGCCAAAGGAGCTCAGTAGTTCTGCCAAGGGAGGAATATAGACGTTAATGAGGGTTGCACTTAGGGAGGCACCTTACTTGACCTCTTGATTAAGATTAGTAGTGGCAAAGGAGAAGGGGGCAATAGAACTAGATTGAGATAGCCATTTAAAAAGGAGGTAAACCACTTGATGGCCGATTGGCAGTCCACACATTCCAGTAGTCACCTGAGAGGATCGGAAGTGTAGAATGACAGGCAATGTCAAAAGCCAAAGGTCAAATCAGGGCAGCTGATCAGCTAAGATACAGATAGACATCAAAAGAAATTGTTTGTGACTGACAATAGCCTGGTGCTGTGGGCAGGTTTAAAGATTAATTGAAAATAAATGAGAAGAATATTATCTGCAAGGTATTTGGATAGCTGTGCCTTATACTTATCAATACTTTTTGCCAGGAGAGGCAAATGAGAGATAGGGTCGTAACTGGTGTAGGTGCCTTTTTAATAAAATACAAAATAATATAGTTATAATGAATGCGTAGTATTAACGTGTAGGCTTTAATGAAAATTAAATACATTTAAAAAATGTAAAATTTGTAGTGTACAGGCACATTTATCCACATTAGGCCTTAAATTTCAGAGGCAACATTACTCAAAAAGCCGATTCACTAGAAAATGCTCAAACACACATAAAGTTCTTGACCTTTTCATGAGCATGTTTTTTCTTAATAAATCATAGTTACATCAATGTTTTCATCTAAAACTTTGCAGGATGTTTTTACTTACACAAAGACCACTATTAACACATAGTTAGAAACTGTCGCTTAGTGAAGTACTGAAGAAAAAGTCACATAAAGAGTGCAGAATGTAAACTTGACCTTTTTAACTTACTTTTGCTTTTCCAATTAATGGATTTATACTAAGAGGCCAATTACGATGTTGGTCAGAAAGGCACAGATCAGCATTCGGCTTGTCCGAATCAATGTCAGAAGCCTTGTTTCCGACTGACTAGGAAACGTTCCAACCAGGCGATTACGAGGTTGGAAACCATTCGGATTGTCCGACTCGGTTATGACTCATGTCCAAACGACATTCAGAGACTCCGAGTCGTTCGGACTCGTACGACTCGTACGTCTCTACGGACCAACATCGTAATGAGGTCCTAAATGTTTTCTTTTCGTTAATGCAAATGTTTCGAGTTCTACATAAATCATTATTAGTGAAACTTACAATTTGATATTTAGAAGGTTAGACATGTAGTTTAATATGTGGGAAAGCAGTCTTGAATGTGTAAATCTTCCACATGAATCTATAACTGATACATTTAAGTTTCAAAACTTACATTGCTGTCTGGGGACTATTGTATCTTTGTGGGAAGAAGAGGGTTGATCCTATTCCCAGGGCACAGAAAGCTGATTGGAAGAGATGAGGTAAAGATGCAACATGAACTGCAACATTGTTTTTGACTTTTTATAATAGTGCGTGTTCCTAGAGTAGGTTACCACATTCTTGTACCCCATTGCCATTTGTGGTTGCTACTGCTGCTGCAGATCCTATTCATATCCCATTATTCATATTCCACTTGGCATAGAGACTGTACCTAGTTTCTTGAACCTCTCTTTCTGGGGAGTTCTGTTTTGATAGATTTTTGATTATATGAACTGTTCTATATGCTAGAGCTTTATGCTTTCTCTCACTCTCTCAAATTAGGACTCTTTATGGTTTCTTGCTGACACTATTCACACCCGATTCTTAGAATAACCATTCTTTCCTTGATGGAACATGCTTAATGCATTTCATTAATGATTGCTAACAGATTTGTAATTGATTTCTAAGATTATTCTAATGATTAAAATGTATGAATTTACTTGTGATCTAATAAAGATGACTTGCTAAAAGATTTATAATAAAAAAATTAACTCATACCAAGCTCTCATTTTTTACTGAACTTCGAATAGAAATTGTCATTTTAATTTATGCGATATGTTGCTCCTGATCTTCTCTAAAACGACAACAAAGGTCAATGACCTGAGAGAAATTCCAGCAGGGAACAGCCTGTGTGTTAGTAAACCAAGTTTTTATTAAAACTGACTGGGAAATTAGGATCTTAAGAGGACTTTTGGTAGTGGATAGAGAAGGATTAACAAGAGCCGCAAGATGAGGATAGATAAGAGGAGATTCGAAGTAGCAAATAGATGGAACACAGAGATCCAGAGGGGAGCCATATTTGGTGGAAGTGACCAATTGGTTGACTTCATGCAACAAAAAAAGGGAGAAATCGGATAAAATGAAGCCTGAGGTAGATTTAGTTTTAAAAATCAAGATTCAATTGCGAAATTCCTAAGGGCTAGATATATCAATATTAGGAATTGCAATTACCTAATTGCGTTTTTTTTACAAATCACAATTAGGTCACCTCTATTCCTAATGTATGAAACTCATTGAGGGTTGCAAATCAACCTACCTCATGAATATGAATGAGGTAGTTTATAATTTGCGACCAAGTAGGAATCCCAGCCATCACTGGGATGGTAGCCTGCTGGGGTAGGCCAACCACCATGTCTTGTTTCCGGTCCAGGGAAGACATGGTTTGGCAGTTCGGGCTGGACTGTTCCCATGAGGCACAGGGTCAGACTGATTTGCATATGGCCATTTCTGAACAGGGGTGGTAGAGTGAGCTAACGAATGATGATGGATTAAACCCAGATCATGTGACTGGGGGTGAGTGCTTGCAATGTTCCACACTCCGTCCATCATCCCCTTTGGTTTTGCTATTCTCTCAAACAGACAATTGTATTTGTTTTATTTTTTATTTACTTTCCTTCATGGAGCCTTTTTAGTTATTTTATTTCTTGTGATGTCTTCATCTTTGTTATAACTAACTAGTTGAGTTTAATTGTTTGAAGTCCCGGTTACCGAAGTAATTTAAGCTATATTAATACTTAGTTTACCATGTTGCACACAGTAGTTTTATGTACCATTAAGGGCCTAGGTAGTCCCATTAAGAAACAGAAGTCCAGGTAATGAGTGCTCCATTAAATTCTGATATTATCAGTATAAGGCGTTGTCACACATTAGAATTGTGAGTGCTGCAGTCATTACTGTACTCCCCTTTTCCCTCAGATACATTTTGGTGGGTCAAACCTGCTGAAATGTGCAGATGGGAAAAATTCTTCTACTTCAGACAATCATAATCAGACCAGAGATTTCCCTTTTACTTAGCAAAGCTTAACACTGATATTGCATTGATTTATTGGTCTCTTTTTGAGGCAGTGGAGTTTAAAAGACAGAGGCTTTCAGTTGTGACTGCCTGCATTGTAATGTGGCGGTCAAAACTGAAACTGTGATGAAGCTCGGAAAGCCTCTGAACTGTGGCCGGAGGTTTTGCTCGCCTCATCATAATCGGGCCCTTAGAGTGAAAGAATGAATAGAAAATGCACCGAGGCACTGATTATGGGTACGGGGGTCTTGAGACAACCGTACTGTCGTGGCAGTCTAACCGCCATTGTGCAACATTCCGTCCATCATCTTGGGTGGCAGTCTAACTGCCGCCACCTTGTTGGTCTGACTGCGCAATTACAAGGAGGGCGGTTGGACCACCACAACATCGCTGCATCGACCAGGATCTTGGATCCCACAGCAGTGGGGAAAGCTGCCCTGCATGGAGGTTGGTCGATGATGGCACCGCTGTGCTGATTACGACCTGCATTTCCACCAAGCTTTTCAATGCGGGGACTCCGCCATGAAAAGGTAGGGAGAAAATCAGGAAAAGGGGCCTCAAACATTGCCCCTAGGCAATTTTGCCCATTGGGCATTGTGACTGGGGGCACACAGTGCATGGCAACAGTGCCTGCACAAGTGCAGGTACAAGTGCAGGTACTTGTAATCATGGCCTAAGTATTATTCCAATGCTTCCTCAAGTTCCAGAAAAAGCAACTGAATCACTAGAGAAACACCAAGAGGATTGTCTGATATATTATCGGCAGCCAACATATTGTGATAAAATATTAAACATGCAAATATTGACATTACATATTTAATATGCAAGTACAATAATATTAACTGTAAAAATATTGTGGGTCAAAATAACATCATTATGGAGGTTAGTACATCAAATTTTTATTATTTAAAATTGTATTAACGTTAAAAAGTTCATAAACTTGAAAAATAGTATTACATTTAAAATATATCAATTTAAGGGGCTATATACAAAGGTACAAACACTTGTGAGGAATTAATACATTTACGTTTTCTCTTCCATTCTTGAGTAACTTTACTACTTTTGGCTATTCACAAAATCCAAGTGTAAGTTACTCAAAAGTGTAGACTTACAAGTGTGTTTCAACTTTCAAAATTAAATAGTGTTAAGTCCAGCACCACACGTGGCCAACCAATGCCCACCCAGCCATAACAATATGGAGACAAGGAATTAAAATAATAGGAAATAATGGAAAAATACATCAACTGATTTACAATAGTTAAAAATATAAATAAATAAATATATTCTAATGTTAAAAATGGATAGCATCAAACATATTTAATATACAAATATAAAGTATTTCAACTGCATTTTTTAATTTAAATATTAATCTAACATTCAATTTTAATAAAATATACTGACCTTCATTTAGTTCTATATATCACTGTTAATAATTATTACTGCATAATAATAAAAAGAAATTCTTTCCTTTTTAAAAAAAATTATTTTATTGAGAGTTCATAGCAGTAAATACATAAAAGCATACATAAATACAAAAATACCAAAAATAGATACGAAGAATTATGCGAACAAGTAAAAGGACAGAAAGAATAAAAAGAATATTAAACAATAAATGGTAAACAGTAAACAATAAACAATAAGCCATGGACAGGTTAGATAGCTACAGTGCCAATAAATCATTCATTTGCAGTTTTGCTGTCCTCCAAATAGCTACTGGGGCCCAAAGTCGCTTACCCATATCCCTTATCTTAGCTCCCTTTAAATCATATAGTGCTTCCTCGATGTTATGTATACCCAGCATTCTGCACATCCACATTTGGAATGTAGGAGCTTCTGTATCCTTCCAGGCTGCACTAATTAAGATCCTAAGGACTGCTACAGAAATGAAAACTAAAGCTTCAGCCTCAGTGCACATATTTAATTTCACATCACATCCAATTATTATCAGGGTAGGGGATAGATTGATTTTAACGTCGAGTAACGCCTCTAAAAACCGCACTATTTCATTTTTAATACTTTTTAGTTTTTCACACCCATGGAACATATGTATGAGATCAGCTGGACCATTTCCACATCTGGGGCAGTTGCTATCTACCGCTTTCCCCCAAGAGAATAGTTTTTCAGGAGTATAATATAGATTGAATAGCGTTTTATAGTGTTGGGCCCTGAGATTTCAAGAGCGCAGAAACCTCTTGTCCATAGCTAATGCCTTGTCAAGGTCTACTTCGGGATCCCCCAATTTTTTGGACCAGGCGGTTTCCATTTTTCCCATATCATTCATCAATACATCATTAAATATTTTATATATGTCCTTAATTCTATGCCCCCCGACTTCAGGTACTCAATTAATTCATATCTCCCAAGCAAAGTGATACGTGGCCTAATTGATTTAATCCTATTAACAATCTGTAAATATTTAAGCTCTTGATAGCCTTGTAGGGAATAGTGTTGCGTAAGTTCTTCGAGCGTTCTACAGTGGTCACTAATCATTATTTGTCCCAACTCCACAATGCCCTGACCCTCCCAATGGCGCCACGCTCCATCCCTGCTAAGGTTTGGAAAGAGTGTTGAGTTCCAAAGCGGTGTTCTCTAATGGATAGTGGCTATATCTAGGATTTTTTTTAACATTTTCCATATATACCATACGTCTTCAAGCGTTTTAAATCCAATTTCCTTGTAGTAACTCCTCTGAGTTCTCCTTAATAGGAGCCCTACAGCTTCACTTCCCACCAAAAGCTGAAAAATTGATGGTATCACCGCCTGCCTGAGGGTTGGACCCCCCGAATGAAGTAGGATGCCCATGTCTGTGAGGTGACATGCGAGATGATAGCTCTTGATATCTGGCAATCCCAACCCTCCTCTATCTTGTGGTAGTGACATATATCTATTTGATCGCCTTATTTTACCATATTGCCACACAAATTTCATGAATATAGCCTCAATCTTTTTTATAATCTTCTCGTCGATTTTAAATGGGATTGACCTTAATTTATAAAGCACCTTGGGAAACATTGTCATTTTTATAACGTTGGCCCTTCCAATCAATGATAGCTGTAACGAATCCATTCTTTTTAATTCTGTTTCCATCGAATGGATAAGCGGTGTATAGTTATCTTCTATTATTCTTCCTGGTTCTGCATTTATTACTATTCCCAAGTAGACTACAGATTCTAAGTATCTACCGTCCAACGTAACTATTTTTTTAGAGCATAATATTTGTGTTTTGTCCACATTTAATCGGTAACCCGACACTTCTCCAAACTGACCGGTTATTTTAACTACCTCCTTCATAGCTAGCCCTGGGTCTTTTGTGATGACCGCTAAGTCATCGGCATATGCGAGAAGTTTTGTCTGAAAACCGTTTGATATTACTGGTTTAATAACTGCACTGTTCATTAATTGTGTGATTAAAGGGTCTATGTAGAGCGCGAACAAGATTGGAGAGCATGGGCAACCCTGTCTCGTACCCCTTGTTATGTTAATCCTATCTGATCTTTCCCCCATTGATTGGATTCTTGCCGTAGGTGATGAATACATGGCCTGTATGGCTTGACAGAATCTAGGACCAAATCCCCTTGCCTCCAGAACCTTCCATAGAAAACTCCATCTGACGCGATCAAATGCCTTCTCCGCATCGAGGAGGATCATTGCAACCCCCTCCCCCCTAGCAACACCGATGTCAAATATGGTGATAGCTCTCCTAATAGGATCTGTGGTGCCCCTTCCTGGGATAAACCCATGCTGCCAGGGGGAAACCAGGGACGCAATAATCCTCCCCATGCGAGTGGCCATAATTTTTGCATATAGCTTGTTATCACTGTTGATCAATGATATTGGTCTGTAGGAGCCCGGGTTGGTCTTTGGTTTTCCTTTTTTATGAAAGATCACTATATTAGTTTCTTGCCAAGACTCCGGTATTATTCCGGTATTCATAATGCCATTAAATAGATCTAAAAGCATTGGCGTTGTTTCTTCCATTAGACTTTTGTATAGCTCTATCGGTATAGCGTCTGGGCCCGCAGCCTTACCGCTTGCCAGGTCTTGCAGAGCTTCCAATACCTCTGACAGTGTGATATCTTGTTCCAGGGATTCGATCTGGACCGGTTTTAACTTACTACCCATGTCTAGCCAACTTATATTTTGGGCCTCTACACCTGCTTCCTCCTGATATAGATCTTGATAGAATTTTCTAAACACCTCCAGAATTTCACCTGATTTATCGTATATTTGGCCCTGAAATTCAATTTGTGTCACTATGTTTTTACTTGCCACCTGTCTGATACGTAGGGCCAGGGCTCTACCTGCTTGCTCGCCAGTTTCATAAAGGCGTGATCTCTGTGCCTGATAATTTGCTGCCGCCTTTCTTGCTAGTTGTTTCTGAATTTCTGCTTTTAGGGAGTTTACTCTATGTAGACTCTCGACAGATTGAGCACCTACCGTTATATCTTGTCTGTGTTGTGTCTCTGCCTCGCTCAACTTACCCATCAATACTTCCCTTTCCCTATTAATCTTTTTCCATATGTTGGTAGTATAGCTTATGGTCTCTCCTCTTAATCCTGCCTTGAAGCTATCCCATACCACTCCCCTTGATGCACTATACCTATTAGCATCAAAAAAGGCCTGGGACCATGTTTTCATATGAGCGATGTAGTCCATATCTGCTAATAGTTTTTTATTAAATGTCCAAGGCCTAGGAGCCTTATGTGGTTTATTGATGACCATATTTAGAACCAGGGGATTGTGATCTGACATGATTTTAGGAAGCTTATTTATTTGAACACTCTTCAGCAGGGTGGTCGAGATCATGAAATAATCCAATTTTGAATATTTATTAAAGGGATGTGAAAAATAGGTGAACCCTGGATCTCCAATCAATAGTTTTCCCCAGACATCTTCTAAGCCATGTGACTGCATCATTGAGGTTATTGCTCTAAACACCCTTGGCTTCCTACCTATGTATGGGCTACCATCCGTGAAATTAGCTGAAATGTTGAGATCTCCACATAATACTATGGGGGTATGCCAGTCGGTTAGTTCATTTTCAATGTGACTAAAAGAAATTCTTTCCATTGGAATATTTTTTACTTTAATCATTAGAAAAATATTGAATTTAATATATTTACATTAATTAAAAATGTAATTCAAAATTAAATTAATAGTGATCTAGCATATGTTTTCTTTTGTTTTGTATTTAAAATATTTATATATAAATGTATTTTGCAATAATATTTTTCATTAAAATATTGTTGCTAACATTTTCCAAGTTTAATGTACATTTTTAATTAGGGCTCGGCCTACATCCCACGAAGTGGGTGTGGCCAGAGTCCTCTAGAGAGCAGTTCAGCGAGGTAACCTACACATTCCAGAGAAGCGCGTGAATTGTGTTCGGAATTTATGTCAGCTGCATGTCAATAGGCCCACGCATGGCTGTGTTTTTACAAGCCAGCACGCAATAGGCCATATGTTTTTGAGTTTCTCCACTTCCTGCATATTCCGTGCGGACACGAGCAAGAGAAGGTCATAAATCTTCAATTACCAGCTGTCATGGCTTGCGGTAATTGAAGACAGATGCTGGGCTCGCAAGGCAGATGGTGGGCGCGCGTGCTCAAGTCAGCCCCACAGAGTAAACACCATTCCTCGCACGAGCAGCACTGCTTCCAGGGAGGAAGGAAGTTATTTTTTTTAATAATTATTTTATTATAAATTATAAATATAATTATTGAAAAGGATGTCAATGCGCACATCGGAGGGGAACCATACCTGCTCAATACTGTCACCATTTGAATGTTCGCTAGAGCGCCTTGCAAACTATTCCTGAATTTAGCAGGAGCCGAGGAAGTTATTTTAATCCCCTGTTTAAAGGGACCAGCGCTGAGAAATGGGTGTCTCTTTGGGCGAGAGAGCGCTTCCAAAGCTTCCCGGACTTTGTTGCAACTCATGGGTAGGTAAATTATCCTTCAGCACACGTTTAAATATAAAGATGAGCCAGGATGTGAACAATGCGAGTGATGGTGCCAAATGTTGCAAAACCTAGTCTAACAGCACAACAAACAAACAAGAACAGGAAGCCTGTATCATGGCCAAATAGTAAGGTAAGAAAGCTGGTACTAAATTAGGAGACAATCTATCACTTGACACTGCTCTCGAGACTAAAGAGCACATTTTGGTCATTTAAATGAAATGGGTTCTTTTTAATCACGTATTATTTAACCATGCATTAGTGAGTCCAGTGTAGTGAGTGCAGAGTAGTGAGTGCAGAGTAGTGAGTGCAGAGGAGTGAGTGCAGAGTAGTGAGTGCAGAGTGAGTGTTCAGAGTAGTGAGTGCAGAGTAGTGAGTGCAGAGTAGTGAGTAGTGAGTGCAGAGTAGTGAGTGCAGAGTAGTGAGTGCAGAGTAGTGAGTGCAGAGTAGTGAGTGCAGAGTAGTGAGTAGTGAGTAGTGAGCGCAGAGTAGTGAGTGCAGAGTAGTGAGTGCAGAGTAGTGAGTGCAGAGTAGTGAATGCAGAATAAGTTTCCAGAGTGCAGAGTAGTGAGTGCAGAGTAGTGAGTGCAGAGTAGTGAGTAGTGAGTGCAGAGTAGTGAGTGCAGAGTGCAGAGTAGTGAGTGCAGAGTAGTGAGTGCAGAGTAGTGAGTGCAGAGTGAGTGTTCAGAGTGCACAGTAGTGAATGCAGAGTGAGTGTGCAGAGTGCAGAGTAGTGAGTGCAGAGTAAGTTTCCAGAGTGCAGAGTAGTGAGTGCAGAGTAGTGAGTGCAGAGTAGTAAGTGCAGAGTAGTGAGTGCAGAGTAGTGAGTGCAGAGTAGTGAGTGCAGAGTAGTGAGTGCAGTGTGTGAGCGTGCAGGGTGAGCAGTGTGTGAGCGTGCAGGGTGAGCAGTGTGTGAGCGTGCAGGGTGAACACTGTGTGAGCGTGCAGGGTGAACAGTGTGTGAGCATGCAGGGTGAACAGTGTGTGAGCGTGCAGGGTAAACAGTGTGCGAGTGTGCAGGGTGAACAATTCCAATCCAAACCACATAATTCCATTACACACCACATGCATACACTCCATAACACATGGCTAAAAGACATTGGTATTTACAATGCCATTAGCTCTAACTCAAATAAATCTGAGACCTATTGCATTTCCAATGCTTGTTTTCTATATATTCTCATCTGGCGATATCCTCCCTGGCATAAACACAGATTAGAGTTTAGCCTCATGGTTATTTCCCAGGCAAACAATTTTAGAAAGTGCCATCAATATTTTTACCCTACATATGCTCCTCCATGCTTGACAAAAGTCACTGCTGGGCCACGACCAAGCCAATCATCTTCATGCATTCCAACCACCCACACGGGTATGCCACACTGATATCAATCTCACTACCACACTCAGTAAAATAGCATGTCTTTGTTTTGTTGTACTGCAACATTCACATTAATGTCTATTTTTGATATTTTAAGACAAAATATATCCAACACCATACTTATTACCTACTGGCGGTTGCCAGTAGGTAGTTATAGTTCGGTCCTATTATCCATAGGAAATCCGCAACATTCTATTTGGAATAACTTTGGCACCGATAGACGAATCTGCGTGAAGTTTTTAAAAACTTTTGGCCAGTGCCGGTTCGCTCCAATCCTGAAAGTTTCACAATGATTCATCAAGCGGGCGAGTAAAAAGGGGGGTCCCAGAACCCGTTTTCCCCATGCAATTTCCCATAGGACATTTAGCTACAGCTACAGCCCGAACTGCTGAACGGAATTACACCAAATTTGGCAAAGAGGTAGTTCTTGGTTCAGACTCGTGCCTTTGGCTTATTTGGTGTAAATCCGTTGAGTAGTTCCTGAGAAAATCTTTGATTTTTAGACCCCGGGGGGGCCAAATCCCAGGGGCAATGGACTATATGTAAAGGGGGCCCAAAGGGGTCCCCCTGCCCCGGGGACCACCACCCCTCGGGGCTTTTTAAAATTATGTAGTGGGGGCTCTCAGGCCCCCCCAGCCCCGGGGACCACCACCCCCAGGAGCTTAATAAAATTGGGTGGGGGGCTCTCAGGCCCCACCAGCCCCAGGGACCCCCACCCCCGGGGCTTATTAAAATTGGGTTGGGGGCTGTCAGGCCCCCCCAGCCCTGGGGACCACCACCCCCCGGGGCTTCTTACAAATGAGAAAAAATAAAATACATTTTAAAAAACGGGATCGGGCCAGACGCCATGCTCCCTTATTGCACCACTCTGCAAACGCGCCCCCTGGCGCGTTTGCAGAGGGGGAACAAAATCCCCTTGAATGCTAGGAGTCCCTGGGGGCCTACTAGCCCACCAGGTACCTCCAGTATGCGCCAGGGAGCTGCGTTGCAGAGAGGTGTTCTGAGGCCACGTCCCTTTTTACACCTCTCTGCAACGCAGCTCTGAGTCGCTTACTGGAGGTATCTGGTGGGCTAGTTGCACCCCAGGGACCCTCAGTATTCAAGGAGAGTTAATCCCCCAACTTAAAACGCGCCACGGGGTCAGTTTGCACAATGGTAAAGTGAGGGGGTGGGGCCTGAGTTCACATGTGTGAAACACGCCCTGTGGTGCGGTTTAAGTTGGAGAATTAATTCCTTGTCAACACTGAGGGTCCCTGGGGGCCAACTAGCCCACCAGGTACCTTCAGCAAGCGCCACGGAGCTGCGTTGCAGAGTGTTGTAAAAAGGGCCGTGGCCTCTGAACACCTCTCTGCAACGCAGGCTCCTGGCGCATACTGGAGGTACCTGGTGGGATAGTTGGCCCCCAGGGACCCACATGATTGAGGAGGAATTAATTCTCTAACTTAAAATGCGCCACAGGGTGTGTTTGCAGACATATCACCTCAGGCCACGCCCCCTTCCTTCACCACTGTGCAAACGCGCCCTGTGGCGCATTTTAAGTTGGGGAATAAATTCTCCAGTATACGCGTTGCAGACAGGTGTTCAGAGGCCACGCCCCTTTTTACACCTCTCTGCAACTCAGCTCTATGGCGCTTACTGGAGGTACCTAGTGGGCCAGTTTGACCCTAGGGACCCTTAGGATTGAAGGGGACTTAATCTCTCAACTTAGAACAGTGACAGGGCGCAGTTACACGGTGGTGAAGGGAGGGGAAGGGGCCTGACGTGATGTGTGCAAACATTCCATGTGGCGCGTTTTAAGTTGGGGAAAAAATTCCACTTCAAACCTGAGGGCCCATGTGGCCAAGTAGCACACCGGGTGCTTCGAGGAAGCGCCACTGCACTGCATTGCAGAGAGGCGGTGCAGGTCGTGCCCCTTTTTACATCTCTCTGCTACGCAGCTCTGTGGCGCTTACTGGATGTACTACAAATTCCGATTTACTCACCTGTTATCAGGAGAGACCTCAGTACTGCATCTTTGAGCCCAGTACTGATCCTGAAGAGTTATTCTAACCATACTTACCAGTAACTTGAATTTCCTTCCATAGGCTAACATTGACTGGTTTCACTTGGAATTTCTTCTAAGTGTGGAATTTTTGAACTTTTAAATATTCATCTAAAATCATCCGAACAACAAATTCCGATTTACTCACCTGTTATTAGGAGAGAACCCAATGCTGCATCTTGTAGCCCAGCACTGACCCTGAAAAGTAATTCTATCCATACTTACCAGTAACTTGTATTTCCTTCCATAGGAATCCATTGTCTGGTTTTCACCTGAAAAGTTTCTAAGTGTCTATTTTCACAAAGTAAAAATATTCCTAAAAAATTGCCTGTTTGACTTAAAAGCATTCTTTCAACTGTTTACAGGAGATGCACCAGTGCTGGATCCAGGATCCACCACTGAGTAAGAAAAAGTAACAATAACACTACTTACCTGGTAAGTGAATTTCCTTCCATAGGGTAACATTGACTGGTTTCACTTGGAAATTCTTCTAAGTGTGGAATTTTGGAACTTTAAAATATTCCTATAAAATCAGCAGAACTATGAATTCCGATTTACTCACCTGTTAGATTCAGAAGAGACCTTAGTGCTGCATCTTGGAGCCCAGTACTGATCCTGAAAAGTAATTCTAACCATACTTACCAGTAACTCGAATTTCCTTCCATAGACTAACATTGACTGGTTTCACTTAGAAATTCTTCTAAGTGCAGAGTTTTGGAACTCTAAAATATTCACCTAAAATCATCCGAACAACGAATTCCGATTTACTCACCTGTTCTCAGGAGAGAACCCAGTGCTGCATCTTTTAGCCCAGCACTGACCCTGAAAAGTAATTCTAAGCATACTTACCAGTAACTTGTATTTCCTTCCATAGTAATCCATTGTCTGCTTTTCACCAGAAAAGTTTCTAAGTGTCTATTTTCACAAACTAAAAATATCACCTGTATGACTTAAACGCATTTTTCAACTGTTTACAGGAGATGCACCAGTGCTGGATCCAGGATCCACCACTGAGTAAGAAAAAGTAACGATAACACTACTTACCTGCTAAGTGAATTTCCTCCCATAGGATAACATTGGTGATTCTATGTGAAAAAATTTCATAGTGTCAACTTTTAAAATACAATAATATTCCTTAAAAATCACTACTGTAACCAAAACACTTTTACTCAACTGTTTACAGGAGATGTCTAAGGACTGAATCTAGGATTCAGTCCTGTGGTTAGAAAAGTAATCCATAAAGTAACTAATTGCATTTAACTAGAAATTCACATTGAGCTCAATGTTGCATTGTGTTTGAAATTGAGTTGCCCATTGCAACAACTGTAACTACTGTACTTAAAAGTCTATTGCCTATTTGCAAAGTATTTAAACGAAAGTAATTCATTCTGAGAAAGTATATTTTGTAATGTAATGTATAATGTAATTATAATGTAATTTAAAAAATAAAATATCTAAAAATAAATAGTTTTAAAAATGTAGTAAATCAGTATCAAGCAAATAAATATAACAATTAATACATTTAAAAATTGTCATTTACAAAACCTTTGAAATTCACTGAAAAAACCATAGGTTTCAGACATGTTATAGTTAAGAATTAGCATGTAAAAAACCTTAGAAATTCACTGAAAAAAACAGGTTTTAGGGGTGTTATAGTTAGCTGGACATTTCACTCGTACAAAACCTTTGAAATGTCTCCGTTATAGTTAGTTGTGCTAACTATAACTCGCGCGCCCGCAATCCACTGCTGATGATGTCACATATTACATCATTCATGACATGGTCAGTGACATCACTGATGACATCTCAAATGACTTCACTGATGACATCACTGATGACATCATCCAGGTGACAATCTGATACACCTCATCATACAGTAGTATAACCTTTCAACACTCATTATAAAATATGGAGTACCATGTTTGAAACAATTGACACACCAATACAAGTTTCTAAAAACCCACTCAGTGATTCCTACATCTACACACACATCTAAACACTTACCTATATATTCACTCATATATGCTGACAAAGATCAATAGAACAATATTAAATATACTTGTACACCTTTATCAACATTACACAGCAGGACATATCCTACTCACTTATGCAGTCATGCTACTAACTTATGCAAACAATTGATCATACATACATTTACTCAGCTACACACTTAAATAACCATAACTTTATTTATTGGTATAGAAAGTAACTCATACTTAGTGAGCTATAAAATCACTATTATAAGTATTCAGTTATCCATACAGTTATGCAGATAACCACTGGTTCTTATATATACATATTTATATACACCAACTATCATATACAGTGCCTTTTAAATTTCAAAATTCTTGGACGTGTATTATTAAGAAATGTATTAACTCTTCACCACACCCATAAAGAGATTCACTCATCCAAACAACTGTTCCCACATGCAGTCTTAACATCATATACCTACTAAAACAACTATTTACACATCTTTGGACAGTCACACACCTTCCACCCAACCACACACACATCCACTCTCTCATACAAATACTCACTTAACTAATTAAAAACTAATATACAGTTTCACATAGGTAGTAACCAACTTATGCAGTAGTTTACAGAACAAGAGAGAACGTGATACATATATCCAGACAGTTTAATCACTATGACACACTTTACATTAGGTACTTACAAAGTCAATCATAGTGGTACTAAACTCCATCTACACACTTATACATCCTCTGAGTCTTCAATGCAGATTGCTATATATATATAATACTTATTTAAATATGGAAGCAAACCACATTCACTGGATGATGTCATCCGTGATGTCATCAGTGATGTAATTTGAGATGTCATCAGTGATGTCATCAGTGATGTCACTGACCATATCATGAATGATGTAATATGTGACATCATCAGCAGTGGATTGCGGGCGCGCGAGTTATAGTTAGTATAACTAACTGTAACGGAGAAATGTCAATGGTTTTGTACGAGTGAAATGTCCAGCTAACTATAACACCCCTAAAACCTATGATTTTTTCAGTGAATATTGTTATTGATTCAGCTTTTATTGTGCATATCAATAGCAAGTCATCTGCCACTTGGAAGGTCCTTTGTTGTCTGGTCATCTACCACTGCCAACCTGCCTTTCTGCTACGTTCAATGCATGGTGACGGGCTAGAGACACCAGGCGAATGAAAGAGCCAGGAAAGTTTTCAACAACATCAATTGTAATTTGTTTAACAATGTTTCATTCTGCATAAGTCTTTGGATATGTAACATATTACTCCATAACATAAAACCCATTGTCAGGACATGTTAAAGACATTAAAGCCATTTGTTTCTAAAGCGTGAACCTATATGTATAATCTATCTCTCCTTATCTCACTAAATACACCAACCTATTCTGCAGCTTCTTAGGTAAGTATATGTGCATGTAGTGTTTCCGTTTTTTGTTTTCTAATTGTTGTTCCCACTGAGCCTACGACAGACCCAAGACCTGCTGAACTTCAGGAGGATACTCAAGACCTGGCTGTTTGATCAGTAGCGCCCCCCACCCCAGTGCCTTGAGACCCTCGCGAGTATGTAGTGTGCTTTACAAATGATTGATTGATTGATTGATTGATTGATTAATTCTGGTGAAATGGTTTGCAGTTTTTTCAGTGTTTTCCGAATTCAGTGGTTACCAATGTTTACACATTTCTTGGCTCATAAAAATTATGGCAGTGGTATTTTTCCAATGCTTCTATGAATTTTCTTTTATTCTTGTTTTCATTGCGCTCCTATATTGTGTCTGGATTGCTGGTTGGGAAACAATGGCTTTTTACAGGTTCATCCCCACGTTTTGCTCCCTCTATTAGGTGCTGCTTTTTAACTCTGAAAGTGCAATGAGTCCTGCCAAACAGACCTCAGTGCTGCTTCACTGACCATTAAAACATATATGTGTTATTGGTTTACCGACAATTGGCATTTGTAAACTTATTTATAAGTCCCTAGTATATGGTACCAGGCGTACCAAGGGCCTGGAGGCTAAGCGTCCCTCTAGGAATGCAGCACTTATTGTACCACCACAAGAGTGACAAAGAAATTCATGACTCCCAGTTCAACGTTGCAGACTGGCAGAGCATTTTTCAAATTGCTATCTTGACTTTGCCATTTAAATCAATGACAAAGCCCAAACCTTACTTTTTAATATGTATAAGTTATCCTTAAGGCAGACCTTCTGAGCTCTAAAGGCGAGGTGCATGATATTAAAAAGAAGGACTTGTTGTTTTATTAACTGTATATGCCCTGACAGTTAAAACCCTGTGTTGCTGTTCTTACTGTGGGAAGGCTACTAGCTCAATTGGCGAGAATGGAGGCACACGCTAACAACTCAGCAGTGCTAACTTCTGAATGGGACTACTAAATATGTCACCACAAGGTATCAAAAAATCATTGTGCTAACCCCGACTTGTTGCTTAAGTCGAACGTAATGTAACTGTTTTACAAATGGCAACTTTAGAAAGTGGACACTTTGTTGCCCAAAGTTTCCAGTAGCCTTTTTACCGTTGTGTGAGACAGCCTTCTGCCTTCCTGGGGACAGGCTGGGGACAGGCTTGACTGACTCTCAGGAAGGGAAACATAGGGACTTGCTGAGGAAAGAGGTGTGGCCTGCTCTTGCCTGGGTTGCCAGAGTGGGTGGGTGTGAGCCCAAAACTCAGAGTTTCAAAGGTGGAAGCAAACTTTGAAGGACAAATGGTAATCACCCATGCTCTTTTGTTTTATCAGACAGGCTGGCATATTTCAGGCAGAGAATGAGAAGCTGTTGTCAAATTGGGTTGTCAAGAAGAGTGTAGCCACCAGGTAGCCACTCCTCTGGGTTGGGCTATGGAGCTCCACACACCAAGACAAGGGTTCTGCCATGTTGGAAGTGGGCAGAATAGTGCATTCTTAGTTAGCTAGATGCCACACTTTGCAGGAAGTCATCAGCAGGCAAGTGGGGACCTGGTAGACCATTGACTAGTTAGTCACCACACCCCCTGGGATTGTAGTGGGCATAAAATTGGCACCCCTGGCATCCAGACCTCAGATCATGTCTGTACTGGAGCAAGGATCGAAGAAGAACTGCTCTGCTGCTTCCTGGACCTATCACGGAGAGGCTGCACAAAAACCTGTAATGATCCTGCTGCACCTTGGACTAGCAAAGTAAGGAATGTGTCTGTGGGGCCCTGCTCATGGAAAAGTTGTCTACCAGCCCCAGACAGCAAAGGTGAGTGACCCTCTGCTACAACCACAGGGCCAAAAAAGCAGATTAGTCGGCACCCATAAGATTACAGCGCCAAGAAGACCGACTGGTGCTAGATGCCAAAGTGCAGCCTGGGAGGCTGATTCCTGTCCCTCAAAAGTTGCACCCAAGTCTTCTACACCCGGGAGAGTCACCAGAGTGAAGTTTAATATGGAAGTTACTGCAAGTTAAAGGGACCTGCTGGCTTTGCTATAACCATAAACCAGAGACCAGTGGTAACTGGGTTTGTGCTGGACTTATTTCATGGGGCATCGACTACTGAGGCCAAAGTCTACCACCCCCCATGCTCAAGGACCAAGAGGTGGCCACAGGAAAACCCACAATACTGTTCCAGCATCCTCAGCATCATGAGTATCTTCAGCATCCTATTTCCCTTGCATTAGGACCACTTCATCGACTTCTATGGTGGTTCTCCCACAGGACCAGGAACTGGAATGGAGACTGCCTAAGCCAAGAGCTCACTGTTAGATATTGGACGTCTTTGCCAAGCTGACTGTTGTGCGATAACAATTCGGACACCGAGGGAAAGAGGGAGGAACATGGCGGCGGTAGGCTGACGGCTGCCGCGGAGCTCCTGTACTCCGAAGCACCTATGGCAGTATTCAGACGATCTTTTCCTGAAAATTAGAGAGGATTGATTTTTACTTTGCGGTGAGAATGGGCGAGCACTTTTTACTTTTGAGTACTTAACAAAATGTAAGAGAATTCTCCCCTTGTTGTTTTCTTCGGAGGTCCGACGGTTGGCAAAAACGAGCGAGCGCATAGGGGCGCTAGGACCCAGCGGAATGCTAGATCGATACTACGCAACCGACGTAGAAACCGGTCAGCTACATCGGATTCAGGGTCGTAGGCTGAGGGAGGCTGCTGCCAAACGGACCGCCGAGTGCAACCGCGATGAACGGGAGCTCTGTGCAAGCCTTAGGAGCCTTTGGCTTCGCTCCAGGGAGGTGCTCTTTCGAGGAAAAGGTCCGGTAGGCAGAGAAGTCTATGTCATCTCAAACAGCGGTAAGGTGGATATTGGTGGGGTAGACTGTATGGAGGCAGCTACTGTTAAACCAAGCTGCCAAAACGAGAGTGATAAATTAGTAAAATTCACTAAAGCTGGTATTATAGAGGAGGGAGCAGAGGGGGTGTCTGTTTACAACTGTCTTAAATCTGAGTGTGCAGTTAAAGGAAGAGTGGGGAAAGTAAGAAACCGATACCAGTTAAGATCAAAGCAGGAGCTAAAGAAACAAGGAGTTTGGGACTGGGATTCTGCTGAAACTACTGAAAAGGGGAGACCAACACCTATTGCCCCTTACAAACAAAAAAGGAAAGGGGGTGAGAAAGTAAAGTCCACATTTGTAAAGCGCACAATCACCCGTAAGGGTCTCTAGGCGCTGGGGGGCCGTCGGGAAGATTAAGCGAGCTATTGCCCAGAGTCACATGGTGCTGGGCTGACCTGCCGCCGGAGCCGGGGATCGAACCGTGGTCCCCAGATTCCAGCGTCAGTCGCCCTGGCCGCTGCGCCACACCTCTTCCTAAAAGGGTGGAACAGTAAAGGTTACGAAGCAGTTACAGCTACAGACACCTAAAAATACTCCCTCACTCAAAAGTTACTTTAAAATAATGGAGAAAACAGTAAATTCGAAGGAGAGCCTAAAGAATAACGGAGGAACTAATTTAAGTACTAAAGTAGCAGACAATGTCCCACTGAAAGAGCTACTTTCTCTTCCATTGACTCAGACACTACCCCTCTGCAATAAATACGTGGTATTGGAGTCAGTTACTGGTGATGGAGATGGAGAACTGGGGGCAGCAGCACAGACCATTCTCACTCCCGAGCATGAGTGTGGGCCAGGCTTAAGATCAGATGTAGGTTCAGTTGTGGACACATACCACCCAGTGGCCACGACGAGTGAAGCTCCTGCTCCACACACTGTCCCAATAATGAAACAATTTAGTCCTGTTGTGATTCCCCCCCCTCCTGCTCTTCATACTGTCCATGCCGAGTCTTCCCCTCAGCCACAACCAATATTTGACACATGTAATATGACCTCTCAACCTGACGGAGCTAATGGATCAGATGGAGTTGGAATTGAGACTGAGAGTGATAGGCTTGGCTCTTTCTTTAAATCACTTAGAGAGGACCTGTGGAGTAAATTTGAGATCTCCGAGAGAAATCAAAAGGGGTTACATGATAGATTTGATATTTTAGAGACTAAGCTAGAGGAGATCGCGGCCAGGACTACCACATTGGAGAGCAAAGTTACTACACTCTCAGAGGCTACAAGAGGTAATTCTAAAGATATAGATGCCATCAAAGCTCAAAACCAAACACTCGCGATGGACCTGGAGAGATTGGAAACACAGACACGACGCAATAACCTTAGAGTTCTTAAAATTCCAGAAGGGGCGGAGGTGGAAGACATTAAGGGTTTTGTTTGTAGGTTACTCCGGGAGGACATATTGAAGGATCGGCTAGATATCGATCCAGAAGCCGAAATTGAGCGAGTACATAGAGACCCCTATAGACTACACCCTGATCGTAAGGCAACGAGGAAGATTTTGGTCTACTTCCAGACCTACAGTGTAAAAGAACTAATTCTTGGGAGGTGTTTGACACGTACCTCTCTCCACTATCGTGCAAATCCTTATCAAGTCAGATCTGACATTGGGGGTAAGACTGCCCAGAGACAATGGGAATTGGGCTCAAGGATGCCAGAGTTACGCTCACTAGGGGCCCAGGTCCAAATGAAATTTCCAGCATTATTGAAAATAATGTGGAACAATAAGATGTTTACCTGCCATTTCCCAGAAGAAGTCGATGATGTACTAGTAAAAATGAGAAGCAGTTAATTCTCCCTTAGTAGAGGAGCTTACCTAATCTCCTTTAATCATTTTACTGTTGTCCTGGAAAAAGAAAAATCAATATTTCAATAATAACTGAAAATTGAAAGAAAACATTCTGGCTTTAAAAAAAAAATGTGTGTGTTTAAAATTGTTTCGGGAAAAGCACTGTTGTTCAAATTACACATAGAAGGTGTCTAAGGATACGGAGGCTCCCAATGGCGTGTCCACGCCAAACAGAAGGGTTGGGTTCCTCGGGGGGTGGGTAGGGAGGGGTACTAGGTGGGAAGGGGAAAAACAAATAAAAATGTCCTCAACTGCCATAAGTTTATATATTTCTAATTTCAAATTTGATTACAGGCCACTGCCGCTATTAGGTGTAGAATTATGGTTACATAATTTTAAATATGGCATTAAATAGTAAAATTCTTTCTTGGAACCTAAATGGTATTGGGAGCCGAAAGAAACAGCAAAGAGTCTGTGATTTTTTGAAAAATTCTGAAGCATGCATATATCTTTTACAAGAAACACATCTGGAAGCAGAAGAGTGTAAGAAAGTATTCATAAAACTTAATTGGGTACAGGAAATTCTTTGCTCTAAGCAAACTGGTTCCACTAGGGGGGTAGCCTTAATGGTACAAGCTAATAAGGGGATCAGGATCCATGACTGGGGAACGGATCAGACTGGTCGATGGTTAGCAGCAGTTCTTTCAATTGGTAGTTTTAATTTTTTGTGTGCAGTCTATTATGGTCCTAATGAGGACAATGCATGCTTTCTTCAAAAGCTGGAGCAATACCTGATACAATATACAGTCCCAGTCAAACTGGGAGGTGATTTTAACCTTATATTGGACCTGCAATTAGATCACACCTCCAAAGCCAAATATAACACTCCAAATAAATCCCTCCTAGCTCTAAAGAACATTATGAAAGATTTTTCATTACATGATGTCTGGAGAGTTAAGTATGGCAATCTTAGAGAGTATTCTTTCTACAGCAAAAAGTACAGTCAATTTTCCAGAATAGATTTTTTCTTGTTAGATCAATCTTTTCTCTCTAATATAGTTTCAATTTCACATATTCCAGTAGGAATGTCAGACCACTCAGTGATCGAACTAAAAATAACTTTTAAAACTAGTTATTTAGAGTACAGGTGGACTTTGGATAGGACCATTCTATTAGACAATGAGATTAAAAATAACATCAAGGCTAATGTGTTGGAATTTCTTTCGTTTAACGAGGGAACAACCTCGGATCAAATTTTATGGGACACACTTAAGTCATACTTAAGGGGGATTTTTAGTTCCCAAATGGCTTTAAATAGGAGACTTAGGAAAGAAAGAGACACTCAGGAGTTAGACTTAATAAAAATAAAGGAACTCCAATTGCAGCAGGTGGTGTTAAACGATAGAAACAGTATACAGGGTCTTGAGAAAGAAATATTAGATCTACAGACAAGATACAAGGCTCGAGCGGACAAGATAATCAAGGACAGATGGGAAGTGAGTAAGATCCGCAATTTTGAGTACGGAGAGAAATGCGGTTCAATGTTAGCTCGGAAGGCAAGGTCATAATGTAGCAGAAATAACATCAGTTTTTTAACACAGCGATGCACGGGGGTGCCTTTAACAGAAGATATAGAGATAAAGGAAGAGGCTAGAGGCTTTATGGAGGAACTCTATCAGGAAAAGAACACACAAGGGCTGGAAGAGTTAGAAACCTGGTGGGCTTTGAGAGACCTTTCTCAGTTGAGTCATTCAGATAGAACTTTCTTAGCCACTGAGATCACTGAGGGAGAAGTAAGGTCCCAGTTGAAAAAAATGGCTAGAAATAAGGCCCCCGGCCCTGACGGGCTGCAATCAGAAGTTTATAAAGACAACTTAGAAGAAGTGATAGCTACACTACTGAGACTCTTTAATAAAATATTTTTACAGGGGGAATGTATTCCTGCTTCGTGGTCAGAGGCCACAATTTCCCTTATAGCTAAACCAAACAAAGACCCAAAAAAAATAGAATCTTACCGACCCATCTCCCTTTTAAATTCAGACTCAAAAATCTATTCTGGCATACTAGCATCTAGGTTGGCCAAAATTATCAAGTCTATTATTCACCCTGATCAAAGGGGGTTTATTCCTGGCCGTCAATTGAATGAACTGACATTCCAAGTAATTGGTGCAATTGATACAGCAATTTAAAAGAAGATGCCACTTACCATAGTGGCTATCGACGCCGCAAAGGCATTTGACCAAGTTAACTGGCAAATCCTATGGAAGACTATGACAAAATTCGGATTCCCAGACATATTCATTAAAGGGATTGAAACTCTATATAGGAGCCCCCGGGCTAAAGTTTTAGTTAATGGTAGCCTGTCTGAATGGCTTAACATCTCTAGGGGAACAAGGCAGGGTTGTCCCCTGTCCCCTCTTCTTTTTGATATTTATATCGAGCCCTTTGTCTGCTCCCTGAGACAGGATCCAATAATTAAACCATTTGTAATAGGAGATCTGACGCTTAAGACTGCCCTTTATGCAGATGACCTCCTTCTTTATACATCTAATCCCATGGAGGCTATCCCAAGGCTATTTGAATTGGCTGAAAACTTCGGATCAGTCTCTGGATATAGCATAAATAAAGACTAAACAGATATAATGAGCTGGAATAACCCAGTCCAAATCCCAGAAGCAAAATAAAAAATTAGATACTTAGGGATTTATCTTACACATAATTTGGAAGAAATCCCCAAAACTAGTTGGTCAATGGTTATTAAGGAAATCAGGAAGCTTTTGATTAAATGGAACACTTTGCCTCTTAACATCTATGGTAGAGTTAACCTAATCAAAATGATTATATTGCCAAAGGTTTCCTTCCTATTTAACTCTATCCCCTTAAAATTCGACAAAAAAGACATTTCTAACTTGCAAGGGAGGATTGGCTCGTTTATATGGGCCACAAAATCCCCGAGAATAGCTTGGAAGAAATTGAGGAGGGGGTTGAAACTGGGGGGGCTGGCTCTTCCGGATTTACTCTTCTATTGTTATGCTTTTCAGTTTAAAAATTTCAGACTTTTAGCTAATAAATTGGAGTCTTCATCGCACGGTAAACTTTTTCGGGCAATGACATCAGACCTAATATATGGCCCAGACTCCTTTCTCTATAAATTTGGAGATCAGAAGTTTTTTAAGAAAGTTTGTTTGAAGGTTTTACGGGCAGCCTTAGACAACTGGCAATCAATACGCAGAATTTTAGATATCCCATATTATAATTCTCACGCCCAATATGGGATTCTCCTGGCACCCCAGAATGCTTACAGGATCAACTTGCCCTTCCGTTGAAAACAGCAGGTTTTACTAAATGGGGAGAATTGAGTATCAATTCCACTTTACTGAGTTGGGAATCCCTATCAAATCTAACAGGAGGAACTATGACCAGATTTAAATTCTATCAGTTATCTGCCTGGTGGGGAAATCAGAACTGGTCTAGTGAGGAGGAGAGCTCCATTTTCGAACCAATTAGTAGAGAGAAGGGATGGAAGGGCGAGGTTGCACTGTGGTATAGGACTCTAGTGGGAACCAGGGATAACCAAGAAGCGGAAATCATTAAGTTATGGGATAATTCCAATGTACAGATCGAAGGAGATTGGTTAAAAGTTTGGACAGACTCCTTTACCCCGTCTCAAAAAATCATAAAACCTTCAAATTTGCGAAGAAATCCTCTTTTTACGTCATGCAGGGCGTATTGGACACCTGCGAAACTCTCTAAAATTGCAACGGAAGAATACCTATGCCCAAGATGTAAATTTCCAGCAGCGGATGATGGTCATATGTTTGTGGAATGTTCAGAAATAGCTAAATATTGGAGGCAGGTGTGTGGGTTTCTCGAAGAAGTGTTATCAATACCAATAATTTATAGCCCTAGATTAGTTTTATTTGGTCTCTCACATGACTATAACATAAAAAGTTGTATTACACAGTTTATTTTCTACGTAGTTGTTATTGCTAGGAGGGAGATCTGCAAGGAGTGGAAATCTGAAAGTCCTCCAAAGTTTGCAGACTGTTTAAGAAATATTATGGCAGTAAGCCGATTGGTTGAAAAGAAGGGAGATACTCTACAGTTTGAGATAGGGACTGGGTAAGTAAGCAAAAGAAGAATGTACAATGTCCCAACGTGAAGGACACACATATGTCATCACTTTTTTGTTTTTTTTTATATTTTATTAAGCATTTTTGAATTTTTCTGCAAAGTTCCTGTATGTGTTACAGCACACAACAGTACATCAGGTTATTATACAACATTTTTTTTTTTTTTGGAAAATATTTTTATTGGTTCAGCAGTTACATCAACGCACATATCAAATTTCAAGACAATAGTAACTTGTCACGAGTATAATGTCAATTACAACATAGAAATAACGTTTCTATTTTCCATTTTCCTGTGAATGCAACTCCCCCCTCCCACCCTCTGCAGCACCACACTTCATGCAAAAGACCGTCAAATGGCAATGTCTCATTACCCCCGTTCAGTGTAATTTCCCATTGTTCCGCTCTGTCAGGTTATTATACAACATAACCAAATTACAGCGTGCTTCTAGTATATGGCATCATAAGAGGACCCCCAAATAAACATACAATATATTTCCAAGCAATAAAAAAAAAACATAAAGGAAAAAGAAAGATACACAACTTGCGTATTGACCTAACTCACCTTATATGCCAGACCTTACATAGCAGGTATCAACACTTCCCCCGCATGTCCTATCCCCAGCCTGCGGCTTTTCCAGTTTGTGATAGGCTGCCATATCCTTTGACCTAATAACTTAGCTTTCCTACCTTTCCTATCGTAAATTGCCTTTTCTAGATTATACATAGCAAGTAGGCTTGCAATCCATACTTGAAACGGGGGGGGAGCCTTGTCCAACCAAGTTCTTGCTATGCATATACGAAACACCGCAAGGGAGACGAACATGAATTCTACTGGCAATCCATCTGCCATATACCCCACCCCCAAAATAATTAGTTAATCTGTAAGCTTTATCTTAATCTTTAGCGTACTATCCATAAACTCCTCGATGGCATTTTTTAGGGTGTACAATTGAGGACATTGTGCAAACATATGTACGATGTCTGCATCAGTTGAGTCACAGCGGGGGCATGTTATTCCAGTCGTACCGCCCCATTGGGCAATTCTAGCCGGAGTGTGGTACAGTGAGTATACAGTCTTAAAGTGTTGGGATTGTAAGGTAGCTGAACATAGCACCGTTCTTCCCAGATCCAGAGATACCTGAAAGCTTACTGAATCTGCCCCCAGTTTTTCTGTCCATTTTAGAGCATATTTCCCCCTGTCGTCAGTTTTACTTGCTTTCAACTCTGCATACAACTGCCTAATGGTGCACATATTAGAGCCTTCTATATACTCCATAATTTTACATTGACCAAGCCCTACAGGGCCACCCTGCTTTTGCAAAAAGAAGCTTCTGATTTGCAAGTACTTGTAGAAACTACGAGGTTCTAGCCCAAATTTTACTTGCAGCTCCCCAAACTGTAGTATGTTCCCCTGGCTATCCAATAGATTACCCACTTTCACAATCCCCTTGCTATTCCAGTCCCTCATAGTAATATCCCTAAAAATGTCCCTCGGTAGTGAACAGTTCGTATACAGTCGTGTATAATTATTATACCTTCCTAGGCCAATTTTCTTTGTAATCCCTTTCCAGACCCTACAGGCCGCCATTAGTGTCTTGAATCGTGTGTGCTTAAAATAGCTAAAATCAATTGTATTTAAAAACCCGTTCTCTGCCCCCTCACCCAAAAGTGTAGTATAAACATTGGTGAATCCCGAGCTGCCCTCCACTATGTGACCTGAGCCTCCCCCTCCTATCAACCCCTGACAATACTGCAAGGCAGCAGCCCAGTAATAGAGCCTAAAGTCTGGTGCCCCCCAGCCGCCCCTTTCTCTGGATACCGTTAGGTGTCGGTAGGCTCTCCTTGTCTTCCCCTGAGCCCATATAAACTTATTCAAAATCGCTTCCAGTTTATTAAACCATATGTTGTCAAAGAATAACGGGATGGCTCTAAACAGATAGAGGAACTTCGGGAATGTTACCATCTTTATTACGTTGACACGACCCATCAGGGTCAGATGCAGATTGTTAATCCTTACAGTATTCTCTTTTACCTTTGCCAGCAAGGGGCCCATATTTATCTCCACTAGCCTATCTAGGTCAGTTGTGATTTTTACTCCTAAATACGTAGCTTCTGGGACCACTCTTATATCCTGATAGTTGACCAAGTTATTCTGTACAATCTGTGTCTTTTCTTTGTTTAGGGAATAGCCCGACACTCCACCAAAAGCTGCGGCCTCCTGCTCTATTTCCATAATTGCCGATTCCGGATCTGACGTGACCACCGCCACGTCGTCTGCATAGGCGAGTATTTTATACTCATAGCTATGTAGTTTTACCGGGCAGATATTGGTATTCCCTTCCAGCTTGCGCAGTAGGGGATCCAGATATAGCGCGAAGAGAAGTGGCGAGGCCGGACAGCCCTGCCGTGTGCCGCGCCTTATTCGTATTTCGGCAGTATACCCTCTGTTTATCCTCACTTTTGCCATAGGTTCCACATAGAGAGCCTGTATGGCCTTAATAAAACCTACCCCCATACCACACCAATCCAAGACCTTCCATAGATACCCCCAGGAGACCCTGTCGAAGGCCTTTTCCGCATCCAAAAAAATAGCTGAGACAGGGCCCCCCGTGGCTCCTGCTGCATCCAGGATGGTGACCATCTGTCTTGTGTGCTGCGTGGTCCCTTTCCCTGGTATAAAGCCGTGCTGTGTTACATAGACTAAACCCTCAATCACCTTGCTTAACCTTTGTGAGAGTGTCTTAGAATACATTTTTGCGTCAGCATTCATAAGTGTTATTGGCCTATACGACCCCGGCTCCAAATGTGGCTTGTTTTTTTTCAAAATTACTATAATGTTCGCTCCGGCCCAAGACCGAGGAATAGCTTCCCCCCTCTGTGCTTGCCCTAATGTCTCCAGCATATCAATCCCCAGGGTGTCCCAAAAGGTTTTATAAAATTCCGCCGGGATTTGATCAGGCCCTGCTGCCTTCCCTGAAGGGAGTTTGGTTACTGCATTTTGAACTTCCTTCAGTGTCAATGGCATCTCCAGTGCTTCTTTCCTCTCGTCACTCAACTCCTCGTGTGGAATACCTGTTAGATAATCCTCTAAATCAGCATCTACATTACCCAGGTCTTGATCATATAGATCAGAATAAAACTCCCTAAAGATTTCCCGCACGTCCTCTACCTTATTCACAACCCTTCCCCCTCTATCCTTAATTTCTTTTATTTCACCAGCTGCCATATTTTGTCTAATACGGACTGCTAAGAGATGACCTACCCTCTCATTAAATTCATAGCATTTTTCCTTTTTGGTCAAGTAATTGCTTGCAGCTTTCCTTGCCAAGCTCTCGCTAGCCTCTGATTTTTTCAACTCAATCCCCAATAAGATCTCCTCCAATGGTTCTTGACTAATGACTGCTCGAATAAGTTGCTCTTCCAGTTCCATCAGATCATTCAGTCTTTTAGCTAATGCTGATTTTTCACTTTTACCCCTATGGAGTGTGTAGGCCAGTGTTTCCCCCCTTACCCCTGCTTTAAAAGCATCCCAGACCATCCACGCAGATGCCGTACCTCTATCCACTTCCCAGAACTGCCTAATCCATACCCTCATTTTAGACACGTAATCTTCTTCCCTAAGTAGCCCTCTCTCAAACGTCCAGTTATACTCTTTGTGCTCTCCCCTAGGGTTCTGAGGGATAGTTAATACTAAGGGATTGTGGTCTGAGAAGACGCGAGGGAGCCTCTCTATTTGTGTACCGGAAACTAGTGAGCTGGAAACCAAAAAGTAGTCTAATCTAGCTATCACCCTATGAGGAGCAGAATAGAAAGTACTGCCTGTCCCAGTAGGATTATTGGCTGCCCAGACATCTACCAGTGCGTTGTGATATACTAAATTGCCAATAGCCCTATGTGTTTTCTTTTTGCGATCCCCCTGAACCCCCCCTCCCGACAGACCCAACCCTGACAAGCCGTTGACATTAAAATCCCCACAACAAATCACAGGTTCTGGCCAGAGGGCTAGTTCCATATCTAGGAAGTCAAATACTTCGGGTTCATCTTCCTTTCTCATCTTCACCTGTATGGCTCCCTTTTTAGCAATTATAGCAACGCCTTTTGTTTTGGAATCCTGCTGCGTATGTGCTAAGACCTCAAAGCCAAGCTGATCCATGAGGTATTTATCCTTACCCCTCAAATGTGTCTCCTGAAAACATATAACATCCAGCTTCAGCAACCTAAGCATAGCTGCAACCTTCTGCCTTTTCCCGCCCTCGTTTAGCCCACAAATATTAATAGAAGCAATTCTTAACGCCATCTGATCTTAAAAAATGAACTAACCAGTCGCCTTCCTCTTAGTGTATCTAATACCTGTTTGTTCCTGTATGTCATCCTCTCTTGTGCTGTACATATCCATGATTCATCGCCACCCCCCATTCCCCCCTCCACCCCCCCGTCAGCCCCCCTCCCCTGGCCTACCCCCCCCATCTAAAGCAAAAGAAGAATGTACAATGTCCCAACGTGAAGGACACACATATGTCATCAACTTTTAAGGAAAATTATTATTATAACATATATACATATAGCACTTGACTTATGCACAGATTAAACCACATACCAATGTGTAGAAATACAATTTCTTAATAGTTTCTTACTAAAGGAGAGAAAGAGCTATTCCTTCTCTTTGTCAGTTGGCTTAAAGATAATACAAATAGGTCCATAAGAAAATTTGTCAAAATTGTTTTTTTACAATTTATTACACATATGTTAATAAAAATATAATTTGATAAAAATACAATTTGATAAAAGCATTAAAACATTTTATACATCACCAAACAATTCAGATATTTGTTAAAACAGAAAACTACAGTCGACGCGGTGTTTCGGTGATATTTCGATGGTGTTCACCTTCTTCAGGACAGTTTTCTAAATAATGGAGGATATTTGTATTATTATCACAGCCCTAAAATTACTGACATTACTACATGTTGCCCTAATGCGCTCATCACTGTATTGTACACATACCTCCCAAAGTCACTCTATTGTACATGAAGTTACATCAAAGATTGGTAGTCGATCTATTTTCTCAGGAGCTGTTTCATAAGGTAGGTCTAGAGGTAATAAACAGCACTACTTTACCATGGTCATATACATTTAGTCACTCCTTACTCCTGTCATATATACAAAACATTCTCTTATACATACCAATATAAAACAATATTGAGCTTCTGATTAGCTTGGTTGGAGCCACCGTGTTATGTCGATATCTTCGAATAGCTAATAACATAAATGAAAAACCAAAACATGTTGGACTCCAGAGTTTAAATATAGGAGAGAAGGTAGCTGAATAATGATATAAAAACTTGACTAGAATTGACAAATATGTCACAAAGCCAGATACCGGCTAGGTGCAGGTCGCATTTGGATACTGCTAACCTCTCAAGATGCCATCACGAGTTATCTTCATGAGGTGTTCTGAATATAAATCAATATTATATGTGGATTTAGTATTAGGGGGGACAGTTGGAAATATTTTACTCGGAAAAGTCATGTGTCATGACCTTGATACAACGTGCAACATATTGTTATATTCACCTGATCCTGTGAAGTTTAAGATATTTCTGCAGGAAAGGGCAGACGGATAATGCCTTCTTGCCAGGACCTGAGAAGAGAAGGGACACCTGATGACTGTACTCCCATGCCTCATCGCTTGGATTCGAGATCTAACCGGAGTAGACTCGTCTTTTGCTAGGTTTCTTAATTGCTTTGCTAAATATTCTACCAACAAATTGTCGTAGACACAAAAAGGTATCGTTTCCTTTAAATACTTTGGAAGGCTAGACTCTCACTATGCCTTTTGAGATAAAACGCCTCTCGTATACGTGCATTCGATCTCTAGATATTATCTCACACTGTCAACTACTTAGGTATAAATCGGACTAAATAAAGATAATCAACGGATAGCCGAGATATGCCCGTTTGCCTACAGATGCGTATTTTTACAAAAAACAAACTAACAGCCCTTTAAATTTCTGGTAGCGTTCCCGTTGTAATCGCTTACCTTCGCGGTACACGCCGGCCTCCCTGCTTCCAACCAGCCTCTTGTTCCGATTAGAGAGCATGGCTGGTAGTCGCCCTCTATTTACGTAATGGCGCTTGGGTCAAAGGTCAGGATGTTTATCGATTTCATAAACCTTATTATGTCTTGAAATCGAGCTTGAGCCTTAAAAAGATTTTTGTCTTTTTATTGCGGTGATGTTGTTATAATGTATCAAAAATGATCCCTTTTTTTAAAAATAAAAAGGAAATAAGACCGTACCGTGTACGAGGGACCTTTTCATCACGTGATGTTTTACATTGCTAGTTAGTTCATCAATATGCCCTATTCCCAACTAGTTCTTAGACAATCTTCAGTGTCGTGGTCATTTTTTATTTAAAATGATCTGTATTTGGTCTAGTTGGACAAAGTCTATTATGCCCGATAAAGTTGATATCGGAGCGAGAACGGATCGGCCATTTTGAAGTGTCCGCATTTTGGTTTTAAACCTTTCATTGGTTCAGTGTTTCTCATGTACAGGTGAATCAAGGTGCTGTACATAATTATTGTATCATGTAAATGGAACATACACCTTAAGAAATAAAGAGTTGCTGTATTTGATAAATATTTGTTGAATGTTTCGTTTTGGAAACTCAAATTTAATTTAATATATATCCATCTAGGGTCCTCAACATTTATTCCACTTTGTTCAGACGCGACCCAACAAAGTATACAAATTGAAGAGCAACAAATATCCATTATTAAATAGCTAACTCATTGTTATTAGGAGATAAAGACTTAATTAATTAGTTTCTCCCAGTCTTCTCTGCTGTTGAGTCCATTTTTCACTGTGTTAAAGAGGCACATAAAGTATTGTTCGCGTTTCTTTCTTTTCACAGATTCATTGCCTCCTCTAAAGTTGGTTGGTATGGCCTCTATCCCACACCACTTTAGATCATCTAAGGTGTGTTGTTTCTTTTGCCAGTGTTCAACCAATGGGGCATTTTTCTTGTTAGTTCGTATCGCAGAGCTATGTTCTGTGAGTCTAGTTTTAATTTCTCTCCCTGTCTCTCCTATGTATCCTTGCTGCCGATTGGACATGTTGTGCGGTGGGGCAAATTCAATAAAACTTTGGTCAGCACTAAATACATGGTGTGAGAAATGATATCCATAAGTCCAATGATTATGCCAGAGGTTAAATGGTCCGATCCTCCCAAAGTGGCAAGTAACATCGGAAATGGGAGTTGTATTGGAATTGACCTGCCTCTGGGCAATCTATAACGGCTCTCCACAACACAAGGGCGGAAAAGGTTGGTTGTGTTGTTGGCCTGGAGTAAGCTCATCTAGAGTTAACATCTACTGGTGGCATGTATGAGGACGAAAAAAAAAAAAAAGAGCTCACTGTTCAACTGGACCTGACTGGTCTCTGTGATTGGCTCCCTATTGGAGGTGGACCCCACAAGAATGCCCTTACAGCCATTTTCAAGTTACTTGTTGTGGCTAGCCCTAAAACCACGATTCAATGTAGATTACAAAGATGTATTGCCTTATTTATTCTTTCTTTGAAAATTCATATTTCTGGAACCCTCTGCTGGAGTTTTGTTATTGAGGTGTCTTTTTAAAGATAACCTATTTTTATAAATTGGTGTTGGACTTTTATTGTGTTGTATTTTCTTCTTATTCTATACTGTTTTTTTACTTCTTAATGCTTTAGACATATTCCTGTGATAAAATCTGTCTGCTCTGAGCCACAGCTACAGAGGACTGAGCTAAGATTTTACAAACAAACCTGACTAGACCCGATATGAGTTTGTGTCATTATTATACAGTGAGAGTGCACAACTACACAACATAATAATCCACATTTCCTCACACTAGTCATGTATGAACCAACTTGGCTGTAGTACAAACACCGCAGTTCGCTAAACTACATCTTTCCTCAGTGCTTTCACATCCTCTCCATTGGTATTGGCTGCAAATGACCTGACTACAGTTGCCCTGTTGTCAATTGTCCTTTCTACGGAGTCCCTGGCTAAAACTGCTCTGTCTGCAATTCAGCTGGCTACAGCTGTACTACCCATGCTGACACTGCAGTTGTGGCAACTGTCCTGGTTGCAGCTACAGTTACTGCAACTCTCATAATTCCAATCTATTTTATTAAGGGTGTTTTAATGGAACACCGAGATGCAGAACATTGCACCACTCAATACAGGCGGATCGAATGCAGTAATATCTAAAAATGAGGATTATGAGGTGTTATGTTCCATATAGGTACCATAATATAGGCCCGGGTAATATCATACACCTTTACATTACCTCCCCTACACTACACAGTAACAAGCCTTTTAGGATTGAACCTTTTCCTAGTTCTAGTCCTGGCGCAGAAGGAGGGTTTTTCCCTGAACAATAGCGCCCTATAACTTCATCAATAGACTCACACAGTATGAATGAATATTCATAAGAGGTCTTGGAAACAAGGCAGGGGCTACACCACCTGCATAATATATACGTACAAGGTTTTGTAGGAGTATGCGCTTTCTTTTTATCACTCATTTTATATTCATGTATGTATTTATGATCATTGCAAGATGGTAGAACTGTACGATCCTTTTATATTCACTGTACTGCTAATCATATATATCTGCTACTGTCTAACGGTTACACTTGTCCTTCTAGTGTAACATAGCAGCACATCTATGTTACACTAGAAGGACAACTGTGCCATAAAGTACCCGGGCACCCAAGCAGATGAGTCATACTGAAGGTGCTACAAGTAGTGACTGTTTAGCGGTTCTGAAAGATCGTGCAGGGAGATATGCTTGAATTATATCAATCAAGTAAACAGGGCCACTGTCAGGAAATGACCTAAAAATATGAGAAGACTAGAAGAATAGAAGCGTAGCAGCTGTATTCTGATTTAGCTGCAGGCAACTAAGAAGGTAATCTGGAAGACCCAGATTCAAAATATCGGCATAGTCCAAACAAGAGGTAATCAAAGAATGTGCAATAGTGTTCCTAGTGAATTCAGGAACTAGCCTGAGAAATCTTTTGAGGCTTTTTAAAGGGTAAAGCATGCACCTGGGCCTGCTTCCACCTGGGACTGCCTCCACCTGCAGCCACCTCAGTATTGAATTTGACTACAAGGTTCCTAACCTGATCAATTGGATTGGGGGAATAAGATACATTCTGAAGGCCACCATGCACTGGACCACTTTGAAGGGGAGCAACTAAAGAGCAGCACTTCGATTTTGGACGAATTTTGTTTTAAACACCTGCCGTTCATTCAGTCAGCCACTCTAACAAGACAAGATTGGAAAGACTGCTGTAATTCACTGTTAACCCCCCAAGAAACTGAATATTTGTGTGTCATCTGCATTTGATACCACCTAAAATCCAAATGGCTGGATAACCTCCTCCAGAGGGGCTAAATAGATGTTATACAACATAGGACTAAGGGCCAAACCCTGTGGGACACGTTGTTTCAAACGATTAGAAGATGTAAAAGGAGGCAGATAAACAGTTTGGTACCGATCAGATAGAGAAGGCTCTAGACATATCAGGGCAGACTCTCAGACGCCACTATTCGCTGCATGCTGTAACAATAAATGGTGAGAGACAGTGTCAAAAGTGTCAGAGAGATTTAATAATACCGCTGCTGCTGAATGGCCTTAATCGAGGCTTAATTTGTATAAACTTGGTAACTTCAAGTAGGGCAAATTAGGGCTACCACAAGGCCTGAACCCAGATTGTGAGTCATGAAAAAGGTTATTGGACTCAAAGAGACAGTAAATCTGGCAATTGACTATTTTCTCCAGCATTCTAAACAGTGCTGGAAGGAGAGAAAAGTGCCTGAAATTTGCTAAGACATCAGGGTCAGCTGATGGTTTCTTTATTAGTGGTACCAGTAGAGCATATTTCCAGAGTTTCAGTACCAAGACTTGTTGCAGTGAGTTGTTAAACAAATCCTTTATTATTAGATGTACAGTTCGCATGGCCTCAGCTAGAATTCCAGGAGACTTGAACCTAGAGGTGATCTGGAGTGACATTCCGAAAGTGATATCAAGTGATATACTATCAAATGGAGATAGGACCGGGCCAGAAGGTCTGCCACTCTTCAGAATGCCCTCAGAATGAACAGAGCAAGCTCCATTTAACTGAAGTAAGCATAGATAAAACCTTTTTAAACCTTTAAAAACGTTTTAGTACATTGCACTTACACTTACCTTTCAACTGTCCATAAAGATGTGTGTATGAGAATAATGTAATCGAATGCGTTAGAAAGACAGTGGATTATTTTTAAATTAATCAGTTACAATTCGAAGGGAGCTCTTTACATATCAATTATCAGACACTATTTGCATATCATAGTTTGCATCCAAGTTGTGGTAGAGCTATATAAATGCACACAAATGTAGTCTCAAATTAATTCGACCCTTCTCAATTCTAAAATCGATTACATCAGTTGGCATCATAAAGCTTTTTTGCTGAGAATGGAAGGATATACAACATTTTGAAGAAAGTTGATAAGAGTCCAAGGGGCCGATCACGATGACGGTCGGACGAGCATCCGACAGGCATCATTGCGGTAAAAGGACTGGCCAACAGGTAGATGATGTTCCATACCGCCAAATTAGGATCCAACCACCGTGAAGGCAGTTGGAAATATGCCTCTTTGAATTGAGCACTGTGCTGTGGCCAGGAAAATGGCCCCAGCACAAGCCCCAATTCAAAGAGGCATATTTTTAAACATCTCTGCACCCTGTGGCAGGCACCAATGTGCAGCTACAGGGCCCATGGCAGAGGGCCACAGGGAACAGGAGCTGTGCTAGGGGCCCCAATGAAGCCTTTCCTCCAGCCTTTTCATTTTGGAAGATACAACGTGCAAATGGCTGGTGGAAATGTGGATTGTGATCCCGACGGCGAGGCCTGTGAAGGCACCGCCTCCATTGTGGGGATTCAATGCAATAATACTGACTGCCTGAGGAGCTCCTTGAGCCCGTCGGAAGCTGTTGGTCAGTCCCTGGTCCAATGGAGCCTGCCCAACCCCATCATAATGCGGCAGTTTGACCGCAGATAGAGAGGTCGACTGGTCCCACTGACATCGTAATCGTCCCCTAAGTAATATTATCACAGAAAAACCTATGGCGAACTTTTGGAAAGCAGATACCTTAACTATTAGTCTAACTCCCAGTGACATTATTAGGTTTGCAAGAACCAAATCTATGAATTGGTTTAAAGATAAACCCTATGGTTATTTTAAGTTCTATAACTGTGCATGTAAATATATTGTGGCTAAAGCCAAGGAATTTCTCAGTCATGACAAAAGTAAGAAATTCAAAATCAGGTCATTTATCAATTGTAACTCTACTTTCTGTGTGTATATGCTCACCTGTCTGTGTGATAAACTATATGTAGGATCAACTATTATCCAAAAAAGGAGAGAATAAAAAAATATAAAAATACAATCAAAAGGGTTGATAATAAATCCCCCTTGATCAAACAATTTCAGTAAAATCATAACCCTGATAGTATTTGAATGGTTTCAGAAATCCTGTGTACGGTGGATTGTGTTTTAAATGTGGACAGAGAATACCACACCACCCTGTAAGCATGCTTCAATATATTAGAAATAATATGGAATGCTGATACTGAGATCATTTAACATTGATTTTGGCACCCTTGATATTAAATTAATCTTGATGATATGTATGTATGTATGATGTAGGGGATGTGAGCAATGGAATAACACTAAATGTATGAGGAAATGTCTTGCTAAATATGTACAAAATGTTTGGAGTAAATTTGAAAATCTAACCGGGTGTAACATACTATGTTACGTTGATTTCGAATTTGACTGTTTACAAAGAAATCGGTATACCATGATTTGTTTTAATGATAAACGATTGATTTTGAACTGTGTCCGTACGAATATCAGTTGGCTTAAAATCCATGAATTATAATATATTATGTGTCGTTTTGTAAACTTATTACTTGAAGGATAAGATGTCGACATTGAGGAGTGCATCTGATTAGATTGTACAGCAAAAGTAGAGTACATTGAGGAATGCTTAATATATATAGACAGATCGATATGCGATGTTGAAGGTTTCAGGAATGATGAGATTCCTATAAAAAATAATGTTTTCCTTCAGCTTGTAATTAGTACAATGGCTAATGGGGGTGTTACCGGAAGAGTTAGAGTTTTTTATTATTATTTTTTTAATAGCACGAACTTGACCCGACTCAGGTATCAGAGCGCTTTACATAGGATCAGTTGCGTTACATGAGAACACATTAGCTTTTTTTTTTTTGTTAGGCACAGGAGATTAAGTGAATTGCCCGGAATCACAGGATATTCAGCGTCATTGCCGAGACTCGAACCCAGTTCTCCAGATTCGAGGTCGACCGCTCTAGCCCTTTGGTCAACTCCTGCTGAGATTTAACCCCTTGGGCGCGGCCGCAATTCTGCGCCTGTGTGGCCGTTTTTAAGAGTGGGTGGGATCATGATGGCCCCCCGCCGTCATCAGCACACGCCCACCGTGATGCATGACGGACGGGGGCTGTCATCAGCATAGAAGGGGTTAAAATCAGCAGAGGTTCGCGACTCATATAGAAATGATATTTGAATGTAAAAAAAATGTGGTTCAAATTTTATAAGCTCATTAATCGTTTTGGTTCAGCCTTGTAGCTCTCAAGTTTTATTTAATTAGCGATGATAAATAGGACATTTTATGAATGGCTAAACGTGTGCGACCGACCACTAGTTGTTCCCTTTAATACTTTTTAATAAGTAGGAGTACCTGTAGGTAGAGCACTGTTTAGCGTTGCAAATCATTGATATTGGGTTTTGGAATGCAATGGGAATCGTGCATCTATTTATTAGACAGCTCGATAGGTGAAGTTGGAGGTTTCAGGAATGATGAGATTCCTATAAAAAAGAAATGTTCCCTGTCGGCTCATTACTACAATGGTTGATGGAGGTCATATGGGAAGATTGAGAGTTGAAATCAGCACGGGTTGAAGACTCATATAGAATTGATATTTTAATGAAAAATGTGTTTAGTTCAATTTTTAGAAGCACAATAATAGTTTTGGCGGCCACTTTCAGGCTCTCCGTTTTACTTTAATTAGAGATAATAAATAGGACATTTAACGAATGTCTAAACGTGTATGACTGACCTGTAGTTATTCCCTTTAGCACTACATACTAAGTAGGAGTACCTGTAGGTAGAGCACTCTTTAGCATTGTGAAGCATGCATATCAAGTTTTGCAAAACACTGGGCAGTTAGTCATTTGGATGTTCTTTGGAACCAGTTTTGAAGGAAAGAATGACAGATGTCTGTGCTATTTCGATCACAATTAATAGGATTGAAATGGCACAGCATTCCCTTTGGGAAGCTGTATTCCTGCATCAGTCTTTCATATGTTGTTCCCTAATAGGTCATCTAAAAGCATAGCTGGCTTTTATATAATTTGATGCAGAGTTGATTTTTCTGGGATCATATTAGATGTGATTTAGTAATGTGGATCTTATTTAGGTTTTTGTAGTACAGAGGCTTTGTCTTCAGATGTGGATGTCTTACCCAATACGAACTGTAGAAAAACAAGCGTACGAACTATTATTGGATAATTGGAAGAGTGTGTGTGGTACACTGTAGCTTCATGGGCATAATGGTATGAAGAGAACGCAATTGTATGACAGGCTTACATTGCATTGAATGTAGTTTTGTATTTAATCTTCAGCTCATGATATTAGATAAAAATGAGCAATTTTTGCACTGTGGTCTTCCGTGAGAATTACTTACATTTTAGGAAAATATAAGAAGGGATTTAACATAGCCCCCAAGCACTTCATATGCCAATAGAGAAAAATTAACGCCTAATGATAAGGTGACAGAAGGCTTAACTTATAAGTAAGGTATGCACAGTGGGTAGTGATTAATACATAATTCCATGGTAGGGTAGTTCAATTCATTTAAGATTCAGGGCAGGACCCATATGTTGTGACTATGAGGGAAGTTTTTTGATGTAATAAAATGTTGACACTTTGTGAGATACACTTTGATTTAATAGTGAAAGAGTATGAAAGAGATATATAATAATTATGAGTATTTATAAGCAAGCAATACGAGGATTTCAAATATGATTACTGATTATTAAGAATTCATTCTGGGTATGTCTGTCTCTCCTCCCATAGTGTGGCATGTCAATCAATCAGGGATTTGTGAAGTGCGCAACTCACCTGTGAGAGTCTCAAGGCCCTGGGGGGTGGGATTGATGATTGCAGCTCCGTCTCATTCAAAGAGCCAGGACTTGAGACTCTTCCTAATAGCTTTCAGAGTTGGGGTTCGTCTGATGTTGAGGGGGAGTTCAATCCAGGTCTTGGCCGCGATGTAGGAGAAGGCTCTTCCTCCTGTTCTGGCTAAGCGGATGCGTCAGATTTTGGCCTGGGCAAGGTCGGCAGAGTGGAGGTATCTCTTGGGTGCGTCGAAGGAGATTCTTTCGTTGAGGTATTGGGGTCCCGTGTTGTGGAGGGATTTGTAGGCATGAGTGAGCAGGTTGAACGTCACTCTCTTTTCGACGGGGAGCCAGTGGAGGTCTTGCAGGTGCTGCATGATGTGGTCTTGTCGTGGGATGCCGAGGATGAGTTTGGCTGCATTGGTCTGGATGGTCTGGAGTTTGAGGATCAGAGATTTGTTGATCCCAGCATAGAGGGCATTCCCGTAGTCCAGTCTGCTGGTTATGAGTGCATGGGTGACAGCCTTTCTGGATTCAGGGGGGATCCATTTGAAGGTCTTGCATAGGATGCGGAGGGTGTTGAAGCATGTAAAGGAGACAGACTTGGTCTGTCGGTACATGGTGAGGGTGGAGGCGAGAATCATGGCGAGGTTGCAGGCATAGTCCGTGGGTGTGGGAGGGTTTCCGAGGGCAATGGGCCACCATGCGGAGGGGGTGGATCCGAGAACGAGGACTTCCATTTCCTCCGAGTTGAGCTTCAGGCAGCTGCTGTTCATCCAGGATGCAACGTCTTTCATTCCTTCCTGGAAGTTGTGTCTGGTGATGTTGGGTTCCTTGGTGAGGGAGAAGATGAGATGTGTGTCGTCAGCATAGGATACAATGAGTCCATATTTTCTGTCGATGGTTGCAAGGGGGGCCATGTAAATGTTGAAGAGCGTGAGGCTGAGTGAGGATACTTGGGGTACTCAGCAGCTGATCTCTGTGGGCTCATAGAGGAAGGTAGGGAGTCTGATTCTTTGAGTACATCCGGTGAGTAAGGAGCAGATCCAGTCTAGGGGAGTTCCTTGTATGCCGGCGACATGGAGTCTGATGGTTAGTGTGTGGTGGGAGATGGTGTTGAAGGCTGCTGAGAGGTCAAAAAGGATGAGGGCCGCCCTGCGGCCCTGGTCGTGGACAGTGCAGATGTCATCTGTGGTGGCTTGGAGGGTGGTCTCGGTGCTGTGGTTGCTGGGGAATCCAGCTTGGGAGGTGTTGAGGATCTAGTTGGATTATATGAAGTTCGTGATGATCTTCTCAGTGACTTTGGCTGCGAAGGGGAGAAGAGAGAAGGGTCTGTAGTTCTTGAGGTCCATCGGGCCTGCGGAGGGATTCTTGAGGACGGGCTTAACTCCTGCGCACTTCCAGTCATCGGGGAAGGTGCCCATTTTGAGGGTGACATTGATCATGCGTCATAGTTCGGATGCTATGGCGGCAGCAGCTCTGTGGAAGATGTGCGGTGGGCAGGGGTCTATGGGGGCTCCTGAGTGTATGCTCCTCATGGTCTTAGCAGTGTCTTCTGTGGTGACAGGGGTCCACACAGTGATGGTAGGCTGGGTGGAGTTGCTGGTGGTAGGTGTAGTGTGGGTTCTTTTCGTTGAAGTTGTCGTAGAGAGTCTTGATCTTGTGATGGAAGTAGGAGCCAAGTTTGTTGCAGAGGTCCTGAGAGGGAGGGGCATCTGAAGTTTCACTGGGGGTTGGGTGAATTCTTGTATGATGCTGCATGCATATGGACATAATTTATATTTTTTATGCATATATGTTTAGGATATTTAACATGTTGAACATCATGTTGTGGACTATAACGAACAAGCAAAGAGGAACTTGTTACAATTGTGAAAAGATTGAAGTTGACTCATTAAATGAAATGATGTATTGAGGAATTATATATAAATGATACTGACTGGAGGTGGCACTTAGGAATTGAGCAATACATTGTAAACTGCTACAATGGTGTTGAAAACTGCTATGAATATGAATTGATTGACATGGTATATGAAGTTGCTTGACAGTTGTGGAATACTTATTGGAAGCTAGGGATGGTACCAACATATAATCATAGGTTGATGTAAGAAAAAGGATGGTAACTTTTTATTATATTGCTTACAGATCATAGTTTATAATGTGTTTCAGTCCTTAACCCCTTCGATGATCATGACGGAACCCAGCCGTCATGAGCCACAGGTGGGCTGTGCGCATGACGGCTGGGTTCTGTCATGACCATGCCCACAATTGGAATGTCCAGCACCGGGCTGGAATTCCTGCCGCAGGCCAGGTGTTAAGAAGTGGCTGTGTAAGCCACTAAACACCTGTTGGCTGAGGCTGTATTTGACTCTTTGGCTGAGACTCCTTTTGACATATGGTTCTAAACAAAATTACAAATCAGAAAGGTTTTTGGATGCCAACTAAGATTTTTCTGACAGTAATACTTTTTAGAATTGATAAGGTGTAATTAATTTGAGAGACCACATGTTCATGTATATATAAATGAATTTTATAAAAATATATTTGTGTAATAAAACTTCGATGTAAAACACGATACGCAAATACTGTCTGATAACTGATATGTAAAGAGCTCACTATGATTTGAAACTGATTAATTGATCATTTATAAGTCAAGAGGGTTACTGACCATGTAGGTATACCTAATGCAGAGCCAGTGTCATCTAATTACCCAAAAGAGTTAAGCACCGTTGATTATTTACCATGGACCTATATATGAACACACTTTTATATATTTGTTTTTTTAAAACAGGAAAATAGGAATGGCATTTGAGCATATTTTATCAGTCCTTTGGAAAGTGAAAAATAACAAACATAGGGTCCGATGTAGGTAAATTCTATGTACCTACTTTAAATACCGAATCATACCGATTCGGTATTTATGAGTAGGTAAATATGAAGTAGGCAGATGTAGGTAAAAAAAAAATTAAATTACCGAATCTGTATGATTCGGTATTTACCCATTCGGTAAATACCGAATCAGTATTTGCCATTGATTCCTATGGGCCTTGAAGCCCATAGGAATCAATGGCATATACCGATTCGGTAATTACCGAATCGGTAAATACCGAATCCTGCCAGGGGGAACGGGGTGTCACTTTGACACCCTGTAGCACCCCAATGTCAGGCTTGTGTGCCATGTGGCACACATACATGCCCTAAGAACATGTCTGTGTGTCACATGGCATAGTTGTACATGCACAGATGTGCATGTACACCTGAATTCGTTATTTACCATGCAATAGTATTACATGGTAAATAACGAATTCTGAGGGGCCTGTGGCACTGTTTCAAGCGCCACCTACATCTGCATTTACAGATTCGGTATTTTTACCGAGTCTGTATTTACCAATTCGGTAATTTTACCGATTCGGTAAATACAGATTCGGTAAAAATACAGAATCTGTAAATACATGCCCCCTACATTGGAAAAGGCATTTAACGGTCGGTAACGGCCGAATTCGGCCGTTACCGACCGGTAAATGCCTACCTACATCGGGCCAATAGTGCCTAAGTGCAGAGAGGAAACGTCAACTTGGAAGGGCGAAGACAATGGAAAGAAGCACATAGAGAATATCAGGGAATCAGTGTAAATAAAATGTCCAATGTGCATAATACATAATCAAAATATCCAAAGAGATATAGTCCAAAGCAAGGCTCAAACTTAATAAATATATTCAATTTCAAAATAGACACCCAAACTCAAACAGAAAGTGAAAGTCTCTCGCTTATGCCAGATGGAGTGTCTGACTGGCTGCACTGTGATGGACACAGTTTCTGGCCATCATACGAATTGAAAAGAATGGCCAGTTAAAGCTCCTCAACAGGTACAGACAATTAGGGTTGCAGATCAGGACCAGAGGCCGCCTGAGGAGCTTGATACACTAAGCTAGGTTTAGGGACAGTGATTGAAGACATATAAGTGGGTACAACAATACCAGGAGGGAGGGTTCTGAGACAGGAGTGGACATGGTTGCAGTCCAGGAGAAGAAAATGCAGCAGAGTTATTTGTGCCTATCAGCAATTCTCTCTCATTGTGTCCTAACATCGGCCACAACTTCTTTGCTAACCTGCAACCATGTGCCCCATGACCCCCTTTGAAGCACCTTTGATCTGGTAGTCTGGTGGCAGGCGTGGGGCATTATGTGAGCTCTCAAAGGTGAATCTCATCCTCTGCTCATGATCTTCTAAGTTGACACATGCATCAGGAAGATGAAGTAGCAGAAGGTGAAGCTGAAAGACCAATTTCACAGGGCCATTTTGAGTGGTGTATGGGGTGGCTTTCAGACCTGATGAATGAGCAAACTGCTCCGGAGGCAGCACAGATGTAAACTGTGGCCATGAGGAATCCCATGGCCTCCTTTGTCTTCACCTCTGGTACTATATTTTCCATCTCAGAAAGCAAGGAAAGGAATCAAATACTGTCCATTAATCCACTACTTCATGTAAATAATAAATATTTTATTTTTTGAATTGTAAATGTTACCATGAATGAACCTACCAACCTTGTCCATGCAACGCTATACTTTCCACATACCACTCCTAAATGTGGGTGGCTCTGGTTACCAAATGTACAGATGAGGCACGTTTTATTTCCCAATTAAGAGTTATTATGTATGTACTATATTTAGTAACAGAAATGTCACCTTAGTATATGACATGACCTGAAATACTAATACAATGTAACCTTAACATGTCCTTGTGATGGAAACAAGGAAGTCATTCAATTAAAATCCATAATTGAATTAAAACAGATTCACAGGTGCAGAATATTCACTTCATATCTAATTGTACATCAACATATTTCAAACATGCTATTGAAGGTACATCATTATGAAACCTACATGGGTTGCTGTTAGTCAATATTTCAACACCATGTACAAAGTAACCCTTACTACTTCAGGTGTAATACCATTACCGTGCCTAAAACATAAAGCCATCACGTGTAATTACATATGGTCAGTAGAATAACACATATTCAGGGGCAGGGTTGCCTGTATCCCAACATGACTGCTGTGTGTTAGAGCTCCTGATTGAGGCCCCAGTCACCTGCCCAGTGGGGCATCTCTGGGCACAGACATTCTGCTGAAACTGGCCCATTATTTTTAGAAAGTGATGTGTCTATGGCACAATCGTTAGCAGTGAATCACTTTCCCAGGTAAACAGCTGTGGTGCCCTTCGTCTTCCCCTGTCTATACGGACTGCAGTTTGCACGCATCCAGGTTTCTGGCACACTAGTGGCAAACCTATTATTAGGCCTGGCAAGGAGAGTATGAATGCCTGGTGCCAGAGTTGTGGGAATTAAGCATGCCCTGTAATCAACGGAATACTACACCCAAGGAAGCCAACCCTGAAAAATGTTATTCAGAGGGCTTACAAAATCCTCCAAAGAAACCCTAAAGTTGAAAGGATAGGCATGGAAGTGATGGTAGTGTTGGAATCTTCTGACTGCAAAGATTAGGTCGTGTGAGTGGCTATCAAGCAGAAGGTTACGATGCTAAAGAAAAATAGGTCCCTATTCTTCACAGCCATGGCATGGGGGGCAGGAAAAAGACAATGGAGGGCATGTAAAGTTAGATGCGCTAATGGGTTAGTTGCCTCCGTGTGTCTCCCTCTGAAAGCTTTGTGTCAGGTGGCTTAGTAGTCTAATGCATCCACTGTAGGGGGCATGTATTCAACCTCATGGTCACAGGTTCGCATTCTGACGGGTCCACTCAGTCTGTCATCCTTCTGTGGTCGATAAAATGAATATCATTGAGTTGGGTAACAATAAACATCTGTTATTCAGCACCAAGATACTCTTCTGGGTGAACATACCCTTTACAAATACACGTTATGTTAAAGCTGCAGTATCTGAGTGGAGAGTAACATACTGTTTGACCCGTGCAGGGGTTGGCAACCGAATACCATTCCATATTTACTGTAATTGTTGACTATTTCAGTTTTTTTCATTTGGTATTTCTCTGCATTCTTTTTCCTCTCTCTTGGGCCTGTGAGTTGGGCTATTGTAAACTTTGCGAAGGTGAGTGAACAAGTGCACAACTAGTATTGTTTAAGTTCAGATGGGTTAATATAATGTTGGTGGGTGCTCCCGTGGTATCGTCTCCTAACCACGTGACGATCAAACTTTAAGCGTTCAACTGTGCGTCCAATTGGAAATTGGCAGCATCCCAGGGGGCACACTCAAAAATGGGCGAACCTCTCTTTAATTCATAGAAAAAGTTCCATAGACACTATAAGTATCGTTGAATTCAATTTATTTTTTCTTGTATTTTCTTATTTTCATTTAGAATTCATTTGTTATATCATCTCATGTTTTATCACACGTTATTCCTTTGGGCTCCAATGCATTTCGGGCCACCGCCCCTCATCTGGGAGCATATCTACAAATCAAACAACATAAATCAACATAGCTGTATTTGATCTATTAGCTCATCTTCTATACTATTCTGCTAAATGCGGTACAGTGACATAACTGTGCATAAGTGTTGTGTGGTGGTAAAAAACAAACATGCTTGTGGTGAAAAAACGTGCGTGAAAAGAACGTGCGGTGAGAATCACAGTAAAGAACTCGTCAAATGCGACTTACTAGAATGTCGAATTCAGTTTGTTCGACGTAAATTATCTGTGAAATATAAGCATAAAAATAAAGTATCGGTATACGGAACGGGTAAACTAAGGGCAAAATCTACAGGATGCGGAATGCATCTAGAGCATGTGCGGATACTCACAAAGGAAGATAAAACGTGTCGCTGGTGAAGTCTGTTCCTTTCGATTGCTCGGTGAAAACCTGAGCTTCCGGGTGGGGAGTATAATTGTGTGTCTATGGGTAGGCTCTCGTGTCACGTGAGGTTCACGTGGTTGGACTTGGTAATGCTAAAGGTAAAAAACAGACTGAAGACGGATAGTGTGTACTGATCTAATGGATATGGTAGACAGACTCTGGCGGTGTTATTGTGTTGATGGTGCGATGTCAACGAGACGGAAATAGGAAATTAGATACTGAAACCTAAAAAAATGAGAGATTAGATACTGAAAACTAAAAACTAAAACTAAAAAATGTGTGAAGAGAGGTGAGAACTGTATGTAATGTATGTAGACCCATGGGGATAAACAAGTTAACGATGAGCTAAATCGATATATACAATAAACTGAAATAATCACAGTCAGGACAATTGTCACAGAACATGCATGCCCAATCAGGGCTCAAAACTGTTCATAAATAACAGGAACATTCTATTCTATCATTTAATCCATGCGGCTTGATCGAGTTAAGTTAGTAGATCCAATAATTTTCACGGCGGAGTAGGTGTTTGTTATTGTCCCTTCCTTCAACTCTTTGTATTGTTTCTAGAACCATGAATTTGAGTTGGGAAATATTGTGATTCATCTCTACGAAATGTGCTGCTACTGATGATTTCAAGTTCCGTGTCCTGATGTTGGACTTGTGTTCATTGAGGCGGACTTTCAACTTGCGCTCTGTCTTTCCTATGTATACCTTGCCACATGGGCATTTTAATAAGTAAATTACGTTAGTGGTATCACAAGTTGCTGTCACATTTAATCCAATTTCCTGACATAACCTTGTTGCCTGGGATTATATTGTTGCAGTTGTTGCAATTTGTACATTGTCTAGTTCCTCTAGGTACTGTCTTCTGTTGATCTGTATGTTTGAGAATTTCTCCTAGATTTTTTCCGTGATTCTCACCGCATGTTTTTTCCCACAAGCATGTTTGTTTTTTACCACCACACAACACTTATGCACAGTTATATCACTGTACCGCATTTAGCAGAATAGTATATAAGATGAGCTAACAGATCAAATACAGCTATGTTGATTTATGTTGTTTGATTTGTAGATATGTGGAAAGGCGGGATTTTTCTTCTAGAGTCTGCTTACCATTCTCCAAAATCCCGTCACAGGTCGACTGGACCTTTTTACCTGTCATAGAGTGAATTAGGCAACCTATTTACCAGCAATTAATACGTGCATCAATTCCCATTTATCTTCCCCAAAGGACCACCGACTAAGAACCAAGTTTGAAGATTTATTACAGAAATGGAAACAGCTGAAGATACAAACACCTCAACACGAGGTTCAAAAGATAGACAGGCACTAATACAAACATAATCCTACGGAAAAGTCTTAGGCGGCTTATGAATAATACGAGAATCAGTTCCAGAACCATCAGGCTAATAAAAATTGCTGTAACTTGAGCTCTAGAATGCATTGGAAAGAAGAGTCAGATTAATCTATCCCTACCCTACCCTAAATGACATCCCTACTCAACAATAGCCCATTCCTAGCAAAAGGTGTCAGCCGTGGTGACTTCCAAAGAAGCTCACTCATTTTCTCTCAAGACTGGTGAAATTCTCAACCCTAGCTAAGCTCTTTGTCCATCCAACCGCTCTCTCTAGCTCCTCAGCCCATCTGCTCTGTCTCCACCCTCGGGGTGCTGTCCCTAATACAAAACCCCACAATACTGGTGACACTCCTTCAGGTACGCCCCTCTCAAAGGTGGTGGTTTCCAAAATTTTCCATCATGGCACCCTTCCATCCTTGTCGGTTAAAACGTCCTTGGGTCCCAGAGTCTCCGTCGCTTCAAGTTGTATCTTTAAATTCCTCAGCTACTCCTCCATGTCTGAGTCTAGCATCCTAACGCTCATATACAATGGGCCCTTCTACTCTACTGTCTACATGGTGTTGCACCTGCAAGGAAATACATGAGAATCGGCGCACACATTCTTTAGCGTTGATTAAATTTAGCCAAAGGCCGCTTTTACAGAATAATTCTAACATTTAATGCGAAAAAACATTTCCAGTCAGGCCTACTCGATTTCCATGGACTGGACCTTTGCACGTTTCATAGGCCCCACATTCTACATGAATAATCTCTCCGTTCTTTAGGCCTCCAACTTTAAAGCAAATACATTTTCTACCTCGAGCAGCTAATCACTTATAAAAGAATGCAAATACAATTTTTAATGAAGCAGACCTAAACATACAATGGTGTTCTAATTAAACAGCATTACTAGTAATTCAAAACCCTTAACAATTGTTCTGCAAGTAGTTCTAACATCAATACTTCAGTTCTCAACCCTACATTGCATTTGAACATGATTAGTAACCCTTTACATATGCGGGTGCTGACTACTTGTACATATGATGCACCCCTACAATTTTTCACTTCTGTCTAGCGCTCTCTCAGTTCCCCCCTTTGATGACCTGTGTCATCACCACCACACCATCCCTCAGGGTAAGAACCGGACTAAACAGAACTTGTGGCCACTTGCCCTCGCTTGAGCATCTCCAAAGCTCTCAAGCTACGATATTGACTATCTTGCAGCCTTTCCATTCGCTGCTCTTGCACTCTCATTGATCTCGACAACCTAGTGGCCTTATACCACTTGCACACTCTTATTAAACCCCACAATCCAATCACACATGCCACTACTATGATGAGGGGTTTCAGTACAAACCCAAGGAAACTTCGTCCTAGATTTGCAAACCAATTTCCAACCTTGCCAAATCCCTTGCCAACCGTCTCCCATGCATTCTCTTGGGTCAAATCTGCAATTTCATAATGGATCGCAGTAATGTTGCTTATATATTTCTCCAGATCTTTAGAGTTATCTGGAATATAAGTACAACATTCTTGGACCTTCAAATGTTTACAGACTCCTCCCTCTTTTGCTAGAATGACGTCTAGGGCAAGACGGTTCTGTAAAACCATTGTCCTTATCGACAACATCTCACCCTCGACCAACACTAATGACTTCGCTGTATTCATTGACAGTTCATCCACTACGGTGGCCAATCTCCGTATCTTGATGTCATTCAAAATGACTCCCAACATGGGTATCGCTGCTCCAAACACATCTCCAACAATTGCTCCATCACTTTCCCCTCTCTTTACCCTCTTCTGCTGCCCTCCTCTAAGAGAGCAAAGTCCTCCGTGTGATAAATCTTGGGAAAAATAATCGCTAGGTAGCATGTCCCATACCATTTTTCCGGCAGTCTCACATACGCACTCCTTCCACATACAAAATATACAGTAGGGATCACCTGCACCACGCTCTTCAAGAAATCTTTCGTGTAATACTCCAATGTAAAAGTGTGTTCACATGTGGTATGGCCCACATACACGTTTTCATAGTAGGTCTGTGGTCTATGGATGCACAATTTCCCTTTCTGTACCGCGTCTAATGCTATTGGACCATAACTCCCTCTTGACCTGTGCTGCTTCTCTTCTTCGGTCCAATCTACTTTGCCTTGCCCTGAATCTCGCAACTGTTTTTGCTTCGTGTACCTATCTTCCACTTGCTCAATGAACTTCTTCTCTGTCTCAGATAATAAGCATGTCAAATTGTGTCGGTGTGCGTACGGGGTGTCTAATTCTTGTGTGGGAATGAAGAAATATCAGAGTCTGTCCTCTGACTTATAATAATCCCACTTGTTCAAGTGTTTATAAGCAGGGACTTCTGGTAACACAGCATCATAATTCGAAAAGAAATATTCGAAATGGTTTCGCCCATAAAATATGCTAAGCAGCAGACTACATGAGATTCCATATGTCAATGGAAGGTGATGGTATCTAATACCCTCATCTACTGAAGCTGGCAATTGCATGCACACATAACAGTCTTTCGCATCCATTGCATCAATGTACTCATATAACAACTTTGCATACACATTCTGTCCAAAATTTCCTTTAGACAGATCTGCATGTATCCTATGACTTTCTGCAGCCAGCAAAGCCTTCTCTGCTCTTGCTCTGTCTTCCTTCTTGCTAGGGGTAGTAGGTGTCGGTGTCCCCTCAACCTTCGCTACCTGCTCGTGTGGTGCAAAGTAGGAAACTAGAACTACTACAAATATAAGGAGTATCCCTCCTCCTACAAGGGTGCCTACTATGCACTTAGCTCTACGATTCGGCTCTCCAGCCGCCATGGTTTCAGCACAGAGTAGTTCGTTCTCGGAAATCACCCAAAGTCTCTTTCTTGGTTACTTGAGTCCCGAACCACTTGACAGCGGAAATCCCATTCAATTCTTCAATTGTATCAGCCTCGGGCAGCCCTAACCCTTCTCCGTCCTCTGTGGAAATTCCCTAAATTTGTTCTTCTTTCACTCGGCTCTAGGTTAGTTCCAACCTCTATTTACAAAAGTCTTTTCAAAGTCTTTACAAGTCTTTAATAATCTATGATCACATTTGCTCCGATTGCCTGTAACACATAGTCCAAAAGTTCCATGCGGAGCACAACTGAGTCATACGATGGTATATCCGGACCAAATGTAGGAAAAATCAGTCTATCCAGGAGAAAATCACGTATCTTGCTTAGGTAAGGGGGATTAGGAATGATGAGTGTCAGTACGCCTTCGATCTCTAGTCCAGGTACCAACAATATCACTTCCAACTTAACATTTGGGATTGTACTGGTCACCGCCACTGACCTCACCCTCCCTGATCTCAGTACACCGGGCATTTGTCAGAGGGTAGGTCCACTCGGGAGTGGCGTATCTTCGACAAGGTATTCTCACCCTCCTTGACCTCCTTGGACCCCCTTGCTCTTGTTCTTCTTCTTCCAGGTCTGATTCTTCGGACACAGGGACAAGATCTCTTTCGGAAGCTAATCTCACCTTCATTTTCCTCTGTCTCTCGGGCCAATGAGCCTCTGCACTTCTTGCCCTTCTGCTTTTCGTTTGTGCACCCTGTTCTTCCTCACTGTCAGCCTCTTCCACGCTCTGGTCCCCTTCGTCGCCACTTTCCCTTTCCGAAGCAGACTCAGTGTCACTGTTGTCGTGGTCACCTTCTGCTCGATCAGGAGAATCCCCAACTTCCACCTGCACCCCCACAGCTTGACTCGCCTCCTCTTGTGGATCTTCTTCCTCGTCAAGATTTCTCTCTTCTAGAGGAGCTGTCCCTTCCAGAGGTGCTGGGACTCGTCGGGTATGAGAAGCATGGATCCAATTTGGCAATCCTCCACACTTCACAGCAGTGTTTGTTACCAAAATAACTTGGAAAGGTCCTCTCCAACGCACATCCAGGCAGCTTTTTCGGACATGCTTCCGCACCAGGACCCAGTCACCCGGGCACAAATCGTGACAAAGGTCGCTAGAAGCCGGAATTTCAGCAGCCTGCACCTGAAGGGACACAGAACAGATGACATCAGAAAGTCCCCTGCAGTAATCAAGAATTAGATCATCTGTGATATTCAGCAAGGCAGTTGTAGGAATAGATGGCAGTCTCATAGCCCTCCCCATCAGTACTTCATGTGGTGAGAGCCCTGTCCTCCTGTCTGGTGTACTACGCATGCTCATCAGTACCAGCGGCAATGCATCGGGCCACTTCAAGGATGTGGATGAGCATACTTTTGCCATTCGGGCCTTAAGAGTTCCATTTATTTGCTCCACTATGCCAGAAGCCTCTGGGCGGTAGCTACAATGCAGTCTCTGGTCAATGTTCAGTGCAGAGCTGAGCATTTTCACAACTTCGCTGTTGAAATGCTTCCCTCTGTCCGATTCCAAAGAGGTCGGAACCCCGAATCGTGGCACCAATTCCCTCAACAACAGTTTGGCTACTGTGAGTGTATCGCACCTACGACTTGGGTATGCCTCAACCCATCTAGAAAACACACACACAATCACCAAGACATACCTGAGGCGATTACACCTCGGCATCTCGATGAAGTCCAATTGCATCCTATAGAAAGGTCCACCGGACCTTCCAATGTGACTCAGGGTAACTGGTGTTCTTTTCCCAACATTCATCTGTTGACATGTTACACACCTCTGACATACCGCTTCAGCAGCCTGTCTAAATTTTGGATTGTACCACGTTTGCCTGAACACACGCATCATCGCATCTCTTCCCAGGTGCACAGGACCATGTATCTGTCGTGCCATCGAACTCACCAGCTCATTCGGCAACACAGCTCTTCCATCAGCCGAAACCCACATGTCCAAGTCTCCCTTGACACAGCCTGCCGACTTCCACACCCTTTTTTCATAGTCTGACGCCTGGTCCTGCATGCTCTTCAACTCTTCCCAGGTATCCGCCACCTCAAGCATCATGCTTAACTCGGTTCTTTCCCTGGGCCCTTCGATTGTTTGTTCGGTAAATGAATATCCCTGCTCAGCACAGTAGCGTGCAACTTCATCAGCATAACGATTCCTCATTGTCACAAAATCAGTACCTTTGGTATGGGCTGTGCATTTTACCACGGCTATCTCTGCTGGGCCTTGCAAAGCCTCCAGCAATAGCCTGATAAATTCTCCATTCCTGATTGGGGAGCCCGATGATGTCATATAACCCCTTTGAGACCACAATTGACCGAAGTCATGGACTACCCCAAACTCATATTGACTGTCAGTGAATATGGTGATCCGAATCCCGTTGGCTGCCAAACAGGCACGCGTCAACGCAATTATCTCAGCCACCTGCGCGGAGTGTACTCCTTCCAAGCAGGCCGCTTCAATTATTCCGGAAATAGTACAGACAGCAAACGCTGCTCTCAACTGACCAGTATTGTCTCTTACACATGAGCCATCCACAAAGTAAATTTCATCAGGGTCCACCAATGGCTCATCAACAATATCCGGTCTAGGTTTGGTGCATAGTTCAGTCACATCAAGGCAATCATGGTCTTCCCAATCATCTTCTACATCATTTGGTAATGGCAACAAGGTAGCAGGATTCAAGACAGAGCACCTCCTGAGAGTCACATTCTCTGCAGCAAGTATAACCTGCTCGTAGAGTGTGAGCCTATTATTAGTCAAGTGCTGAGTCTTGGTCCTGGTCATCAACAATTCCACAGAGTGTTGCACATGCACGGTCAGTGGGTATCCCATTACAATGCTTTCACATCTTTCAATGCTGACACCTGTTACAGCAACGGATTTGAGACATCCGGGCAACGCTGCGGCTACTGGATCTAAAGTAGCCGAGAAGTAGGCAACTGGTCTACGAACTCCTCCATGATCCTGCACTAGGACTGCCAAAGCACACCCCTCTCTCTCACAGCAGAACAGTGCAAATGATTTGGTGTAATCGGGCATTCCCAAAGCCGGAGCGCGACACAAATCCTCTCGCAGCTCGAGAAAGGCCAACATACAATCCGTATCCCATGGTACCGGATCACTTACGTCCTTGTGCGTCAGTTTCTGCAATGGTTTCGCCTTCAGGGAAAAGTTAGCAATCCACTGTCGGCAATAGCCAACCATGCCTAGGAACATCCTAACCTCTCTTTGGGTCGAGGGCACCGTCATTCTCATGATCGTCTCAATCCTGTCAGGCGACACTTTTCTCTTTCCCTTCTCTATTCTGTGACCCAGATACTGCACTTCAGGCAAGCAGTACTGTAACTTGTTGGGGGATACCTTGTGTCCATTTTCTGCTAAATGGTTCAGCAAGGCAATGGTGTCAATCCTACAAGCATCTTCGGTGTCTGACGCAACAAGGAGGTCGTCAATGTACTGCACAAGAACGGAGTTCTGCGGCAGTACCAGACTCTCAAGATTCCTTTTCAACAACTGATTAAAAATCGATGGACTCTTTGTATACCCTTGAGGGATACGACACCATGTTATGACGCGGCTCTCTATTTTGAACGCGAAAAGAAATTGGCTCTCCTCGTGCAATGGGATTGAGAAGAAAGCCTGACACAAATCAAGCCTGACACAAATCAATCACAGAAAACCATTCAGCTTGGAACGGTATCTGAAACAGTATCACTGATGGATTAGGTACCACTGGACAGCATGAAACGACTATGTTGTTCACCTTTCGCAAATCCTGCACTATCCTGAACTTCCCACTTGGTTTCTGCAAACCCATGATCGGAGAGTTACAGGGACTGCCCATGACCTCTTTCAGAATTCCCTGTCTAATCATGGACTCAATCACGGGTTTTATACCTGAAAGTGTTTCCGGAGTCAACTTGTACTGGGGTGTTCTCGGGAATTCAGCATTTGGTCTTACTTGAATTCTGATGGGCTCTTCTCCTTTGATCAGTCCGATCTCTTCCCCTGTAAAGTCCCACACCTGCGGTGAGACAGAGTCCCTCAAATCCCAAGGGAGTTCCTCCACAGTTAAAGCAGGGTATAGTTCAATGCACACATGCATATTTGCAACCTTAAAGTCAGCATCGTCATCGTTTGTCTATAATTCTACTCCCTTGGGGGTACAATAGATGGTGCAATTGAGTTTACACAAAAGGTCTTTTCCTAACAGGCACACAGGACTGGAGTCACACACCACAAACTGATGTCTGTCCCTGAAACTCCCGATCTTCACTGGGACAGGCTCAGTCAGGGGGTTTGTCATTCTTCTGTTTGCGACTCCTACAACTTGTATGGTCTGTCCTGAAAGGGGTAAGTTGGGGACTACTGCAGACCGCACAGTAGAGCGAGAAGCACCAGTATAGACCAAAAAGGTGGTGGGATGTCCATCCACATCTGCCTCGACAAATGGTCCTCTCTGATCTACCTCCAGCACTGCTCCAAGAGAACAGCCCTCCTCCCCATCCATGTATCGCCCTGTCACTGGGTCAAAGTAATAGCACTCGTCCCCTTCGACTATGAAAGGCATCTGCTTGTAAACCTTGTTCCCTGCTGAAATCTTCGGCAGCTGGGGAACCGGAGCCCTAGGGGCTGACGTCCCCCCTTTTGTCGTCTGGAATGTTGCTACTGTTACCTTCCGTACCGGAGGGGCTAGGACTACCTCCTCCTCTTCCTCCTGTACCTGATTGTCAGGGTTATGGGGACACTCGCGTCTCCAATGCCCGACCTCATGACATTGATGGCACTTGGTCGTCTTTTTCAGGGTCGCTATATCTATCCTTGGTCTCGGACCTTCCTCGCTGTCCCTTTTCTGTCCCCCTGATTTCCTCCCCAGTGTGCCACTTCCTGACTGACCCTGGCCTCCCGCTTGCATCTGTACTAACATCAGTTTATCCTTGAGCTTCCTTGTCTTCGAGTCTATCTCATCACTGCAGTACCTCGCATACCTCAAGATCTCATCCAGCGGCTTATTCTGCCAACAAATTAAATGTTGCTGTATCATGAGACAGATATCAGGCCTCAGTCCCAGGACAAACTTAGATATGAACTGTCCCATGTCTTTTGGATCCATCACATCTAATCCACTATACTAATGTCAAACAGCGTGTTTAAATCAATCCACAACACCTTTGAGATTTTAACGAACCTCTCTACCTGTTTGTATCATTCCACTGGACTCTCACGCAACTTTGGAATGTGTCCGTAAAGGCAGCCAGATCTCCCCTACTCCAGGGTACATGTACATATCCCCCATGAGCCACCTCCCGCAAGGGGTACGCCTCTGTATGCATCAACCCTCCTCCCGGGGATGCCTCAATAACACTCCGTCTAACACTCTTTTTCTTTGACCACCTTTCCTCCCATTTCTCCAACTGGGACCATGTTCGGATTCCCACAATCAGTTCCCTGATGTGGGTTTTTAATCCGATCACCCTCTTTTCTTCTAAATCTTGGTCCGAGTACTGCAACCTATGGCCACCCTGTAGTGCTTTTGTCTTTGTCAAATCCACGGTATACTTATTTGCTAATTCAGAGAGTTTCTCATGAGCTGTCCTAGCTCTCCGTGTAACATCCTTCGCCACAAACAGCAGCTCATCTGGTACGTAGAGTTCGATCCTTTCTAGTGGCAATGTACCTTCCACTATTTCCTCCACTTCTGATTTCAGTCTCGGCACATCTGCCCTTCTTTCCTTTATTGCCGCCTTCAACGTACCTTGACTAGGAGTTCCGTTAGAGTTCCTCCCGCCACCATCCTGACTCTCTCGTCTGTTTTCTTCAGGTGTGTTAGGGGGAACCCTTCCATTTTCCCAACCTCCTCGGTCCCACTCCTGTCTACTGTCCCTAGAGGTGTGGTGGGACGCCCCCCTATTCCCCACCCCTCTGTGTTCCCAGTCCTGCCTGCTTTCGCTAGGCACGCAGTGGGACACCATCCTATTCTCCTGATTTCCAGACCCAGAGTCATTCATCGATCTGTTGCTTTGAGTGTCCACAATTGTGTCCCATTCTCTCAAATCTGGCCTTAATTCTCTCATCGACCTTGGCCGTGGTCCCATCAGGTCCATTGGTCCCCTCCAACCCCCCTGCTCTTCGGAGGAGTCTGCCGATGCTGCCAAAGGAGTGCTCCTTTCTACTGGCCTTGGCAACTGCCTCCACCCTTCCACCACATTACTCTTGTCTTCGCTAGCCCATCTCTCGCTTTCCATTCGTGGTGGACTCTCGCCTTGTTTCTGTTCTGAATTGTACACTGATACTATGGGACCTTTGGTAACAGGTACCGTAAGAGCATCTGGCAGTTTCTGAGAGTTGACACCCTCTTCCACCCGAACTTTTTGTACTGTAAATCTTCCCACTACTTTCGTCACTGGGGAAGGTGGAGGTGCCTTTTCTCCCTCTGCTGGGCCAAACTTGTCCCCTGAGGTGCTCAGACCACTCACCATTTGGACCCCACCATCCCCGACAGAGTCTTCCCGGTTCTTTGCTGATGTTGGCGTTCCCTCTATGGAGGGGGTCTCTCTGACAATAGTCTCTCTATCAGGCTGTCGTCTGTCTCACTGTCTTCATCCTCCGTACTTTTCCTCTGCGCATTCCCTGTATTTTCCAGCAACGGGTATAACCTATCCCCTTCAATGGTCTGTACCCTCCACCTCTTGGCCATGGCATCCCATCTCGCATCTTGAACCGCCCTAACTGATCGTTTCACTCTTTCCTGTCTCCTATCTCTGTTCCTTTCATGGGCCGCCCTGATCCATGCATTTAACGCTTCAAACTGTGTTGGTCTGGGCAGAGGTCGCAACGCAGCCATAATCGTTTTCAACTGATACAACACTTCCAGTCTAAACGTTCCATATTTAGGAAATGTCAATTCTTCGTTTCCGTCAGTCATCTTACACCAATTCTCAAGCCATAATATGGTATGCAACCCAACATTCATAGCCATATAATGTGCTGGGGTATCCTCGGGTGGAGCCTCTTCCCCGCCCGAGGTTCTAACTTCTTTTCACCTTTGAAACAATTTTGCAACACTTTAAAACATTTCATGATGAAGACTACAACGCTTCCTTGTTCTACGGCTCTTGTTTACTTCCTGACGGCAATCCACCAATCTCAGCACGGCTTCTCCCTAACAACCCTATCCCAGCGCGGCTCCTTCTGACGTCACTTGCCTCCGTTTCGCAGCAGTTCCCCTCCTCTCTCCGCTCGTCTCCCGGTCATGCATGCGTCCCACTCATACACTAGAAATGATCACTTCCGATCAAGCAACCACTTCCTTGACTGTACGTCCACAGTCTGACTGTAATTGTCACCTGAATTGGCAACTGCCTGTCCGCGAACGGCTAGACAAATCGCCTCACTGATAGGTTACAAACTCGCTGCAACTTCCGACCAGCGTCCGTTACCCACGCACTCACACACACATTCCCCCTATCTCGGTCTTGTGGGCGGTCAATGGTACCTCTTGACCCCCTTAACAATGGTCGACAATTACTTATGGGCGTTCGATACACCCGAACCACTTAAACTCTCCTTGAGCTTAAGATTTTCTCCGGTTGCGCGCGCTCACAACCTGACTTCCTTTCACACTACAGGCATTCAACTCCGCAAGACAACACAACACAACAACACGACATAACCGCAATCTAACAACGCATTACCCTTTTCATACTCACTCTCTTCCGACCTGCTGCTTTTGGCCGCACCGTCACTCTCCGTCAGTTTCCGTGGATCCCCCGTCCTCGATTCTCTGGACACTCTTCATTTGTTCTCTATGGGCCTCGGGGAAATCTCAACCTATTTCTAGATTACCCTCACTCCAGAAGATAAACCATCCTACTCTGCTACCAACTGGAAAGGCGGGATTTTTGTTCTAGAGTCTGCTTACCATTCTCCAAAATCCCGTCACAGGTCGACTGGACCTTTTTACCTGTCATAGAGTGAATTAGGCAACCTATTTACCAGCAATTAATACTTGCATCAATTCCCATTTATCTTCCCCAAAGGACCACCGACTAAGAACCAAGTTTGAAGATTTATTACAGAAATGGAAACAGCTGAAGATACAAACACCTCAACACGAGGTTCAAAAGATAGACAGGCACTAATACAAACATAATCCTACGGAAAAGTCTTAGGCGGCTTATGAATAATACGAGAATCAGTTCCAGAACCATCAGGCTAATAAAAATTGCTGTAACTTGAGCTCTAGAATGCATTGGAAAGAAGAGTCAGATTAATCTATCCCTACCCTATCCTAAATGACATCCCTACTCAACAATAGCCCATTCCTAGCAAAAGGTGTCAGCCGTGGTGACTTCCAAAGAAGCTCACTCATTTTCTCTCAAGACTGGTGAAATTCTCAACCCTAGCTAAGCTCTTTGTCCATCCAACCGCTCTCTCTAGCTCCTCAGCCCATCTGCTCTGTCTCCACCCTCGGGGTGCTGTCCCTAATACAAAACCCCACAATACTGGTGACACGCCTTCAGGTACGCCCCTCTCAAAGGTGGTGGTTTCCAAAATTTTCCATCATGGCACCCTTCCATCCTTGTCGGTTAAAACGTCCTTGGGTCCCAGACTCTCCGTCGCTTCAAGTTGTATCTTTAAATTCCTCAGCTACTCCTCCATGTCTGAGTCTAGCATCCTAACGCTCATACACAATGGGCCCTTCTACTCTACTGTCTACATGGTGTTGCACCTGCAAGGAAATACATGAGAATCGGCGCACACATTCTTTAGCGTTGATTAAATTTAGCCAAAGGCCGCTTTTACAGAATAATTCTAACATTTAATGCGAAAAAACATTTCCAGTCAGGCCTACTCGATTTCCATGGACTGGATCTTTGGACGTTTCATAGGCCCCACATTCTACATGAATAATCTCTCCGTTCTTTAGGCCTCCAACTTTAAAGCAAATACATTTTCTACCTCGAGCGCAGCTAATCACTTATAAAAGAATGCAAATACAATTTTTAATGAAGCAGACCTAAACATACAATGGTGTTCTAATTAAACAGCATTACTAGTAATTCAAAACCCTTAACAATTGTTCTGCAAGTAGTTCTAACATCAATACTTCAGTTCTCAACCCTACATTGCATTTGAACATGATTAGTAACCCTTTACATATGCGGGTGCTGACTACTTGTACATATGATGCACCCCTACAATTTTTCACTTCTGTCTAGCGCTCTCTCATATGCTCCCAGATGAAGGGCGGTGGCCCGAAATGCATTGGAGCCCAAAGGAATAACGTGTGATAAAACATGAGATGATATAACAAATGAATTCTAAATGAAAATAAGAAAATACAAGAAAAATAAATAAATTGAATTCAACGATACTTATAGTGCCTATGGAACTTTTTCTATGAATTAAAGAGAGGTTCGCCCATTTTTGAGTGTGCTCCCTGGGATGCTGCCAATTTCCAATTGGACGTACTATTGTGAACTTTGCCTTAGTGGTGACTAAAGGGTCGGTTTAGAGAAGAAAAGTAAGGTTCTTGCTCTCATTTATTAGGTGTATGGGTGAGAAGTATTGTGTTTGTTTTGTGTGCTTAAAGTTCACGTATCCCATTTTCTTTTATTGTGGCCAATAAAACAGATTTAAACACATAAATCACTCGGCTGAGATATGTGCTCATACCGTGAACATAGATTTATTGCTAACCTATTTAGACTTCCAAACCTCTTGTAAGGGGTAAAAAAACAAATACTCAGAGAGGAAACATGAATAAATAAAACTAATATGGAAACATGAACATTTTGTCAGGATAAATGATCTGGGGTTAAGGGGATAAAGGGCCACAACCACCAGGAACAGGTGGGGTGATAAAAGATCAGTGGATCCGTGCACGGGCGGAGGAAAAGGACGAAGGTTGACTCAGTCAAGGATCCACTTGATCACTGGATTTGACTGATGTTGGCGTGGTAAAAATAAATAATAAAGGCAAGAACCAGGTGGTTAAGGTAGATCAGGAGGACGGGGGAGGTGCTGCAGAGATCAGGGCTGGCTGTGGGTGGGGTTCACAGAAGAGTTCAAATCTGTTGAAATGAGGGCGTTGTCAAGGACAAAGGCCTGCGGCAACACATAGGTAACTGGGAGCGATAGAGCTATACAGAATAACATCAGCATGAACAATTAGCATATAGAATTCATTGAGGTTAGACTTTAGCACGCTTTGCAAGGTTTTAGGACAGGGAAAGATGGGTATTGCATGAAAAAGAAAAGAAATGCATGCAGAGAGAAAAGGAGGTGATGGGCATCCTTCACTTGTGTTGACAGAGGGAATGTTTCATAAAATGAATTTCAGAGCCCTGTGCTCACAGTCAACACGCAATTAATTAACTCCAAGCCCTGAAGCTGCATGCGAGCCAGGGTGAATAGATGTGCTCCATCACATCTGTCTACACTGAGTGAGAATAGGAAGAAAAAAGCCGGAAGTTGCATTTCTGTGCAAAAGCCTGTCTGTACTTTATAGAATAATGGACTGTGGTGGCCGCAGAAGAATAAGTTGACCAAAGGGGGTAAGAGGTAAAAGAAGTTTTGTGTGTCTGCTGCGGGTTTCATGAATATGGCCCTTTCTGCTGGCACTTCTGAGTCGAGTCCGGAGGAGGAGTGCAGTTATTTACAAAACTCAACCAGAACTCTGGCCTCTTTGGCTTCTGTAACTATTCTCTCCCCACATCCACTGCTGAGTGGTAGAGTTTGAGGAGGGGCTAATTACTTGGGGTGCAGGTTGATCCCACAGCTGCTTGGGAGCAGGAGCTATACTTGTCTTCATTCTACTCTCTACTTTAAAATACTGTGATAGCAAAACAATACTCAGGAGACCGCTGCAGGCATGGCATGGGTGGGCCGAGCAATACTCCAATGTCCCCAAAGATTCTACCCCACAGAAATTGACAACCTACCTTATTCAGCCAGGAAGATGGATACATTTATGCTCTGTCCTCTGTCTTTCTGAATTGCAGTTCTTATCAAGCGGGTACATCTGTATTTTAAAACTGTGGGGCAGATTTACAAGCCCCTTGCGCTGCCAGTGCATCACATTTTGTGACGCTCTGGCAGCGCATTTCACTGCTCTATATTTACAAGGACAGGAAAAGCCACCCTGCGTGGCTTTTCATGTCCTTGTAAATATGAACCCTCTACACAAAGCACTTTGCGTGAAACGGGCGTTCCATGGGTGTTGCTGTGGGTGTTCCCACGCAACACCCATAGAACCAGACATATTTCCAGATTAACGAGGAATCGTAAACCTGAAAATGCGTCAGTATGCTATGCCACCCTAAAGATAGCGTAGCGAGGCGCAGCGACAAAAAATGTTTTAATTTCTCCACGTTTTTTTCCTCTTTCAATGCGTGCAGCATTCTACAGCACGCATTGAAAGAGAAAAATACATGTAGTGATTGTTTTCATGCAGGAAGGTGCCCCTTCCTGCACAAAAACAATCTCCCCATGACGCAGGCATCCTTGCACCATGGTGCAAGGGTGCCTGCGCCAGCGCATGGCAGCTGTTTGTGCGCCAGCACAGGCGAGATCACAGGAATGCAACATATCATTGTAAATATGTCGCATTCCTGTGCTCTGAAAGTGCCGCAGCGTGGTGCAGGCCGTGCAGCCAAAGGGCTTGCTGTGCTGCGCTGTGTTTCTTGCAAGAGACTAAGGATGGGGGAGGGGGAGGTGTGCAGGGAGTAGTGACAGTGTATAGTGCAACATTTTAGCCTTTCAAAAACATGCTTCCCATTAGATATCAAATGTACGGGGGAGAGGTGTGGCGCCGCGGCCAGGGCGACTGACGCTGGAATCTGGGGATCAGGGTTCGATCCCCGGCTCCGGCGGCAGGTTAGCACAGCACCATGCGACTCTGGGCAATAGCTTGCTTAATCTTCCCGACGGCCCCCAGCGCCTAGAGACCCTAACGGGTGATTGTGCGCTATACAAATGTGGATTATTATTATTATACATTTAAAATTGTAAGTTTTCGCTCAGCAATCTGTAGTCTTACCAAATGTGAGTGTTATACATGATACATTATAGTTTTAAGAGTTTGGTTCACTGCTTATAGACACAATAAAGCAGGTTCTGAATTCTCTGCAAAAGAGGCATGGGCCCTCATTACGAGTGGGCTGTTTAAACCCCGTATGGGACATCGATGTGAAAAGTATGCAGAGGTGGTTTACAGAAAGGATCTTTTTAGATCTGAATAGAAACAAATAAAACAAGCGAACATGTTTCTCCGATACCCAACTGGATGATAAAATAAGCTCAAACCTTGGGCACTACATATGCCCGATAAAAGGCCCTGCTAGAGAAATAGTGGCTAACAGTGAATTTTGGCAGCTAATATATTCATTTTCCTTATGACATATGGAAATTGCATTGGCAAACCGCAGGAATTCCGACTGAAACACCACTGTAAATAACATTTCATCGCGGAGGAAAGGCCACCCTTCCAAAGAGCATTATTTAATTTTACTCTCAGTTGATGTGCAAATGAAAAGCAGAGAATGTTTAAATGATTTGTGAATCATCTTTGTGTGGAAATGCCATTGCTCACAGGAATGTCACATCTTTTGGCGCGCTGCTGGGCTGCCTGCTGTGCCTGGGCAGTGTTCGAACTGCTCAGCATTGAGTTTATGTTAAAAGCATGAAAAATACAAGGGGGGGCCAATAGGCCCCCACGCAAGCATGGCGGGGCCCGGTCCCTCCCATAACCCGTCCCCTTCGGGGCCGCGTTCCCCGCCCCCCTCGCCCCGGAAGTACTGGTGTGCTTCCGGGGCGAGGGGGCGGGGTCGCGGCAGCGAAGGGGTTAAGAGCCTGGGGAGCGCGGGAAGCGGCCTCTTTGTGCCCGCGCTCCCCAGGCTCGCTCCTCGCCCCACCGTGGGGCCGTTTAATTTTCTTCTTTGTTTATTTCAGGTGTGGTTGTAGCGGTGTAGCTGACCTCGACGCGCTGTGGAGCCCTAGCTGCGGAGAACGGATTGCCGTGGAGGACTGCGTCGTTGCTGCCCCTGACGCGCTGTGGAGCCCTAGCTGCGGATTGGTAGAGGACTGCTCTCGGCGAGCTCGGGGATCGAAGGACAGCGCAGAACGGAGCCGGCACAGGGAGAGCGGTAACCAGGAGAGCGGCGCAAGGAGAGCGGACTCGGGAGATCATCAGACCGTCTGACCGTCAGTTGCTGCGCTCGAGTACACCGGAGCACAAGGTATTTGTCGGGGCGGGCGGGCGGCCAGTCACCTAGGATCGGCGCAAGTAAGCTGACCCATCCAGCAAGGAGGGCGCATCAGGTAGCGGGGACGTGAGCCAGTGTGCGGTCTGCCGCTTGAATTGTGAAGGAAGCGCTGTGTAATTAGGGGTTAACGCGCTCGATTTATAACCTGCCTGGTGTCGTGTGGAGTAGGGGTTAACGCGCTCGATTTATAACCTGCTTGGTGTCGTGTGGATCACTTTTGAAGCACTGGGTAATTGTGGGGTTTCTTATGACCGGCTCTGTGTGAAGCTGACGCTGGGTCTAACGCGAGGCGAAGCAGGGACAGCTGGGGCACAGGGTGGATGGGAGACCAGAGAGCGTCTGGCTAAAGGGAGACGTTTTTTCGGATTAATAGCGTTTTTGTTTATGTTAAAAAACATTGAATGTCTGTTTATGCTGTGATTTATGCCTCTTTTCACTGATTTATATTTTAACTGAATTGGCACGCTAAAGGTGTCCTGCCGGTTTACGTTGTGATTGATTGCCTCATACACTGTTTTTCTGGAAAAGAATGGCAACAAAGTACTAGATTTAACTTGTTTTAGAATTTAACGGACTTAACACACTAAAGGTGCCCCGACTGTTTTAGGTTGGGTTTTAGGTGCTCGAATAATTGGTAGAGCTGAATTTTACAGAAAAGGGGGACTCCCTATGTAGTGGGTATTTTACTGTTTCTCATTGCTAAGTGTCTCTAGGTACAGCAGCGGGAGATAAGGAAAGTGCGTTGTTAAAGTTTTCTAACAGGTTTACCTTAGGTTGTACCGCTGAGAAGGGTGATCTGATTGCTTGTCTTGCCTGCTTGAATAGGATATAACGCACTTTCTAATTTCAGGGGGACAAGCCTAGGACCTAGGTCCGTGTGATCCAGCTCGGGCACCTTCAACTGGGTCAGGTACGGAGCACGGTGTGCTCATAAATATGTCTCAAAGAAGGGGGCGGGTTAATCCAAATGTGGGTGTAATGTTACAAAAAATGATGCGCAGAATGTCTGCGATGGATAAGAGACTGGGGAAGGTTGATAAAATGGGTAAGGCTTTAGCGGACCTGGGGGCCAAAGTAGATGCCCAGGCCGGTCCGTCTGGAAGACCCAAGCGAACGATTGTACCGCCCAAACCAAGGGGCGTCTTTGTGACACCACCCAGGCGGGCAAGGAATAAGAGGGTGGGGGGGCAGCCACAGAGTGTTGCGCCAATTCTACCTCCTGCTGCGCCAATTCTGCCACCACAGGTACCCCCTGCTGCCCCACTCCCGCCACCTCAGGTCCCGGTGCCCGTTCCAGCCCCGGTGCCCCAGTTGCCAGTGGCAGTCCCAAATGGGCCAGTAATACCGGCGGCGGCGCCAGTGCCACCCGTCGCGCCACCACAGGCTCCGGTGCCCCTAGGTGCGGGCCCTACTCCCATTCCGCCGCCAGGGCCGGTGCCAATAGACCTAGCAGCTCAGGTGGCGGCTATTCTCCCTTGGTTAGGGGGGGGTGCGTTGCCGGTCAATGCTGCCCTGACAAATGAGCAACAAGCGTTGGTGACTCAGATATTGTTGGCTAGTGGTAGGGGAGCAACGCCGCCTGCATCGGTTTCTCCCCAAACAGGTCCAGCGAATGATGGAGGCGGTGCCAAGACCGCGGAGGCAACTTTACCCAACGACAATGGGAATGGTAAGGAGATTGCCCTTCCTTTGCTGGGCGAAGGAACATTGCCCTCTAGGGGTGAGTGCTTAGCACAGCATGTGTCACAGAGTGTAAAGGAATTGATATGGGCTGACAAGTATGTGAACATGTTTTCATTGCTGATAGATAACAGGGAATGGGAATATGCAAAATCACAGAAGGAAATGTTGTTGCCCAGTGAATGGAGAGCGAAGTTGTACAAGTTTAGGGTAGAAGAAAACCTCATCAACTGGCGGAGGGCTTTTGCAGTGTTCGGCGCAGTGATGGGCGAACGGTTTAAGGGAATGCAGCCAGCCATGAACTGCTATCAAAGTAGGATAACAATGTTCCATGAGAATCATGCAGGGGATGTATGGAAGGAATATGATGTCGCTTTCAGAAAGTCCAAAGAATTTGATAAAACTTTATCATGGGACAAGGTGGATTCTATCTCATGGCACAATCAATTCGAGAAGGGTCAGGGGGCGAGCACAAGCACAAATGCTGGTAGAGGTTATTTCCCAAGACAGCAGCAGCCGTTTCAACAGCCCTTTCGATCAGCGCCGGGAGGGGAGACTGCCCAAAAGCAGAGAGCAAATGGAGGGGCTAAGGGGGTATGTTGGGACTTCAATAAGCGGACATGCAACAGGGCACCAGGTACCTGTAAGTTCAGGCACGCATGCAGCGTATGTGGTCACCCGTCCCACCCCGAAACAACATGCCGAAATAAAAATAGTGGTGCAGGACACAGGGGTAGGAGGAAACCTGAATAGTAAGATCCACCCTCTAATTGCACATTCACCCATTCACTTGTCAGCATTGATCCCCTGGTTGAACAGGTACCCGAATCGCACATCGGCTAGATTATTGCAAGAGGGTTTTACACATGGTTTTCGAATTCCTGCTGGGGGGTATGTCGGGAGACCACAGTGTAAGAATCAGCTATCAGTCCTTGCCAATCCAACAGTGGTGGCAACAAAAATAGCGAAAGAAGTGCGTTTGGGGAGGGTAGCGGGACCATTTCACGTTATTCCCACGCAGAACTTTGTGTGCTCTCCTCTGGGGGTTGTGCCTAAGAAAGAACGAGGGGAATTTAGGCTCATCCACAACTTGTCCGCACCAAGGGGGACATCATTGAATGATGCTATTGATGATACAATTTGCTCTGTGAGGTATGCGTCCTTTGATCAGGCTGCGGGCATGCTGAGGATTTTGGGCGCGGGTACACTGATGGCTAAGTCAGACATTGAGTCAGCCTTTAGACTACTCCCGGTTCACCCAGAGGACCAGCACCTGCTGGGTTTCTCCTTTAAGGGGAAGTACTACATGGATAAGTGTATGCCCATGGGTTGCTCAATATCATGTGCTTATTTTGAACAGTTTAGCTCCTTTTTGGAATGGGCATTAAGACAACATACGGGTCACCAGTGGGTGATGCACTACCTGGATGACTTTCTTTTTCTGGGCCCGGCGGGTTCGCGGGAGTGTGCGTCAGCATTGCAGGAATTTTGCGTGCTCATGCGCTCTTTCGGGGTCCCGTTGGCACAGGGGAAGACAGTTGGACCAGTGACATGCCTGGAATTTTTAGGCATTGAACTGGATTCTGTTGAGGGTTGTTTTAGATTACCAGCAGAAAAAATCCAAAAATTCAAACAAACTCTGGGACTGTGCTTACAAGCAAAGAAAGTGAATTTAGGCCTGTTGCAGCAGACAGTGGGACAGTTGAATTTTGCGTTGAGGGTAATTCCTATGGCTCGCCCATTTTCACGCTCAATTGCACAGTCCATGAGGGGTCTTCGTGAAAAGCATCACCGGACACGGCTGTCTGCTGAGGTGCGCCAGGACATGCGGATATGGATGGCATTCCTGGCGGATTTCAATGGAAGAGTGCTGTGGGGTGCACCCACGGTATCTTCGGAGGACATGGGTTTATGGACCGATGCGGCGGGCAGTGTTGGGTTTGGTGCCATCCTTGGCAAGAAATGGGTGGCGCAGAAGTGGCCCGCCTGGTGGGAGGGGAGCGGGCTGACTGTGAACATTGGTTTCCTCGAGCTCTTCCCAATCTGGGTGGCACTGAAAGTCTGGCCCGAGGAGCTGGCCAACAGATCGGTAATATTCTGGTCAGACAATATGTCAGTGGTTGAATGCATCAACCAACAAGCTGCAAGGTGTCCACTCATTTTACGCTTGATCAAAGAGATTGTGCTGTGTTGCATGACAAGGAATGTACTCTTCAGAGCAAAACATGTCCCAGGGGTGTTGAACAATGCAGCTGATGCCCTTTCTCGCTTTAAGATGCAGGTGTTCAGGGATCACTTGCCGGAGGCAGAGACAGCGCCAGCTCAATTCCCGGCAATTCTTTGGCAAATTGGTGCCCCCAACTACATGACCTCGTGGCAGCCAGCCTAGCACCCAAGACCAGGACGGCATACGAAGGGGCGTTCAGGTCTTACTGTCATTTTCTGGGACAGGGCTGGGAGAGTAGTTGGACTATGGAGGCTAGTTTCAATGGGTACTTAGGCAGCCTACACAAGGAAGGGCGCACGGTGGCAACGGCCAACAGGCATAAGGCCGCTATCTCCTTTTTCGCACGGGCACGAGGGGGGAGGGATCCTACACACAGCTTCCAGGCCCAGAGGGCATTAAAAGGATGGCGGCGCATGCAGCCACCCTCCATAGATACTAGGAAACCCATAGGTTTTGAACGTCTATCAGCCGTCCTCCTCGCGCTGCCGGACACATGTAGCTCTACATCTGAGGTGGGCCTATTTAAAGCTGCTTTCTCTTTAGCCTTCTATGGGGCATTCAGGGTAGGTGAACTCGTGGCGGCCAACAAAGGTGATAAGATAGGCGGCCTTCAGCTGCAGGATATCAGCATAAGGGGCGACACTATGTGGATCAGCATCAGGAAATCTAAAACTGATCAGGACGCTAGGGGCCAAAGTTTGGCGTTACATCGGGCAGGGAATAATCCCTGCTGCCCGGTGTCACATGTGGAGGAACTGTTGAGACAGCGGGCACAGGAGCATGTGGGGTCACTGCTAATGCATGGGGACGGGACTCCTCTTACCAGATTTCAGTTCCAGAGGGTACTAGCCATGAGCATGGCAAAGGCTGGTTATAACCACAAGGAATTTGGGACACACTCCTTCCGGATAGGGGCAGCCACGGAAGCAACAGCCAGGGGTTTGACCACAAATACTGTGCAAAGAATTGGGAGATGGTCATCAAGCGCTTATAAACGCTACGTGCGGTTGCACATGTTGTGAGAGCTGCCGGCTTGTGGAGTATTGCTAATACCTGCTGTTTTTCTGGTTATTTATAGTTTCACGGGCCTGTGACGCAGGACGGAAACTACCCATGGATCATCAAGGCAACTCTACTACAGCATGGAGGGACCAGGAGGACAGACAGAAGACCGTAGTCATTTGGGTAGTGGGGCATTCATATGTCAAACGTGCTAACAAACTTTTTCTTGCAGGTTCAGGCAAACAAAGGGTGGAAAGTAGGGGGTGCAGGGTCTCCTTCCATGGCAGGGGGGGGCTCCGCCTCAATCAGTTCAGGGACTATATGTCGGACTTACTAGCGCGACATACTACACCACCCTCGGCGGTAATACTTCACTTAGGGGGGAATGATCTGGCAGGTCTGGGCAGAAGGGTCCTCCTGGAAGAAATTATATCTGCAGCGGGTTGGCTAGCAAAGCGGTTACCAGGTAGTGTAGTAGTATGGTCACAACTGATACCAAGGATGCAATGGAGGGGGGGAAACTCAGTCAGCGCATTGAACAGCTCGTTAAAGAGGGTCAACAACAAGCTGGACAGGTTATTTAGGACTCCGGTCTTACAGACCATCCCTCACGGTTGCATTTGGGGGGAACACTTCTACTTGCGGGATGGGGTGCACTTAACAGAGGAGGGGAATGCCCTTTTTATAAGAAACATCCTGGCATGGGTGGAAATTTTTGCAGGGGGAGTATGACCTTTCTAGAAGGGGGGGGGGTTTTGGGGGGGGGCCAGATAGTCGGTTAACTACCTGGCCTGTGGCGGTAAGGTCATTAATCGGTGAGCAGCATTTTAAGGTCCTTACGGGGGGGGCGGACCCATTCACGAAAGGGGCCGCCCGCGGGAGGGGCCATTTGGTCTCTCTCAGAACTTCAGGGGCAGGAGATGGTCTCCATTAATTTAAAGGGTGCGGGGGAGGGAGTCTACGCTTTCCTCAGGCTGGTAGCCACCCCTCACAACACTATGACGTCACTAAGGTGCGCGAGTGTCTGGGCCCTCCTGTTATGGTTAAATGGAGTTCGGGGAGCGCACGTGGGTGTAACGTGCCCTGGGTTGCGCATGCGCATCTTCAACGCGAGAGCGCAGCTGTAAAAGGATCTGACACCGGTTGGCGACCTTGCCGTAGGCCTTTATTAAAGTTAATAAAAAGTTATTAAAAAGTAATGGAATTATTAGAATGCAGTTTAATTTTCAGGATGACTAGATTACGTTAGGAGACACGCTGTATTAGCTATTTGTTAAGGTTAGCCCATCATACCATGTCGAAACGGATGTCAATCTAATATTCTGAAAAGTGTGCATTTTAATAATTGTCAGAAATGTTTATTTGATTAAAATTTTTTGATTTGTTTTTATATTTTAATAAATACGGCCGGGGGGGGGGCCCCGTACCCCCCCCTTGACTTCCAAAGACCCCCATGTGTTGACTGGTTGAATTGGGTAATTCAGTCGGTGTTCAAGGGGGGAGGTGGCCGGCAGTCCAAGACCATGATACAAGGGGGGGCCAATAGGCCCCCACGCAAGCATGGCGGGGCCCGGTCCCTCCCATAACCCGTCCCCTTCGGGGCCGCGTTCCCCGCCCCCCTCGCCCCGGAAGTACTGGTGTGCTTCCGGGGCGAGGGGGCGGGGTCGCGGCAGCGAAGGGGTTAAGAGCCTGGGGAGCGCGGGAAGCGGCCTCTTTGTGCCCGCGCTCCCCAGGCTCGCTCCTCGCCCCACCGTGGGGCCGTTTAATTTTCCCCACCCTCCATCCCTTATTAGCAGACCTTGGGGCTTGGCAAATGGTGAGTATCAGGTTTTGTCAATGTGCCGGGACATAGATATAAGGGGGACTTGATCCAGTGGGCCTTGAATTTCCTGTTTACTGGAAGGAAGTTCAGAAGTTGAACGTGGGTGCAGTGCCGTGATTTTAACCAGTTCCTTCCTTAGGCCCCTTTTTCCCGCTTACAGGAGTAACTATATATGTAGATGTTTATGCTTTGCTGTGTGTTAACAATTTTATCCTTAGGCCTTTTTTCCTTTTAGAATAGCATTGTCGTATTTATTATGTGTGTCTGGCGGTAAGGTCATTAATCGGTGAGCAGCATTTTAAGGTCCTTACGGGGGGGGCGGACCCATTCACGAAAGGGGCCGCCCGCGGGAGGGGCCATTTGGTCTCTCTCAGAACTTCAGGGGCAGGAGATGGTCTCCATTAATTTAAAGGGTGCGGGGGAGGGAGTCTACGCTTTCCTCAGGCTGGTAGCCACCCCTCACAACACTATGACGTCACTAAGGTGCGCGAGTGTCTGGGCCCTCCTGTTATGGTTAAATGGAGTTCGGGGAGCGCACGTGGGTGTAACGTGCCCTGGGTTGCGCATGCGCATCTTCAACGCGAGAGCGCAGCTGTAAAAGGATCTGACACCGGTTGGCGACCTTGCCGTAGGCCTTTATTAAAGTTAATAAAAAGTTATTAAAAAGTAATGGAATTATTAGAATGCAGTTTAATTTTCAGGATGACTAGATTACGTTAGGAGACACGCTGTATTAGCTATTTGTTAAGGTTAGCCCATCATACCATGTCGAAACGGATGTCAATCTAATATTCTGAAAAGTGTGCATTTTAATAATTGTCAGAAATGTTTATTTGATTAAAATTTTTTGATTTGTTTTTATATTTTAATAAATACGGCCAGGGGGGGGGGCCCCGTACCCCCCCCTTGACTTCCAAAGACCCCCATGTGTTGACTGGTTGAATTGGGTAATTCAGTCGGTGTTCAAGGGGGGAGGTGGCCGGCAGTCCAAGACCATGCTGCCACGCTAAGGGGATGAAATGTAGCTGAGCGCTGGGGTGATTCCTTTAGGAATGTTAATTATTGCATTTACGTGGCTAAGCTCCCCGAAGCTGTATCCACTTACAGTTCAACCACAGGCACAATGCAAACATTTTACTAGGTTTCACTGCTATAATGTGTCTTGCCTATTGCACACATAAATGATGCATAAAGCAGCTAGCACAAAAGGAAATGCTTCGAGTTGGACTCATGGTATGTGTTCTATACTGTTCATAAAATAATATACGGCCTCCTGTAATGTGTGGCGGGTGGAGTACAATCCGAGCGAATGTCCTCCACCACTCAGATAGACTACCACCTGCCAAATGTAGTCATGACCGCCGGCCTAGTGGTCATCTCTGTACACTGAAGTGAACATCCATCACAATGGTTCCTTTCAATGTACTAAACCTTTGGTATACAGTCACCATTAGATTTGTAGACATTCACCAAGCTTTTTTTTTTTTAATAAAAAAATTAAAAACACTATCGATCCCCACACCCTGCGAGTTTTCTCCCGGAGTTGTGGAAAAGTAAATTTTGCCATGTTCTGTGTCCCTACGTGTTCCCCATCTTATGCTATATGTGCATGATTAATATGCATATGTATTCCCCATGATCGATTAAAGACGCAATTACAGTTGTGTCCATCTCTAGTATGCCAGTTTCCAGTCCTCGTGAAAGCTACGAGTATTAGGCCTATGTAAAGCTACATTGCCACGTTTCTCAGTGTGCACGTTATTTCATTGAAAGTCCCCGTTTCTAGGCCTCATAAGGGCCCGGACTCAGATTCAGCTCCTGTCTCCTGAACCCTCTCCGAGGAGCGATACAGCCCCCACCTGTATCCCTGACCCTTCACTTACTTCCTGCCTCACGGTGCCCGGCTCGGCCTGGCTCTGCCTGCCAGTCTGCCAAGAGTATGTTATGATTCCAGTTATCAGTCCAGCTCTCCTTCTCTGCATTCCTAAGCTACTGAATCGCATCAATAGTTTCAGTCATCATCTAGCCTTTACGTCTCCATGTAAGAGAAATACTGTATTTATGGTCATTTAATATTCCTCAACACACACTACATGTAGAATAATGCATGCACCAGTCTTAGTGTCTGTTAGCCTTTGCCCTGATAACTTTTGGATTCTATCAACATGTTCTCTAAACATCAGATACTAGATAGTGTTTAGGTACATGTCGCTCTGACTCTCCAGACTTTCGTCTCTCCTTCTAGCTCAGAAGTCATAGCCCCCAGCTTCTCCCTAGTAACACGTCATTGCCAGCTTGCGCGCACCACTAGGTTAGAGGTCCCGGCTCCTTCGGTAGCCCCCTCCATGTTTCCGCCCCATTTGTGACATATTCCGTTACGTTTACATCACATGTCTATGTATACGCCCTGTTCACGCCTCTTGTTACACCTACTTTCTGCCTTATCTTTCGCGACTGCTACAGGCCCTGCCCACTGCTACGCCTATTGTATTGAATACCATGTATTTTGTTTAAGCATATATACTTGTGCACTGTTATTAAAAGATGCCATGCCACCCCATTCTTTTGTCCCTCCCCCGTGCAGCGCTGCCATCCTATTCCCGTGCAGGTTGTCCTGTTCCTGTCCTTTATGCTGTATTAAACCTGCCAACTCCTACTACCTCGAATCTTGACTCTTATTTATTGAGCTATCTGTTATTATTTATCCAGTCAAAAATAGAGGTATTATTTATTTATTTACCACATAATGGCGCCCGAATAGGGACTTGCCCTTTCCCCACGCGCCGGTGAAGCCACGCAAGCCCCCTGATCCTCTGCAGCCGTGACGGAACCATACCGGCCACGTGCAGATATTTCTGCTTCAAGTATCCCTCAGGCCCACGGAGGAGACGGAGGTTGCGGTCCAGCGTCCAGACGAGGCGGTGGAGGAACGCGGCGAGTCCCGACCAGAGCCCAAGCCGAGAGTCCAAGGTCCGAGGTATCCGGAGGCCCACCTGTAACTGAAGTCCGAAGTTCGTCCGTCCGTCGTCGTAGCAGTCCAGTCCAGTCCGAGGCCTTCCGTTCTTGCTGCCCGGTGAGTACCGTCGCTGGGGTAGTATCTAGACAGGGTCAATTGCATTGTCTCTGGTCCGTGGGTTTGGGTACACAGATCCAACACGAAGTGTCCACTTAGGTGGATGCGGGTCCTGACGTGTCTCTTTATGAGACCGGTAAGTTTCGTACTGTTTTAGCAGTGCATCTCGTTTCTGTTCTAGTCCGTTCTGTTCTCGAGAAATTCATGTATTCTGTTTTCAGTATTCCAGGTAGTATTTTGTCCGAACTGTTATTTTAAATGTCATTCATGTATTTCAATGTCGTGGTATGAAAGTGGTGTACCTTCATTAATTATCGTGTTCATTGTGTATTGTAATTGTGTCTAGACTCCAGCCCAGTCATGCCATTGTTTTCAAAGTTACGTCAGTTAAGAACTAGAAAAGGTCTGTTAGAAGAAGCAGTTCCTGTCCCGCCTAGGGACAGTCCAGGTCATTTTATGTATCAAAAGCATGGCATAAGTGCCATATTATATCTAGATTTGTGGGTGGAGTACACCAAACAGTTAGAAGAAAAGTATAGATGGCCCGTATCGGGTACATGGGATGCCGAGTGCATCATGCGAGTAGAAGAAGCATTATGGAAAAAGAAAGCCAGACAGTCACAAAAAGATGCCATCGAGTTATGGCGCAAAGAATCTCATAAAAGAACTGAAAAAGAAATCAGAAAGTCAGAATTAAGTAGAGAATCCTCAGAAAGAGCCCAAGAAAGGGAACTAATCGAAATAGGTGAACAAGTTAAAACCGAACAGTCAGACAGACAGAGGAATGCCCTCATTAAGGGTATGTATCCTCTTCTTGCCGAGGGCTTGCCAAAAGCAACCCCGGAAACATCCAGTAATTTTCCGCCACCCTTAGTTCCGACCAAGCCACGTCACAAACCGACCGCAGCTGATATTTTTCTCTCGTCCTATTTGGACGACACAGTCCCAGAATATGCAAATCCTGTTCCGCCAGCTCCTGTAAATAATGTAAATCCTGCTCCTCCAGTCACCGGGGCACCTGTTACAGCACCTGTTACGGTACCCCCGGTCCAGCCTACACTACAAGTACCCGCTACACTGGTCACTCTGCCAGCACGAAGAGTATCAGTCGACGATTCCAGTTTAGGGGCCGCGGGAGGAGGTCCTCCGGGAACCCCGCCACCACACAAACGTGTAACGTCAGTCGAGTTACATGAACGTGCGTTACAGCGCACGCCCAAACATCAGTCTGTTGCAGATATCAGACGAGCTCTTACCGAATGCCGTTATGATCCGGTCCCAGGTGATGATAGTATGGTTATATATTCATTACGTGTAAGACGGGTGACCGAGTATTTGGACACCCTACCGAATATGAAAGAAGATCTAGACAGAATGTATCGTTTCATTCGTACAGGACAAGATCCAGAAAGTATTGAGGAAGTCATGTCTCACAGAAAATCTGAGATCCAGTTCATGCTGTTAAAGTTTCTGATCAATTGTTTAATTAGGGAACAAGATTCCCCGACTAAAGATCCGACCGAAATGAAAATTCTGACAAAGTGGAGTGATAATATAGCCGAGGGTAAGCACAAGACACTCAATAGTATAGAGAGTATGTACAAGAAAATACGTAAAGAAATAATAAGGTTACACGAACAACGCAAAGAAGCTCTAGGAAGCGAGAAAGAAAATGACTCTCCTACTGAAGAGGTAGACGACGAGAACACCGCCAGAATAGCGTATGTAGGTAAATCTAGATTTCCAGACCGACATTTACGCCTAGAACACAAGAAAACTGTTCCTCTTCCAGCACCAGAACAAGGTTCTCTAGAACAAGTATTTCAAGCTACCGATCACATTCTGAAATCACGAATCGGTTATAGTGAGTTAAGTACCATGCATGAACAAGAACTAGCCCGATCAGCAGTCCGATGGATTACTGATTCTACCACTTTTCCAGACGAAATAGTGGCACAAATGTTTCTGAAACTGCCCCCAGCCGAGCAGCGACTGGTGGGTATGTATATGATCCAACACCTCATTACTCTGTATGAGGGTCAACATTCTGATCCAGGTCCGTTACATGATGTCCTGAACGAGTTACTCCAGTATAGATGGAAAGGTTTAGGCACCGATTTAATTAGTGTCATTCTAGAACAGCGCCACAAATATAGAACGTTCCTAAATCCGCATTTTGTTCATGTCTCACCTCCAGAAAGTAAACCGTTTTATATAGATAGACAGCATCCGTTACGAGAAGTACACCCAGTTAGGACAGCGGGTGGTGAAATGCAACGAGTATTTGTTTACACCCCAGTTACCAAGATGGAACTCTTAGAGATGAAGAAATTAATTCCCTGTCACGACAAAGATCCAGCAGGGTTCCACCGAGAATTAAAAGACATGCTCCGTATGGGAGAATACACGTATCCAGATATAATTAAAATGTTAAAAGTCCTGTTGCCTGCGGGCATATATGAAAAACTCAAGGAAAAGGATTGGGAGGTGGGAGAGAAAAAGATCGATTGGACAGCTCTAGAAGCTGAAGATAAGATACGTGTACCAGGTACCGGTCTTGGAGACAAATGTAAAGAATTACCAGAATTATTGATACAAGTTTTGCCTAGGTTATTAGCCACGAAAAAGGAAGACTGGGATGCAATCTCAGCATGTAAACAGAAACCAGACGAAGATACTAGTGATTTTTATTCTAGATTTGAGAAATGTTTTATAATAAACAGTGGTTTGAAGACGAGTAGCGAGTCATACCCTCATCTTTTTGTTACTAAATTAGTTGAGAATTCAAGTCCACAAGTTAAAAATCGAGTTTTGAAAGTCGAAAGTACTTGGCAAGCTAGTACCCCGTCCCAGATGCTCCAAATGCTCCAGTATCACCAGAATAGAATCAGAGAAGAGCAAGAACACGAGAGAAGACGTATGAAAGACACGAAAATGAAAGTACTAGTTGCACAATCTGTTCCTCCAGACAGTCAGAAGAGGGGTCTGAATCAAGCCAGTCATCCTGCAGCTCCCGTTAAAGGGACATGCAATTATTGTAAACAGCCAGGTCATTTCATAAACGAGTGTGCAGTTCTGAAACACAATATAGCCACTGGTAAAACTAAAGAAAGACCACGTCCGCCTAGACAAGAACAAGTTTCACAGACTTCTCAGTCACCACAGAATGCACAACAGACAGTTCCAGCACCGCAGCCTATAGCTGCAACACAGCATGTTACACAGCAGATGTACCAGTATGCACAATCCGAGTATCCAGAGTATCAAGCGTATTCATGAAACAGCCTAGAGAGGGAGGTAGGCTTGCCTCTCATCGAGATTCCTGTAGATCAAGAAGGTCCCTACGTACACAGTCAAGTATTAGGGAAAGACAGAAAGTTTCTGATTGATACAGGGGCAAGTAGGACTACCATTAGTCACGACGAGGTTCCAGGGGCTCCGCTCTCAGGCTCTAGAAATGTTTCCCTTGGATTTTCAGGAAAGCCTATTGTAAACGAGATATCAAAGCCAGTTACTCTAGAAGTAGGTCCATTGTCCCGAACTACTGATCTATTGCTTACGAAGTCATGTCCAGAAAATGTGTTAGGTATTAAGACACTGAAAGAATTAGGTGCAGTTATTTGCTGTTCCCCAGAGGGAATACGTTTGTTTTTACGTGACTTCAAGGGTCACTATGTATTACGAGATTTTGATCCGAGATTGTCTAATGTCCCGCAGCATCTATGGGCGCAAGGTCCAACTGATGTTGGTTTCATGCAAATCACACCCCATCGTGTGACTCTCAAGCAAGGTATAGTGTTACCACGAATCAGACAGTACAGATTGCCACCTGAGGCTGTAGCAGCCTTATCCAAAATTATTGACGAGCTTATGGCTCAAGGAGTAGTTGTAGAAACTGACTCCAATGTATGTAATTCTCCTATCATTCCAGTCATGAAACGTACTGATCCAAATGCACCCCCAGTATATCGATTAGTGATTGACCTTCGAGAACTCAATAAATGTATCATTCCCCAGTACCCAGTTGTTCCAGATATCTCATCTCTATTGACAGCCATTGATTCTGAGGCAATATTCTTTACCGTAATCGACCTCAAGAATGCATTTTTCAGTGTCCCCATTCATCCAGACAGCCAGTACCTTTTCGGATTCTGTTTAAATGGAAGGAGCTATAAATTCACACGAGCTCCTCAAGGTTTCACTGAAAGTCCTAGTATTTACAGTCAAGCACTTAAGAGACAACTAGACAATATTCACATGCCAACTGACACTGCCCTGCTCCAGTATGTCGATGATCTACTGATCACAGCCCGTTCTGAACGTGCCTGCGAGCGAGCGTCACTTATAGTTCTGTACTTCCTAGCCGAGATGGGGCACAAGGTGTCCCCTTCAAAACTACAATTCTGTGTCCAGCAAGTGATCTACTTAGGCCACTTACTGTCCAAGTGGGGTAGGCAGTTGACACCTGACCGTATCCAGTTAATAGCGAGTCTCCCTCAGCCCAAGACACAGAAGGAGGTACGTGCTTTTATCGGCCTTACTTCTTATTGCAGACAATGGATTCCTCAGTATGCATTTCTAGCCAAGCCACTGATACAGTTAACGACACAGGAGGCAGCCGTATCGACTGTCCTCCCTTGGACATCTGAACATACACTTAGTTTTAATGAATTAAAGAAAGCCTTATGCCAAGCACCTGTTCTAGCTACACCGAACTACAGTAAGTCTTTTACACTTTTTGTCACAGAACGTGATGGTACTGCATTATCTGTTCTCACACAAGATCAAGCAGGACAATACAAGCCCTGTGCTTATTTTTCGAGCACATTAGATCCAGTAGCCCAGGCACTGCCTGCGTGCCTCAAGTCAGTTGCAGCCACAGCACTAGCTATTAGACAAAGTGATTCCATAGTATTAGGACATTCCCTGACAGTACAAGTTCCACACTCCGTGGAAGTTCTTTTAAACCGAACACAGACTCAGCACTTGACAATTGCACGTTTGACAGGTTATGAACTGACACTGTTCCAGCCACACATAGAAATCAGACGCTGCAACGTTCTAAATCCTGCTACACTGTTACCGTCAGTTACTTCAAATCCTGCCACACATGACTGTGTGGAAATAGTTAACACTATAACAAAGCCAAGACAAGACCTGACAGATATTCCGTTACCAGATCCCGACCTGACACTTTATGTGGATGGTTCATGTATGAGAACGAGTACAGGAGGACTAGTAGCCGCGTATGCAGTGACTACTGACACTGAAGTTATTGAAACACACCGTATTGACACCCTGTCTGCTCAAGCAGCAGAGCTAGTTGCTCTGACTCAAACCTGCATACACGCCAAGAACCTGAAAGTTAATATTTACACAGATTCACGCTACGCATTCGGAGTTGTACACGACTTCGGAGTGCTCTGGCAGGAGAGAGGTTTCATGACTTCTCATGGAACCAAGATTCAGCATGGTCTCCTCATTCAAGCTCTGTTAGATGCAATACGTTTACCGACATCTATCGCTATTATGAAATGCAAAGCACATACTAAAGTTACTGACATTATTTCCCAAGGAAATGATCTAGCAGATCGAACAGCCAAGCTTACAGCACAGACACCAGACATACCAGTTAACAAGACACCGACATCCACTCTAGAACAGACTACTTGTATGACAGTTAAGGACCCTACTCAAGATGTCATAGATATCCAGTTACATGCTACTCCCGAAGAAATCAAGAAATGGTCCGAACAAGGAGGGGTCCAGACAGATCAGGGATGGTTGACGAGGGGAAAAGCCACATGGTTTCTCCCCGACTCAATGGTTCAAGTCATTATCAATACCGCACATAGTCCAGCACACTTAGGAGAAAAAGCCATGTTAGACAGTATCCAGAACATTTGGTTTAACAAGCATTTACGAGCTGCAGCCAAGCAGAAAGTCCGTACCTGTATGATATGTTGCCAGTTCAATCCAGGTAAAAGTGTCCCGGTGGAACAAGGTGGATTCCAACCTCCTGACCACCCTTTTGAAGTCCTCCAGATGGATTATATTCAGATGGAGCGATGTCGAGGTTTCAAGTATGTCCTTGTAGTTGTATGCGCCTTGTCCAGGTGGACAGAAGCATATCCAGTCCCAGATTACACAGCCGCGACCACTGCCAAGCAGTTGGTTCGTGAATTCTTCCCCCGTTATGGACTCCCTAGGGTCGTGTATTCTGATAACGGCCAGCCATTCTCATCTGAACTAATGAAGCACGTTTCCCTTTTGTTAGGGTACCAGTGGAAGTTCCATTGTGTACGCCATCCAGAAGCAGCCGGTCTCGTAGAGAGACATAATCAAACCTTGAAAATCTGCATTGCCAAAATCTGTCAAGAAAAAGGTGTAGACTGGTTAGTTGCTCTGCCAGTCGCTTTGTTTTATATGCGCATGGTCGCACATTCCAGATCAGGTCTGTCCCCTTATGAGGTCGTATTCGGCCGCCCCCCGAATATGTGGGGTACACCTAGACCCCGAAGTATTACCGATGTTTCCAGTAATATGCTGACAGATTACCTAGCTTCCTTGATGTCTGCCCTACACTCTTGTCGTTCACAGGTTGCCGCTGCATTTCCCGACAATACTGAAGTCAAGCCACACGAGATCCTTCCCGGCACCCTGGTCCTCGTCCGCAATTTTGATCGTTCAAGTCCACTGGAGCCTCGCTGGAAGGAACCGAAGTTAGTCCTCCTGACCACCCGTACTGCCGTCAAGTTGGAAGGCAGGAAGGGGTGGGTGCACCTGTCGCATGTCAAGAAATTTCACGGACTAAAAACAGTTTCCAAGAACATTTCCAAGGATTGTCAAGATTTTAAAGACTGCCAAGATACTATTCTTAAGGACTGTCCCGCAAATGACATTGATTCAAAGCCCTCCCTGTTAGAGAAAACTCCGCAGCAGGAGTATAAAAGTAAGCTACGGTCTAGTAAAATAAGTCAGCCAGTTTAATTGTCTAAGTCCTCCCCTATGTGAAACGGTTAGACAGGTATCTGACATGTATGAGATAGACCCCCATAGTGAGAGAGTTAGTCAAAACTCTATCCGATGTATCGTTTTTCTAAGTTTTATATTGTTTTTAAGCTTAATGGTTACCTGCACGAGTTATGCATTTCATTTATGTTTTCCAATTTCTCATGTAAATATGTTTTCTAATGCTACAGTAGAGCACACATTTAGTGATCTGCCTCCTCACGAACTATCCTATCGTCTTGCTATGCGCAACAATACCTTTATCCGTATGTTGCATTATTCACACCAGACCAGCAATGCCACTAATTGTTGGGTATGTGGTCGACTCCCCCCTTTCCAGACACCGAAGGGAGTTCTGCCACTCTTTCCTTATCCGTTTTCACATAATGGTTCATGTGGAGCATGGTCCACGTTAACGTCATCCTCAACTGATATGTCCCTTCTGAACAGTACATGTTTTCCAGACAAGCAAGGTCTTCCCCACAGAACAGGGTTAGATCTAGAAAATGAAGTTTATAATTTGGGTAATTATTCTTCGAATTTTATGGTTCTGAATGTTCAGTCTGATCCTACTCCAGACTTACCTGCTATTTCAGTATTACCAGTCAAAGGCGAATTATGTGTCCGAAATAATGGTTCCGTACATGTAGGACATAGTGATTGTACTACTATTGTCGAGTATAGTGACAGTGGGAAATCTATTTTCAAAGCTTCACGTCATTCTTATTTTGTTTGTGGTCAGACCGCATATGTTCGTCTGCCCCTCGATTGGGATGGAACCTGTTACATTGCCTTCCTACTGCCACCAGTTTTCCTAGCCCCGTCCGATTATCACAGAAACACACATCTAGTACACATTAGACATGGAAGGGAGATCGAGTCCCCGATTGTCGATCAAACTGAAACTGCTCTAGAACAGTATACAGATTTCAATAGAGGATTCTTTTTCTTTATAGGACCTATCCAGAATAGTAAGTTAATACGTAGATTAACCAGAACCCTTGAAGCAGTAGTGAATGAGACTGCCTCTGCCCTAGGTAACTTAACCGAAGAGCAATCTGCTATGAGATTTGTCGTGCTCCAAAATCGTCTCGTTCTTGACGTCATACTGGCCGATAGAGGAGGAGCATGTAGAGTCATCGGATCTAGTTGCTGCATTTTCATTCCTAATAACGCGCCGTCTGTTTATTCAGCTATAACCAGACTTCATAAAATTGCCCATCAGTTACACCAGAATCCAGGCACCTGGACATGGTCCGGTTGGTTCTGGAGTATAATTTCTGCCTGGGGATGGAAAGTATTGTCCTTTCTAGGTATTGCAGTAGCGATCATATTCAGTTGCTGCCTCTGTATACAATGTGGCCCTGCGATTTGCGGCATTTGTGCTACCTCTTGTATTCCTAGTCCCAAGTCCCGTCCTAGATCCCGTTCCAAGAAATTTCGAGACGAGCAAATGATACTGTATGAAATGATAGATGGTATCATGAATATTGATGTTTCCTGATGGAAACGTAGTGACAAGGAGGGAATGTGGAAAAGTAAATTTTGCCATGTTCTGTGTCCCTACGTGTTCCCCATCTTATGCTATATGTGCATGATTAATATGCATATGTATTCCCCATGATCGATTAAAGACGCAATTACAATTGTGTCCATCTCTAGTATGCCAGTTTCCAGTCCTCGTGAAAGCTACGAGTATTAGGCCTATGTAAAGCTACATTGCCACGTTTCTCAGTGTGCACGTTATTTCATTGAAAGTCCCCGTTTCTAGGCCTCAAAAGGGCCCGGACTCAGATTCAGCTCCTGTCTCCTGAACCCTCTCCGAGGAGCGATACAGCCCCCACCTGTATCCCTGACCCTTCACTTACTTCCTGCCTCACGGTGCCCGGCTCGGCCTGGCTCTGCCTGCCAGTCTGCCAAGAGTATGTTATGATTCCAGTTATCAGTCCAGCTCTCCTTCTCTGCATTCCTAAGCTACTGAATCGCATCAATAGTTTCAGTCATCGTCTAGCCTTTACGTCTCCATGTAAGAGAAATACTGTATTTATGGTCATTTAATATTCCTCAACACACACTACATGTAGAATAATGCATGCACCAGTCTTAGTGTCTGTTAGCCTTTGCCCTGATAACTTTTGGATTCTATCAACATGTTCTCTAAACATCAGATACTAGATAGTGTTTAGGTACATGTCGCTCTGACTCTCCAGACTTTCGTCTCTCCTTCTAGCTCAGAAGTCATAGCCCCCAGTTTCTCCCTAGTAACACGTCATTGCCAGCTTGCGCGCACCACTAGGTTAGAGGTCCCGGCTCCTTCGGTAGCCCCCTCCATGTTTCCGCCCCATTTGTGACATATTCCGTTACGTTTACATCACATGTCTATGTATACGCCCTGTTCACGCCTCTTGTTACACCTACTTTCTGCCTTATCTTTCGCGACTGCTACAGGCCCTGCCCACTGCTACGCCTATTGTATTGAATACCATGTATTTTGTTTAAGCATATATACTTGTGCACTGTTATTAAAAGATGCCATGCCACCCCATTCTTTTGTCCCTGCCCCGTGCAGCGCTGCCATCCTATTCCCGTGCAGGTTGTCCTGTTCCTGTCCTTTATGCTGTATTAAACCTGCCAACTCCTACTACCTCGAATCTTGACTCTTATTTATTGAGCTATCTGTTATTATATATCCAGTCAAAAATAGAGGTATTATTTATTTATTTACCACAGAGTGTAGGAGTCATTTTAGTTTTTTTCCTGTCCCTTACTGCCAGACTGGAGGAAAACAATACATTACACCTTTTCTTTTTAAAAAAAATGATTTTCTTGGTATTTCCACTTACAACATGTAACAAATAACACTATATTGTCGTCACTTTGTCATTACAGGGTGTTCAACAGCATGGATTGGCTGTTGATAGTACAATTCAACAGAATACGATTTAAGATTTAAGATTTAGTTTATTGTACAGTTAATAAAAACTCACAATATTTAAAAACATACAGTTCTAAAAAACATTAAAAGCACAATTTGGTTTAGTACTGTCCTTAAGGGCGGCTGGATGCTAGCGTTTTTTTTGTTTTAGCTAGTGCTTCCGGTAGACCCTTCGGCTGTTTCTTTTAGTCTTTTGGCCACAATGTCAAAAAATCTCGTTATTCTGCAATTTAACTGAGTTTCTCTGGGATTAAAGCAGAGCATCACAGCCTGTCTACAGCTTGTTATTCCCTTCTGATTCCATAGGGGCCGAAGCAGGGAGCGTCTTATGTCCAAGAGAGTTTTGCAGATGCAGATAATGTGCGTCAGGTCCTCTTTTCCAGAGCAGCAAAGTCTGCAACTATTTGCTGCGTTTTCTCTTTTCCAGGGTGCTAAGTGAGGCCTTATGGGTATATTGCCAAGGCGCATATTGAGGAACTTATTTTTTGTTGTATGAGTAAGGCCCGTCGTTAAGTACTGTTGTGGTTTAAGAGCTGTGTAGCCTTCCCACACCACCCATCCGTGTGCTCTCTTGGCAAGAGTTGCTATGTCCTCAATGGATGAGACCATCTTGGTGACTTTCATTACCGTTTTTTTGAAAGTCTTGGGGTCAGTTGCTGACTCCCATAAGTTTGTTAGTCCCAGGGTCTCCAGTGATTCCATTAGATAGTTCCTTGCTGGTGAATTATCTCTAATGGACAGTTCGGTCCAGAGGTGGGCGTTTAAGGATCCATGCTCAGCATCTCTGATTTTCCGCCAGCTTTTGATATAAGCGCCTCTTCTCTCCACCGTTTGGTTCTGTAACCCGAATTCAAGACGAATTTGAGCGGGCGATGCATCGGTAGGCAGGTGGAATATTGCCCTGTAGACTCGACTGATGATATTGTCTAGTGTCGTTGCGTCTTTGCCACGCATGGGTTCGCTGCCATAGGTGAGCATTGGATGTAATCGAGCTCTTATTACCTGTAGTAGAGGGCCCAATGTCCGGTCGGGAAGAGCTTTCTGCAGCGGCTTTATTGACAAGTGGAATGTCGTGCCCTTTCGTCGGATGGCCTCTAGTTGTTGTTTGAATTAGCCGTTGCGATCTAGTGTGACTCCCAGGTACTTGTAGGAGGTTACCTGCTCTAGCTTCTGTCCGTTCAGTAGCCATGTGAAGTTTCGTTTTCTGTGGTGATTTATTGTCATAATTTTAGTTTTATTTAGGTTGATTGTCAATGAATTTTTTTTGGAGAACGTATTGGTTGGGTCCAGCAGGTGTTGGAGGCCGATAGGGGACCGGCTTATAAGGACTAAATCATCTGCGTAGAGGAGATTTGACAGTGTGGTATTGAACAGCCGTGGTGCATGAGATTGAACTACCCCTAGCTCACCGGGGAGGTCTGCGAGGAAGAGGTTGAACAGCGTTGGGGCTAAGACGCAGCCTTGTTTTAATCCTTTGCTAGTCCCGATTTCTCGTGAGAGGTGCGTGCCAGGTCCCAGTTTTATCCTGACCCAGGTGTTACTGTGTAGCAGTATTAGCTGCTGTAGAAGTGGGCCTGGAATTCCCCAATCGCTCAGTTTCTGCCAGAGTTTGCAGCGGTCTACATGATCGAATGCTGCGCTGTAGTCGATAAAACACAGGAACAGAGAGGTCTTAGTGACTTTTGCCGCGTCTGCCAGGAGAGTTAGCGCCATGATGTTTGTCGTGGTGCCCTGGCCACTACGAAATCCGGTTTGGGTTGCTGGGATGATATTCTTAGCGGTTGCCCAGGATGTCAGGTCTTCCAAAATGAGGCCCGCGTAATACTTTAATACAGATATGGTAGTCCGTCCCTGCTTTACTTATTGAACACATGCAGCATATAACATATAACATTGAGGGGGGCTTTGAGGGGCCTTTGAGGAACAACCTGCTGGGGCACTATATCGCCGGACCTCCACTTACCTGACCTGCTGCCACTTGCTGTTGGTCTCCCCTGCCGCCGCTGCCGCACACAATCGCGCGGCCGCAGAGGGGGGAGACTACAGCTCACAGGTCTCCCTGCGCCCACGCCCATGCCCACTTCCGCGCCCGGTGGCGCTGAAAAGAGAGGCAGTGCTCCTGTGTCGCGGGCGGCGCCAGGAGAAGCCCGGGACAAGGGCGGGCCGTCTGTGGCCGTCAGTGGCCGAAAGAGGCAGGGCTGGGCCCCCTATTTGGCTCTCTGCATAGGGTCTGATGGTTCACAAAAGAGAATGGTAATGTTTCAACTGTATAAAAAATAATCTATAAACGCACTGCTTCCAGATTCCTAACGCACCAATTATCCTTTAAGAAGTCAATCGACCCTACTGTAAAAAATGAGTAAACGGAGGGGGGTAGTCGGAACCTTGGATGACTTCATCATAAGGGCCGAATCAGTGCTTATACACGAGATACAGGCAACTGAGAGAAGATTGTCCTTAGATCTTGTCCTTCACCAACCGCGTTTGTCACCCGGGGGTACTGTGGACTTAATTTCCTCTGACATTTTAAGATCGTCCCCTGTGCCATTAAGTCCTGGTATAGTAGATACACACACACACCATCTTAACCCCCTCAGCTATCCAGGATTTAAGTGCTCCTGCCAGTAACACACGAGGGATCTCGAGCAAGATGGTCAGAGGGCGGACACCGGCTACCTCAGCACTAAGGGGAAAGAAAAATCCAGCGAAATTAAACCAGTCTAAGACCAGGCAGAAAGTACGAAATACTAATGTAGATGCCTCATGTGGTAGCGGTGGTGGAGGTGGTGGCGTGACAGCTGACTTTTTGATGACCAAATCAATTGCAACACGACTGAAGATACCCTGGAAAATGGTCATAATACAGCCGATATGGGCATTGAAATTCTGGATACTTTGATGGAAGGATTTGAGTCTAGACTGGATGACCTAATGGAGATTTTTGTTTAAAAACTCAATGTATTTTGGGAGAAAATGCTTAAAACAAATACTGCGGCAGCTAGTATAAATGGGGGTGGGGGCGGGGGCATTGATTTTGATCCAGTATTGAACGGTCAAATTAATAGCCAAATTAACTGTAACGGTGTATCACAATCCCCTAGTGCAGTTGACCTTATGGCGCCCCCTCAAGCTGTTGTTTGTGAATCATGTGGGAACAAGGGGGTATCTTCTCCATCAAGCAACAACCATATTAATAGAAGCAGTAGGACGACACTATGCAAGGATGGGGTAGACAACCAGAAGGTGGGCATTAACCAAGATAGGCCGTTCAAGCAGGGCCCAACGCCAGTCAATGATACCAATGATGTGAAGAGAAATCTTAGCAATCCTGGTATAAAATTCAACTCAGATGTTTTACATCTTCCACCAGCCTCCGCCCCTTATGTGCTTGTCCTAACTGGCGTCCCCGCGCTTTATGAGGGCCAGAGGGAGTCTTGGTCCGATCTCCAAAACAAATTGGCAGACTGGCTCCACAAATATAAGAATTTTGACCCGCGCAGGAGGGAGGAAATAATCATGGCCAGGAGAGTGGGGTGGGTCGGACCATCAAATAAATGTATAGATGGGGATTGCATTGTTTTAAATTTTAGAAGACCCCAACAGGTCAGACGACTTCTATCTATTAGAGAACAATCATTTACCCCTTTGACTAATATTAGCGCACTCCCTCTGGGTATTTTTATAAGCCAAACAAATCCCAAATAGGATCTCTGAAACGACTATGCCTCAATCGAATAGATACCATGCCCTCTCTAGCTTGGATACACAAGAGTGACCATTAGATACGGTACCTATCACCGAAATTATTAATAGGTTAACCCCAAACTCACCGTTTAGATCTAATTGTTCCCCAGAGAGGATAACTACATCTAGAAATGGCAATGGAGCAACCTTGAGCATCATAAGCTGGAACGTGGCAGGTTTACGTCCTAGACTTGATAACCCAGATTGGTTAAATATGATTAGGGAATATGACATTGTCATGTTCCAGGAAACCTGGGCCACAAAAGAGCTATATATCGAGGGGTTCCATTGTTTTAGCGTGACATCCCAAACACCTAGGGTGGGGAAACCATCGGGAGGATTGTTTATAGGGATTAATGTGGCTGCTGGGGGAAGCTTTAAGGCAATCTCATCTTGTAGCTTAGATTATCAGGTAGTGCTCTATAAAAGAGGGATTCACTTCTATCTGATAAATTTTTATAATAACGATTTTCACTCAGTTCCAAACAAGAGTTTTATTAAGGTTTTTGATTTTATTTCAGACTTGGATACTCAGTCCAATAACGGGGACCCGTTCGGTATTTTACTGGGGGGTGACTTTAATGCCAAAATTCTTGACACACAATCTGAAAGGGGGCTGGCCTATTATGGTGAATCTATCAGTAGAGGTAGAGAACTTGGCCGGTTCATAAGATCCTACAATCTGTCCAATGTTATGGACTTGGTCGTAGGGTCAACCATGACTAACCATCCAACTTACAGGGGTAGGGGCTGTAGTTCCATAATAGATTTTATCTTTGTATGCCCTTTGATAGAAAAACAGCTAGTATCAGCCGAAGTTGTTCCTTCTAACTTTGGAGACCATGGGCCAGATGTAGGTCGGTCGGTAACGGCAGAAAATCAGTATTTTCGGCCGTTACCGACCGGTATTACAGATTTGGCATGTAGGAGCACAATTTTACAGAATCGGTCAATTTACCGATTCGGTAATTTTACCGATTCTGTAAAATACCGAATCGGTATTTTTACCGATTCGGTAAATCTCAGATGTAGGTGGGACTCTTCAGAGTCCCAAAGGCCCAACAAATTCGGTATTTTAACACCCAATCCAATTGGGTGTTAAAATACCGAATTCAGGTGTGCATGCACATGTGTGCATGCACACCTAGCCATGTGACAGACAGACATGCCCCTAGGGCATGTCTGTGTGCCACATGGCGCACATGCCTATTTTTGGGGTGCCAGAGGGTGTCAAAGTGACACCCCCTGCAGCCTTGCTAAAATCGGTATTTCACAGCCCATAGGAATCAATAGGAAATACCGATTCGGTATTTCCAGATTCGGTTAATACCGAATCTTAAAGATTCGGTATTTACACATCTGGAAATACCTACATCTCCCCCTTCATATTTACCACTTCTTAAATATCGAATCGGTAAAATTCGGTATTTAAGAAGTGGTAAATAAGAATTACCTACATCGGGCCCCATAACCCTATTAAAATATCGATTAATACCGCCAATAGGACGATTTTTCAGATAGAATGTAGGGCTACAAATCTAACGCTGTCAACTAACAACTTAAGATTGTACTGGAAGGGGGCTGATCATTCCGAAATATTTAGGAAATTGGCAAAGGATAAAATGCACCTTATTGACTCCTGTCTTTCATTACAATTACCATCTGTCACGATAATTCAGGATTTCAGTAAACTATGTCAGACGATTAAACTCCTCCTTTCTAGACCCAACCCTCAAATGGTAACCACCCCTAAATGATTCAACCATGAATGCACACAAGCAAATAGGAATTTACATAGGGTACTTTCAGCTACCCCCAGGTGCACAACAGAAGTTAAACTGGCCAGAAAGAAGTACAATGAGGTGATTAGAGATAGGAAGAAGGATCTCCTGAGCGAACGCTGGGACAAACTCTCTGAGGCTGCCAATCAAAAAATGGGTAACATCTTTTGGGCAGCTGTAAGGGACCTTTGTTCCATGGGCCAGACATCGACGCCGATTAGTTGTAACATCTCTAGTGATGCATGGGTTGAACATTTTTCAGGAATTTATGCCCCACCGTTCCCAAGTGAGGCAGCCTTTACTCCAGGTAGCCTGGTACCTGTAGAAATAAGTATTTTAGAAGTTGTAGAAGCCATCAATCAGAGCTTAGGGAATAGGGCGTCGGGTCCTGATGGGCTCCCTATTGACCTAATTAAGTGGAATCCTGATTTTTAGGCCCCTTTGCTTTTGAATGTTTTTAATAATTTAACTGCGACAAAATTACCCGACACTTGAGCTAGAAGCATAATAGTCCCGATTTTTAAGAAGGGAGATAGATCCCTCTCATGCAATTATAGACCTATCTCCCTAATAGACAATACCCTCAAAATTTTAGGAAGAGTCTTGTACACTAACATTTTGGGATGGACAGAAGCGAATGCTATCTTAGATCCATGCCAGCTGGGCTGTAGGGGTAAGGTTGGAACTATTGAACAATGTCTCAACCTAAATCTAATTGTCGGGAAATATACTATTGCACGGAGGTCCCCCATCTATATGGCTATTATGGATTTGTCCACAGATTTTGACCTAGTGAATAGGTCAAATCTGTGGGCAATCCTTTTGGCAGGTGGGCTGGACGAGACATTGGTAAATTTCTTAGCGTTTTTACATAAAGATCTTCAGGCCCAAGTAAGGCTTGGCATGGGAGGCGAGGTTTCAGGGACTACTGATGTAGGCAGGGGGTCAGACAAGGTTGTGTGTTGGCCCCCCTGCTTTTTATTATATATTTTAACGGGTTGAACAGCTCTTTGAAAAGGGCTACTCAAGACATCCCATACATTAATGAGAAGCCCATCCCCGTGCTCCTTTACGCAGTTGATGCGGTCCTTATAGGCCGCACTCCAAACTCCCTGCGTCTCCTTGTCCAAAATTTTAACAATTATATGAAGGAGTTGGATCTGCGGGTCCATTTTAAGAAATCTTTCTTAATGTGTAGTGGGCCAGGGAAGCATGAAATAGGCTCGATCACAATAGATAGTCAAAAATTGACCTTTGTAAGATCTTTTGTTTACTTAGGGTTTGTCTTTGCTGTGAACGGCTCCTGGAGTGAGCATTTAGCTCACACCAGGAGCAAGTTCTCAAAGGCCACCAATTTGATCTTGAGTCTGCCCCGCCCTAAGACCACTGGGGCTCTTTTAGCAGTTCAGAAAATATACAAACTTAAGTGCATTCCGTTGGCCACATATGGTGCAGAGATTTGGGGAACAGTTAATTCTTTAGTTATCCAGCAGGAAGAAAACAGGTTTTGCGAGAAATTACTGAGCACCCCAATCTCAACCCCTCAATATATATGTCATAAGGAGCTCAATATTAATTTTATAACTGATTTTATTCGTGCCCGACCGGCACTTTTCTGGGTATCAGTGTGGAGGAACAAAGCAGCTTCCCTGACACAGCAGATTATCATGGATTGTTTACATTGTGACAAAGGTTTAGAAATCCCATGGCTAAGAGGCGTGCTTCAAAGTTTGCGCACTGTTAAAAGAGAAAATCTTTTCCTGGATCCCATATTAGCAGAATCAGCTCCAAAGAAGGAACTGCGGAATGCTTTATATTCCCTTTATAACAACAAACGTGATGCTGTGGAATCTAGGAAAATAATTGTGCGCAACTATATGGTCATAGAACAGCACTGTTATCCGCTTCATATGTATCTGACCTTAGCCATGAGTCGCTGGGAACGGAGCCTTTTGTTCAGACTAAGAGCTGGCACAATTCGATTTGCACTTTGTTTTCCACTGGGCCATAGCCCAAATTCTAACCAAAATTTGTGCCCTTGTGATGGGAGGAGTAAGCAATCTATTATGCACTTTATATTCTTTTGTAAATATTATTTTAAATACTCTAAGCAGATATTTTATCCATATTTTAAAAAGAGAAGACCAATTAGCCTGGATGAAGCGTATCGGTGCATATTAAATTTAGATGATGTTGAATAGATTTTCCGCACTGGCACTTTTCTTAAGACTGCGATCAGGGCACGTAGGTCTATGATAGGTCCTTGATTATATGAGATATGACTTGAGAATTGTTTTAACTATTTTAAGTTAAAATGATGGCTTGTTTCTGCACTAGGCACTTTGGACATATGAATATGATTTTTAATCTTTGTATTAATTGTTGTGAAGAATTTATGTCTTTGTGCTTTTATGGGTACTATTGTATCCGAATAAAGTTGAACTGAACTGAACTGAATAACATATAACATGTAATC